>NC_092680.1:11765000-12065000 GCF_964355755.1 Antedon mediterranea
AAGTACTTTTGTGTTTTTATGTTAACAAGTTTTTTCGAAAATCAGAAAATGGTCTAAAACGTCTTCAAATTCGATTTGAAGCTATTCTGTACACTTTTATGTTTTGTGTGAAAAAGTTTTGTCGAAATTCTCAAAATGGTCTAAAACGTTTTTAAATACGATATTAAGCTGTTTTGTGCACTTTGATGATTTGTGTGAAAAGTTTTAACGAAATGCTCAAAATGGTCAAAAACGGTTTCTAATGTGATTTTAAGCACTTTGATGTTTTTGTGTAACCAAGTTTTTTCGAAAATCACAAAATGGTCTAAAACGTCTCCAAATGCGATTTCAAGCTTTTCTAAGCACTTTGGTGTTTTTATGTTAACAAGTTTTTTCGAAAATCACAAAATGGTCTAAAACGTCTCCAAATGCGATTTGAAGATATTCTGAGCACTTTGGTGTTTTTATGTTAAAAAGTTTTTTCGAAAATCACAAAATGGTCTAAAACGTCTTCAAATGCGATTTGAAGCTATTCTGTACACTTTGATGTTTTGTGTGAAAAAGTTTTGTCGAAATGCTCAAAATGGTCTAAAACGGTTTCTAATGCGATTTGAAGCTATTCTGTACACTTTGAAGTTTTGTGTGAAAAAGTTTTCTCGAAATGCTCAAAATGGTCTAAAACGTTTTTATATACCATATTAAGCTATTTTGTGCACTTTGATGTTTTTTGTGAAAAGTTTTATCGAAATTCTCAAAATGGTCTAAAACGGTTTCTATTGTGATTTTAAGCACTTTGATGATTTTGTGTAACCAAGTTTCATCGAAATGTACAAAATGGTCTAAAACGTCTCCAAATGCGATTTGAAGCTATTCTAAGTACTTTTGTGTTTTTATGTTAACAAGTTTTTTCGAAAATCACAAAATGGTCTAAAACGTCTTCAAATGCGATTTGAAGCTATTCTGTACACTTTGATGTTTTGTGTGAAAGAGTTTTGTCAAAATGCTCAAAATGGTCTAAAACGTTTTTAAAACGATATTAAGCTATTTTGTGCTCTTTGATGTTTTTGTGTAACCAAGTTTCATCGAAAATCACAACATGGTCTAAAACGTCTCCAAATGCGATTTGAAGCTTTTCTAAGCACTTTGGTGTTTTTATGTTAACAAGTTTTTTCGAAAATCACAAAATTGTCTAAAACGTCTCCAAATGCGATTTGAAGCTCTTCTGTACACTTTGATGTTTTGTTTGAAAAAGTTTTGTCGAAATTCTCAAAATGGTCTAAAACGTTTTTAAATTCGATATTAAGCTGTTTTGTGCACTTTGATGATTTGTGTGAAAAGTTTTAACGAAATGCTCAAAATGGTCTAAAACGGTTTCTAATGTGATTTTAAGCACTTTGATGTTTTTGTGTAACCAAGTTTTTTCGAAAATCACAAAATAGTCTAAAACGTCTCCAAATGCGATTTGAAGCTTTTCTAAGCACTTTGGTGTTTTTATGTTAACAAGTTTTTTCGAAAATCACAAAATGGTCTAAAACGTCTCCAAATGCGATTTGAGGATATTCTGAGCACTTTGGTGTTTTTTTGTTAAAAAGTTTTTTCGAAAATCACAAAATGGTCTAAAACGTCTCCAAATGCGATTTGAAGCTATTCTGTACACTTTGATGTTTTGTGTGAAAAAGTTTTGTCGAAATGCTCAAAATGGTCTAAAACGTTTTTAAATACGATATTAAGCTATTTTGTGATCTTTGATGTTTTTGTGTGAAAAGTTTTATCGAAATGCTCAAAATGGTCTAAAACGGTTTCTATTGTGATTTTAAGCACTTTGATGATTTTGTGTAACCAAGTTTCATCGAAATGTACAAAATGGACTAAAACGTCTCCAAATGCGATTTGAAGGTATTCTAAGTACTTTTGTGTTTTTATGTTAACAAGTTTTTTCGAAATTCACAAAATGGTCTAAAACGTCTTCAAATGCGATTTGAAGCTATTCTGTACACTTTGATGTTTTGTGTGAAAAAGTTTTGTCAAAATGCTCAAAATGGTCTAAAACGTTTTTAAAACGATATTAAGCTATTTTGTGCTCTTTGATGTTTTTGTGTAACCAAGTTTCATCGAAAATCACAAAATGGTCTAAAACGTCTCCAAATGCGATTTGAAGCTTTTCTAAGCACTTTGGTGTTTTTATGTTAACAAGTTTTTTCGAAAATCACAAAATGGTCTAAAACGTCTCCAAATGCGATTTGAAGCTCTTCTGTACACTTTGATGTTTTGTGTGAAAAAGTTTTCTCGAAATTCTCAAAATGGTCTAAAACGTTTTTAAATACGATATTAAGCTGTTTTGTGCACTTTGATGATTTGTGTGAAAAGTTTTAACGAAATGCTCAAAATGGTCAAAAACGGTTTCTAATGTGATTTTAAGCACTTTGATGTTTTTGTGTAACCAAGTTTTTTCGAAAATCACAAAATGGTCTAAAACGTCTCCAAATGCGATTTGAGGATATTCTGAGCACTTTGGTGTTTTTATGTTAAAAAGTTTTTTCGAAAATCACAAAATGGTCTAAAACGTCTCAAAATGCGATTTGAAGCTATTCTGTACACTTTGATGTTTTGTGTGAAAAAGTTTTGTCGAAATGCTCAAAATGGTCTAAAACGTTTTTAAAACGATATTAAGCTATTTTGTGCTCTTTGATGTTTTTGTGTAACCAAGTTTCATCGAAATCAACAAAATGGTCTAATACGTCTCCAAATGCGATTTGAAGCTTTTCCAAGCACTTTGCTGTTTTTATGTTAACAAGTTTTTTCGAAAATCACAAAATGGTCTAAAACGTCTTCAAATGCGATTTGAAGCTATTCTGTAGACTTTGATGTTTTGTGTGAAAAAGTTTTGTCGAAATGCTCAAAATGGTCTAAAACGTTTTTAAATACGATATTAAGCTATTTTGTGATCTTTGATGTTTTTGTGTGAAAAGTTTTATCAAAATGCTCAAAATGGTCTGAAACGGTTTCTAATGCGATTTGAAGCTATTCTGTACACTTTGAAGTTTTGTGTGAAAAAGTTTTCTCGAAATGCTCAAAATGGTCTAAAACGTTTTTATATACCATATTAAGCTATTTTGTGCACTTTGATGTTTTTTGTGAAAAGTTTTATCGAAATGCTCAAAATGGTCTAAAACGGTTTCTATTGGGATTTTAAGCACTTTGATGATTTTGTGTAACCAAGTTTCATCGAAATGTACAAAATGGTCTAAAACGTCTCCAAATGCGATTTGAAGCTATTCTAAGTACTTTTGTGTTTTTATGTTAAGAAGTTTTTTCGAAAATCAGAAAATGGTCTAAAACGTCTTCAAATGCGATTTGAAGCTATTCTGTACACTTTATGTTTTGTGTGAAAAAGTTTTGTCGAAATTCTCAAAATGGTCTAAAACGTTTTTAAATACGATATTAAGCTGTTTTGTGCACTTTGATGATTTGTGTGAAAAGTTTTAACGAAATGCTCAAAATGGTCAAAAACGGTTTCTAATGTGATTTTAAGCACTTTGATGTTTTTGTGTAACCAAGTTTTTTCAAAAATCACAAAATGGTCTAAAACGTCTCCAAATGCGATTTGAAGCTTTTCTAAGCACTTTGATGTTTTTGTGTAACCAAGTTTCATCGAAAATCACAAAATGGTCTAAAACGTCTCCAAATGCGATTTGAAGATATTCTGAGCACTTTGGTGTTTTTATGTTAAAAAGTTTTTTCGAAAATCACAAAATAGTCTAAAACGTCTCCAAATGCGATTTGAAGCTATTCTGTACACTTTGATGTTTTGTGTGAAAAAGTTTTGTCGAAATGCTCAAAATGGTCTAAAACGTTTTTAAAACGATATTAAGCTATTTTGTGCTCTTTGATTTTTTTGTGTAACCAAGTTTCATCGAAAATCACAAAATGGTCTAAAACGTCTCAAAATGCGATTTGAAGCTTTTCTAAGCACTTTGGTGTTTTTATGTTAACAAGTTTTTTCGAAAATCACGAAATGGTCTAAAATGTCTCCAAATGCGATTTGAAGATATTCTGAGAACTTTGGTGTTTTTATGTTAAAAAGTTTTTTCGAAAATCACAAAATGGTCTAAAACGTCTCCAAATGCGATTTGAAGCTCTTCTGTACACTTTGATGTTTTGTGTGAAAAAGTTTTGTCGAAATGCTCAAAATGGTCTAAAACGTTTTTAAATACGATATTAAGCTGTTTTGTGCACTTTGATGATTTGTGTGAAAAGTTTTAACGAAATGCTCAAAATGGTCTAAAACGGTTTCTAATGTGATTTTAAGCACTTTGATGTTTTTGTGTAACCAAGTTTTTTCGAAAATCACAAAATAGTCTAAAACGTCTCCAAATGCGATTTGAAGCTTTTCTAAGCACTTTGGTGTTTTTATGTTAACAAGTTTTTTCGAAAATCACAAAATGGTCTAAAACGTCTCCAAATGCGATTTGAGGATATTCTGAGCACTTTGGTGTTTTTTTGTTAAAAAGTTTTTTCGAAAATCACAAAATGGTCTAAAACGTCTCCAAATGCGATTTGAAGCTATTCTGTACACTTTGATGTTTTGTGTGAAAAAGTTTTGTCGAAATGCTCAAAATGGTCTAAAACGTTTTTAAATACGATATTAAGCTATTTTGTGCACTTTGATGATTTGTGTGAAAAGTTTTAACGAAATGCTCAAAATGGTCTAAAACGGTTTCTAATGTGATTTTAAGCACTTTGATGATTTTGTGTAACCAAGTTTCATCGAAATGTACAAAATAGTCTAAAACGTCTCCAAATGCGATTTGAAGCTTTTCTAAGCACTTTGGTGTTTTTATGTTAACAAGTTTTTTCGAAAATCACAAAATGGTCTAAAACGTCTCCAAATGCGATTTGAAGCTATTCTGTACACTTTGATGTTTTTTTGTTAAAAAGTTTTTTCGAAAATCACAAAATGGTCTAAAACGTCTCCAAATGCGATTTGAAGCTATTCTGTACACTTTGATGTTTTGTGTGAAAAAGTTTTGTCGAAATGCTCAAAATGGTCCAAAACGTTTTTAAATACGATATTAAGCTATTTTGTGATCTTTGATGTTTTTGTGTGAAAAGTTTTATCGAAATGCTCAAAATGGTCTAAAACGGTTTCTATTGTGATTTTAAGCACTTTGATGATTTTGTGTAACCAAGTTTCATCGAAATGTACAAAATGGTCTAAAACGTCTCCAAATGCGATTTGAAGCTATTCTAAGTAATTTTGTGTTTTTATGTTAACAAGTTTTTTCGAAAATCACAAAATGGTCTAAAACGTCTTCAAATGCGATTTGAAGCTATTCTGTACACTTTGATGTTTTGTGTGAAAAAGTTTTGTCAAAATGCTCAAAATGGTCTAAAACGTTTTTAAAACGATATTAAGCTATTTTGTGCTCTTTGATGTTTTTGTGTAACCAAGTTTCATCGAAAATCACAAAATGGTCTAAAACGTCTCCAAATGCGATTTGAAGCTTTTCTAAGCACTTTGGTGTTTTTATGTTAACAAGTTTTTTCGAAAATCACAAAATGGTCTATGGCCCCGTTTCTGCTGCCAAAAATATACCGTATATATACGGTATATTTTATATACGGTATATTTTTTGGCAGCAGAAATGGGTCTCATAAAAAATATACCGTATATATATGCGGTATATATACCGTATAAATATCCCCATCGTTTGTGGATATTATACGGTATATTCCAAAATATACCGTATATTTCGTACCCCATTTCTGCTGCACTCAAAATATACCGTAAATGTGGCCCGACTCGTGACACGAGGTCAAAAACTAACAGAGCGCGACGCGTTTGTTTTGGTTTTTCTGCTGCATTGAAAGTTGAAACACACGTGTAAAAGCAAGCAACAGATCAAAATGTCACTGTGGACCGAACAAATCACTATTTTTGCAATTCAATTGTGGGGGGAAGCGAAGGTTGGGGGGGGGGGAGACTGCATGGCAACAGAAGAGATACCGAGATTTTAATTACAATAAATCGAATGTTCTTACACGACAACAACGTGATGTAAAATCATGGTAAAATACTGTATAATAGAAAATGGAAATTAAAACGGCAATATAGGATAATATAGCATAATATAAACTCAATTTGAATAACAGAGTTTATTTATAGTGACATTTCTAGATTGTGCTTGTATGTGCGGTGTAAATTCGTTGCCACTTCTGCTCATTAGATTTAAAATAGAAAGCAATGCTGTCATGTAACCTCACTACACGAGACTCTAGGTCAATCCATACTTCCGTCTCACGAAATGCATTTTGGGTAATGAAAGCCAACTTTTTTACAACCCACCCACGAAGTATGTGCAGCGGAAACGGTGCACGAATTTCATATACGGTATATTTATACGGTATATTTATACGGTATATTTTGGGTTGGCAGCAGAAACGGGCCCTAAAACGTCTCCAAATGCGATTTGAAGCTCTTCTGTACACTTTGATGTTTTGTGTGAAAAAGTTTTCTCGAAATTCTCAAAATGGTCTAAAACTTTTTTAAATACGATATTAAGCTGTTTTGTGCACTTTGATGATTTGTGTGAAAAGTTTTAACGAAATGCTCAAAATGGTCAAAAACGGTTTCTAATGTGATTTTAAGCACTTTGATGTTTTTGTGTAACCAAGTTTTTTTCGAAAATCACAAAATGGTCTAAAACGTCTCCAAATGCGATTTGAGGATATTCTGAGCACTTTGGTGTTTTTATGTTAAAAAGTTTTTTCGAAAATCACAAAATGGTCTAAAACGTCTCAAAATGCGATTTGAAGCTATTCTGTACACTTTGATGTTTTGTGTGAAAAAGTTTTGTCGAAATGCTCAAAATGGTCTAAAACGTTTTTAAAACGATATTAAGCTATTTTGTGCTCTTTGATGTTTTTGTGTAACCAAGTTTCATCGAAATCAACAAAATGGTCTAATACGTCTCCAAATGCGATTTGAAGCTTTTCCAAGCACTTTGCTGTTTTTATGTTAACAAGTTTTTTCGAAAATCACAAAATGGTCTAAAACGTCTTCAAATGCGATTTGAAGCTATTCTGTAGACTTTGATGTTTTGTGTGAAAAAGTTTTGTCGAAATGCTCAAAATGGTCTAAAACGTTTTTAAATACGATATTAAGCTATTTTGTGATCTTTGATGTTTTTGTGTGAAAAGTTTTATCAAAATGCTCAAAATGGTCTGAAACGGTTTCTAATGCGATTTGAAGCTATTCTGTACACTTTGAAGTTTTGTGTGAAAAAGTTTTCTCGAAATGCTCAAAATGGTCTAAAACGTTTTTATATACCATATTAAGCTATTTTGTGCACTTTGATGTTTTTTGTGAAAAGTTTTATCGAAATGCTCAAAATGGTCTAAAACGGTTTCTATTGGGATTTTAAGCACTTTGATGATTTTGTGTAACCAAGTTTCATCGAAATGTACAAAATGGTCTAAAACGTCTCCAAATGCGATTTGAAGCTATTCTAAGTACTTTTGTGTTTTTATGTTAACAAGTTTTTTCGAAAATCAGAAAATGGTCTAAAACGTCTTCAAATGCGATTTGAAGCTATTCTGTACACTTTTATGTTTTGTGTGAAAAAGTTTTGTCGAAATTCTCAAAATGGTCTAAAACGTTTTTAAATACGATATTAAGCTGTTTTGTGCACTTTGATGATTTGTGTGAAAAGTTTTAACGAAATGCTCAAAATGGTCAAAAACGGTTTCTAATGTGATTTTAAGCACTTTGATGTTTTTGTGTAACCAAGTTTTTTCAAAAATCACAAAATGGTCTAAAACGTCTCCAAATGCGATTTGAAGCTTTTCTAAGCACTTTGGTGTTTTTATGTTAACAAGTTTTTTCGAAAATCACAAAATGGTCTAAAACGTCTCCAAATGCGATTTGAAGATATTCTGAGCACTTTGGTGTTTTTATGTTAAAAAGTTTTTTCGAAAATCACAAAATAGTCTAAAACGTCTCCAAATGCGATTTGAAGCTATTCTGTACACTTTGATGTTTTGTGTGAAAAAGTTTTGTCGAAATGCTCAAAATGGTCTAAAACGTTTTTAAAACGATATTAAGCTATTTTGTGCTCTTTGATGTTTTTGTGTAACCAAGTTTCATCGAAAATCACAAAATGGTCTAAAACGTCTCAAAATGCGATTTGAAGCTTTTCTAAGCACTTTGGTGTTTTTATGTTAACAAGTTTTTTCGAAAATCACGAAATGGTCTAAAATGTCTCCAAATGCGATTTGAAGATATTCTGAGCACTTTGGTGTTTTTATATTAAAAAGTTTTTTCGAAAATCACAAAATGGTCTAAAACGTCTCCAAATGCGATTTGAAGCTCTTCTGTACACTTTGATGTTTTGTGTGAAAAAGTTTTGTCGAAATGCTCAAAATGGTCTAAAACGTTTTTAAATACGATATTAAGCTGTTTTGTGCACTTTGATGATTTGTGTGAAAAGTTTTAACGAAATGCTCAAAATGGTCAAAAACGGTTTCTAATGTGATTTTAAGCACTTTGATGTTTTTGTGTAACCAAGTTTTTTCAAAAATCACAAAATGGTCTAAAACGTCTCCAAATGCGATTTGAAGCTTTTCTAAGCACTTTGGTGTTTTTATGTTAACAAGTTTTTTCGAAAATCACAAAATGGTCTAAAACGTCTCCAAATGCGATTTGAAGATATTCTGAGCACTTTGGTGTTTTTATGTTAAAAAGTTTTTTCGAAAATCACAAAATGGTCTAAAACGTCTCCAAATGCGATTTGAAGCTATTCTGTACACTTTGATGTTTTGTGTGAAAAAGTTTTGTCGAAATGCTCAAAATGGTCTAAAACGTTTTTAAAACGATATTAAGCTATTTTGTGCTCTTTGATGTTTTTGTGTAACCAAGTTTCATCGAAAATCACAAAATGGTCTAAAACGTCTCAAAATGCGATTTGAAGCTTTTCTAAGCACTTTGGTGTTTTTATGTTAACAAGTTTTTTCGAAAATCACGAAATGGTCTAAAATGTCTCCAAATGCGATTTGAAGATATTCTGAGAACTTTGGTGTTTTTATGTTAAAAAGTTTTTTCGAAAATCACAAAATGGTCTAAAACGTCTCCAAATGCGATTTGAAGCTCTTCTGTACACTTTGATGTTTTGTGTGAAAAAGTTTTGTCGAAATGCTCAAAATGGTCTAAAACGTTTTTAAATACGATATTAAGCTGTTTTGTGCACTTTGATGATTTGTGTGAAAAGTTTTAACGAAATGCTCAAAATGGTCTAAAACGGTTTCTAATGTGATTTTAAGCACTTTGATGTTTTTGTGTAACCAAGTTTTTTCGAAAATCACAAAATAGTCTAAAACGTCTCCAAATGCGATTTGAAGCTTTTCTAAGCACTTTGGTGTTTTTATGTTAACAAGTTTGTTCGAAAATCACAAAATGGTCTAAAACGTCTCCAAATGCGATTTGAGGATATTCTGAGCACTTTGGTGTTTTTTTGTTAAAAAGTTTTTTCGAAAATCACAAAATGGTCTAAAACGTCTCCAAATGCGATTTGAAGCTATTCTGTACACTTTGATGTTTTGTGTGAAAAAGTTTTGTCGAAATGCTCAAAATGGTCTAAAACGTTTTTAAATACGATATTAAGCTATTTTGTGCACTTTGATGATTTGTGTGAAAAGTTTTGTCGAAATGCTCAAAATGGTCTAAAACGTTTTTAAAACGATATTAAGCTATTTTGTGCTCTTTGATGTTTTTGTGTAACCAAGTTTCATCGAAATCAACAAAATGGTCTAATACGTCTCCAAATGCGATTTGAAGCTTTTCCAAGCACTTTGCTGTTTTTATGTTAACAAGTTTTTTCGAAAATCACAAAATGGTCTAAAACGTCTTCAAATGCGATTTGAAGCTATTCTGTAGACTTTGATGTTTTGTGTGAAAAAGTTTTGTCGAAATGCTCAAAATGGTCTAAAACGTTTTTAAATACGATATTAAGCTATTTTGTGATCTTTGATGTTTTTGTGTGAAAAGTTTTATCAAAATGCTCAAAATGGTCTGAAACGGTTTCTAATGCGATTTGAAGCTATTCTGTACACTTTGAAGTTTTGTGTGAAAAAGTTTTCTCGAAATGCTCAAAATGGTCTAAAACGTTTTTATATACCATATTAAGCTATTTTGTGCACTTTGATGTTTTTTGTGAAAAGTTTTATCGAAATGCTCAAAATGGTCTAAAACGGTTTCTATTGGGATTTTAAGCACTTTGATGATTTTGTGTAACCAAGTTTCATCGAAATGTACAAAATGGTCTAAAACGTCTCCAAATGCGATTTGAAGCTATTCTAAGTACTTTTGTGTTTTTATGTTAACAAGTTTTTTCGAAAATCAGAAAATGGTCTAAAACGTCTTCAAATGCGATTTGAAGCTATTCTGTACACTTTTATGTTTTGTGTGAAAAAGTTTTGTCGAAATTCTCAAAATGGTCTAAAACGTTTTTAAATACGATATTAAGCTGTTTTGTGCACTTTGATGATTTGTGTAAAAAGTTTTAACGAAATGCTCAAAATGGTCAAAAACGGTTTCTAATGTGATTTTAAGCACTTTGATGTTTTTTTGTAACCAAGTTTTTTCAAAAATCACAAAATGGTCTAAAACGTCTCCAAATGCGATTTGAAGCTTTTCTAAGCACTTTGGTGTTTTTATGTTAACAAGTTTTTTCGAAAATCACAAAATGGTCTAAAACGTCTCCAAATGCGATTTGAAGATATTCTGAGCACTTTGGTGTTTTTATGTTAAAAAGTTTTTTCGAAAATCACAAAATAGTCTAAAACGTCTCCAAATGCGATTTGAAGCTATTCTGTACACTTTGATGTTTTGTGTGAAAAAGTTTTGTCGAAATGCTCAAAATGGTCTAAAACGTTTTTAAAACGATATTAAGCTATTTTGTGCTCTTTGATGTTTTTGTGTAACCAAGTTTCATCGAAAATCACAAAATGGTCTAAAACGTCTCAAAATGCGATTTGAAGCTTTTCTAAGCACTTTGGTGTTTTTATGTTAACAAGTTTTTTCGAAAATCACGAAATGGTCTAAAATGTCTCCAAATGCGATTTGAAGATATTCTGAGCACTTTGGTGTTTTTATGTTAAAAAGTTTTTTCGAAAATCACAAAACGTCTCCAAATGCGATTTGAAGCTCTTCTGTACACTTTGATGTTTTGTGTGAAAAAGTTTTGTCGAAATGCTCAAAATGGTCTAAAACGTTTTTAAATACGATATTAAGCTGTTTTGTGCACTTTGATGATTTGTGTGAAAAGTTTTAACGAAATGCTCAAAATGGTCAAAAACGGTTTCTAATGTGATTTTAAGCACTTTGATGTTTTTGTGTAACCAAGTTTTTTCAAAAATCACAAAATGGTCTAAAACGTCTCCAAATGCGATTTGAAGCTTTTCTAAGCACTTTGGTGTTTTTATGTTAACAAGTTTTTTCGAAAATCACAAAATGGTCTAAAACGTCTCCAAATGCGATTTGAAGATATTCTGAGCACTTTGGTGTTTTTATGTTAAAAAGTTTTTTCGAAAATCACAAAATAGTCTAAAACGTCTCCAAATGCGATTTGAAGCTATTCTGTACACTTTGATGTTTTGTGTGAAAAAGTTTTGTCGAAATGCTCAAAATGGTCTAAAACGTTTTTAAAACGATATTAAGCTATTTTGTGCTCTTTGATGTTTTTGTGTAACCAAGTTTCATCGAAAATCACAAAATGGTCTAAAACGTCTCAAAATGCGATTTGAAGCTTTTCTAAGCACTTTGGTGTTTTTATGTTAACAAGTTTTTTCGAAAATCACGAAATGGTCTAAAATGTCTCCAAATGCGATTTGAAGATATTCTGAGAACTTTGGTGTTTTTATGTTAAAAAGTTTTTTCGAAAATCACAAAATGGTCTAAAACGTCTCCAAATGCGATTTGAAGCTCTTCTGTACACTTTGATGTTTTGTGTGAAAAAGTTTTGTCGAAATGCTCAAAATGGTCTAAAACGTTTTTAAATACGATATTAAGCTGTTTTGTGCACTTTGATGATTTGTGTGAAAAGTTTTAACGAAATGCTCAAAATGGTCTAAAACGGTTTCTAATGTGATTTTAAGCACTTTGATGTTTTTGTGTAACCAAGTTTTTTCGAAAATCACAAAATAGTCTAAAACGTCTCCAAATGCGATTTGAAGCTTTTCTAAGCACTTTGGTGTTTTTATGTTAACAAGTTTGTTCGAAAATCACAAAATGGTCTAAAACGTCTCCAAATGCGATTTGAGGATATTCTGAGCACTTTGGTGTTTTTTTGTTAAAAAGTTTTTTCGAAAATCACAAAATGGTCTAAAACGTCTCCAAATGCGATTTGAAGCTATTCTGTACACTTTGATGTTTTGTGTGAAAAAGTTTTGTCGAAATGCTCAAAATGGTCTAAAACGTTTTTAAATACGATATTAAGCTATTTTGTGCACTTTGATGATTTGTGTGAAAAGTTTTAACGAAATGCTCAAAATGGTCTAAAACGGTTTCTAATGTGATTTTAAGCACTTTGATGATTTTGTGTAACCAAGTTTCATCGAAATGTACAAAATAGTCTAAAACGTCTCCAAATGCGATTTGAAGCTTTTCTAAGCACTTTGGTGTTTTTATGTTAACAAGTTTTTTCGAAAATCACAAAATGGTCTAAAACGTCTCCAAATGCGATTTGAAGCTATTCTGTACACTTTGATGTTTTGTGTGAAAAAGTTTTGTCAAAATGCTCAAAATGGTCTAAAACGTTTTTAAAACGATATTAAGCTATTTTGTGCTCTTTGATGTTTTTGTGTAACCAAGTTTCATCGAAAATCACAAAATGGTCTAAAACGTCTCCAAATGCGATTTGAAGCTTTTCTAAGCACTTTGGTGTTTTTATGTTAACAAGTTTTTTCGAAAATCACAAAATGGTCTAAAACGTCTCCAAATGCGATTTGAAGCTCTTCTGTACACTTTGATGTTTTGTTTGAAAAAGTTTTGTCGAAATTCTCAAAATGGTCTAAAACGTTTTTAAATACGATATTAAGCTGTTTTGTGCACTTTGATGATTTGTGTGAAAAGTTTTAACGAAATGCTCAAAATGGTCTAAAACGGTTTCTAATGTGATTTTAAGCACTTTGATGTTTTTGTGTAACCAAGTTTTTTCAAAAATCACAAAATGGTCTAAAACGTCTCCAAATGCGATTTGAAGCTTTTCTAAGCACTTTGGTGTTTTTATGTTAACAAGTTTTTTCGAAAATCACAAAATGGTCTAAAACGTCTCCAAATGCGATTTGAAGATATTCTGAGCACTTTGGTGTTTTTATGTTAAAAAGTTTTTTCGAAAATCACAAAATAGTCTAAAACGTCTCCAAATGCGATTTGAAGCTATTCTGTACACTTTGATGTTTTGTGTTAAAAAGTTTTGTCGAAATGCTCAAAATGGTCTAAAACGTTTTTAAAACGATATTAAGCTATTTTGTGCTCTTTGATGTTTTTGTGTAACCAAGTTTCATCGAAAATCACAAAATGGTCTAAAACGTCTCAAAATGCGATTTGAAGCTTTTCTAAGCACTTTGGTGTTTTTATGTTAACAAGTTTTTTCGAAAATCACGAAATGGTCTAAAATGTCTCCAAATGCGATTTGAAGATATTCTGAGCACTTTGGTGTTTTTATGTTAAAAAGTTTTTTCGAAAATCACAAAATGGTCTAAAACGTCTCCAAATGCGATTTGAAGCTCTTCTGTACACTTTGATGTTTTGTGTGAAAAAGTTTTGTCGAAATGCTCAAAATGGTCTAAAACGTTTTTAAATACGATATTAAGCTGTTTTGTGCACTTTGATGATTTGTGTGAAAAGTTTTAACGAAATGCTCAAAATGGTCTAAAACGGTTTCTAATGTGATTTTAAGCACTTTGATGTTTTTGTGTAACCAAGTTTTTTCGAAAATCACAAAATAGTCTAAAACGTCTCCAAATGCGATTTGAAGCTTTTCTAAGCACTTTGGTGTTTTTATGTTAACAAGTTTTTTCGAAAATCACAAAATGGTCTAAAACGTCTCCAAATGCGATTTGAGGATATTCTGAGCACTTTGGTGTTTTTTTGTTAAAAAGTTTTTTCGAAAATCACAAAATGGTCTAAAACGTCTCCAAATGCGATTTGAAGCTATTCTGTACACTTTGATGTTTTGTGTGAAAAAGTTTTGTCGAAATGCTCAAAATGGTCTAAAACGTTTTTAAATACGATATTAAGCTATTTTGTGATCTTTGATGTTTTTGTGTGAAAAGTTTTATCGAAATGCTCAAAATGGTCTAAAACGTTTTTAAAACGATATTAAGCTATTTTGTGCTCTTTGATGTTTTTGTGTAACCAAGTTTCATCGAAAATCACAAAATGGTCTAAAACGTCGCCAAATGCGATTTGAAGCTTTTCTAAGCACTTTGGTGTTTTTATGTTAACAAGTTTTTTCGAAAATCACGAAATGGTCTAAAATATCTCCAAATGCGATTTGAAGATATTCTGAGCACTTTGGTGTTTTTATGTTAACAAGTTTTTTCGAAAATCACAAAATGGTCTAAAACGTCTCCAAACGCGATTTGAAGCTCTTCTGTACACTTTGATGTTTTGTGTGAAAAAGTTTTGTCGAAATTCTCAAAATGGTCTAAAACGTTTTTAAATACGATATTAAGCTGTTTTGTGCACTTTGATGATTTGTGTGAAAAGTTTTAACGAAATGCTCAAAATGGTCAAAAACGGTTTCTAATGTGATTTTAAGCACTTTGATGTTTTTGTGTAACCAAGTTTTTTCAAAAATCACAAAATGGTCTAAAACGTCTCCAAATGCGATTTCAAGCTTTTCTAAGCACTTTGGTGTTTTTATGTTAACAAGTTTTTTCGAAAATCACAAAATGGTCTAAAACGTCTCCAAATGCGATTTGAAGATATTCTGAGCACTTTGGTGTTTTTATGTTAAAAAGTTTTTTCGAAAATCACAAAATAGTCTAAAACGTCTCCAAATGCGATTTGAAGCTATTCTGTACACTTTGATGTTTTGTGTGAAAAAGTTTTGTCGAAATGCTCAAAATGGTCTAAAACGTTTTTAAAACGATATTATTAAGCTATTTTGTGCTCTTTGATGTTTTTGTGTAACCAAGTTTCATCGAAAATCACAAAATGGTCTAAAACGTCTCAAAATGCGATTTGAAGCTTTTCTAAGCACTTTGGTGTTTTTATCTTAACAAGTTTTTTCGAAAATCACGAAATGGTCTAAAATGTCTCCAAATGCGATTTGAAGATATTCTGAGCACTTTGGTGTTTTTATGTTAAAAAGTTTTTTCGAAAATCACAAAATGGTCTAAAACGTCTCATAATGCGATTTGAAGCTCTTCTGTACACTTTGATGTTTTGTGTGAAAAAGTTTTGTCGAAATGCTCAAAATGGTCTAAAACGTTTTTAAATACGATATTAAGCTGTTTTGTGCACTTTGATGATTTGTGTGAAAAGTTTTAACGAAATGCTCAAAATGGTCTAAAACGGTTTCTAATGTGATTTTAAGCACTTTGATGTTTTTGTGTAACCAAGTTTTTTCGAAAATCACAAAATAGTCTAAAACGTCTCCAAATGCGATTTGAAGCTTTTCTAAGCACTTTGGTGTTTTTTCGAAAATCACAAAATGGTCTAAAACGTCTCCAAATGCGATTTGAGGATATTCTGAGCACTTTGGTGTTTTTTAGTTAAAAAGTTTTTTCGAAAATCACAAAATGGTCTAAAACGTCTCCAAATGCGATTTGAAGCTATTCTGTACACTTTGATGTTTTGTGTGAAAAAGTTTTGTCGAAATGCTCAAAATGGTCTAAAACGTTTTTAAATACGATATTAAGCTATTTTGTGATCTTTGATGTTTTTGTGTGAAAAGTTTTATCGAAATGCTCAAAATGGTCTAAAACGGTTTCTATTGTGATTTTGAGCACTTTGATGATTTTGTGTAACCAAGTTTCATCGAAATGTACAAAATGGTCTAAAACGTCTCCAAATGCGATTTGAAGCTATTCTAAGTACTTTTGTGTTTTTATGTTAACAAGTTTTTTCGAAAATCACAAAATGGTCTAAAACGTCTCAAAATGCGATTTGAAGCTATTCTGTACACTTTGATGTTTTGTGTGAAAAAGTTTTGTCGAAATGCTCAAAATGGTCTAAAACGTTTTTAAAACGATATTAAGCTATTTTGTGCTCTTTGATGTTTTTGTGTAACCAAGTTTCATCGAAATCAACAAAATGGTCTAATACGTCTCCAAATGCGATTTGAAGCTTTTCCAAGCTTTTTGCTGTTTTTATGTTAAGTTTTTTCGAAAATCACAAAATGGTCTAAAACGTCTTCAAATGCGATTTGAAGCTATTCTGTACACTTTGATGTTTTGTGTGAAAAAGTTTTGTCGAAATGCTCAAAATGGTCTAAAACGTTTTTAAATACGATATTAAGCTATTTTGTGATCTTTGATGTTTTTGTGTGAAAAGTTTTATCAAAATGCTCAAAATGGTCTGAAACGGTTTCTAATGCGATTTGAAGCTATTCTGTACACTTTGAAGTTTTGTGTGAAAAAGTTTTCTCGAAATGCTCAAAATGGTCTAAAACGTTTTTATATACCATATTAAGCTATTTTGTGCACTTTGATGTTTTTTTTGAAAAGTTTTATCGAAATGCTCAAAATGGTCTAAAACGGTTTCTATTGGGATTTTAAGCACTTTGATGATTTTGTGTAACCAAGTTTCATCGAAAATCACAAAATGGTCTAAAACGTCTCCAAATGCGATTTGAAGCTTTTCTAAGCACTTTTGTGTTTTTATGTTAACAAGTTTTTTCGAAAATCACAAAATGGTCTAAAACGTCTTCAAATGCGATTTGAAGCTATTCTGTACACTTTTATGTTTTGTGTGAAAAAGTTTTGTCGAAATTCTCAAAATGGTCTAAAACGTTTTTAAATACGATATTAAGCTGTTTTGTGCACTTTGATGATTTGTGTGAAAAGTTTTAACGAAATGCTCAAAATGGTCTAAAACGGTTTCTAATGTGATTTTAAGCACTTTGATGTTTTTGTGTAACCAAGTTTTTTCGAAAATCACAAAATAGTCTAAAACGTCTCCAAATGCGATTTGAAGCTTTTCTAAGCACTTTGGTGTTTTTATGTTAACAAGTTTTTTCGAAAATCACAAAATGGTCTAAAACGTCTCCAAATGCGATTTGAGGATATTCTGAGCACTTTGGTGTTTTTTTGTTAAAAAGTTTTTTCGAAAATAACAAAATGGTCTAAAACGTCTCCAAATGCGATTTGAAGCTATTCTGTACACTTTGATGTTTTGTGTGAAAAAGTTTTGTCGAAATGCTCAAAATGGTCTAAAACGTTTTTAAATACGATATTAAGCTATTTTGTGATCTTTGATGTTTTTTTTGAAAAGTTTTATCGAAATGCTCAAAATGGTCTAAAACGGTTTCTATTGGGATTTTAAGCACTTTGATGATTTTGTGTAACCAAGTTTCATCGAAATGTACAAAATGGTCTAAAACGTCTCCAAATGCGATTTGAAGCTATTCTAAGTACTTTTGTGTTTTTATGTTAACAAGTTTTTTTGAAAATCACAAAATGGTCTAAAACGTCTTCAAATGCGATTTGAAGCTATTCTGTACACTTTGATGTTTTGTGTGAAAAAGTTTGGTCGAATTGCTCAAAATGGTCAAAAACGGTTTCTAATGTGGTTTTAAGCACTTTGATGTTTTTGTGTAACCAAGTTTTTTAAAAAATCACAAAATGGTCTAAAACGTCTCCAAATGCGATTTGAAGATATTCTGAGCACTTTGGTGTTTTTATGTTAAAAAGTTTTTTTGAAAATCACAAAATAGTCTAAAACGTCTCAAAATGCGATTTGAAGCTATTCTGTACACTTTGATGTTTTGTGTGAAAAAGTTTTGTCGAAATGCTCAAAATGGTCTAAAACGTTTTTAAAACGATATTAAGCTATTTTGTGCTCTTTGATGTTTTTGTGTAACCAAGTTTCATCGAAAATCACAAAATGGTCTAAAACGTCTCCAAATGCGATTTGAAGCTTTTCTAAGCACTTTGGTGTTTTTATGTTAACAAGTTTTTTCGAAAATCACGAAATGGTCTAAAATGTCTCCAAATGCGATTTGAAGATATTCTGAGCACTTTGGTGTTTTTATGTTAAAACTTTTTTCGAAAATCACAAAATGGTCTAAAACGTTTTTAAATACGATATTAAGCTATTTTGTGATCTTTGATGTTTTTGTGTGAAAAGTTTTACCGAAATGCTCAAAATGGTCTAAAACGGTTTCTAATGCGATTTGAAGCTATTCTGTACACTTTGAAGTTTTTTGTGAAAAAGTTTTCTCGAAATGCTCAAAATGGTCTAAAACGTTTTTATATACCATATTAAGCTATTTTGTGCACTTTGATGTTTTTTGTGAAAAGTTTTATCGAAATTCTCAAAATGGTCTAAAACGGTTTCTATTGTGATTTTAAGCACTTTGATGATTTTGTGTAACCAAGTTTCATCGAAATGTACAAAATGGTCTAAAACGTCTCCAAATGCGATTTGAAGCTATTCTAAGTACTTTTGTGTTTTTATGTTAACAAGTTTTTTCGAAAATCACGAAATGGTCTAAAATGTCTCCAAATGCGATTTGAAGATATTCTGAGCACTTTGGTGTTTTTATGTTAAAAAGTTTTTTCGAAAATCACAAAATAGTCTAAAACGTCTCCAAATGCGATTTGAAGCTATTCTGTACACTTTGATGTTTTGTGTGAAAAAGTTTTGTCGAAATGCTCAAAATGGTCTAAAACGTTTTTAAAACGATATTAAGCTATTTTGTGCTCTTTGATGTTTTTGTGTAACCAAGTTTCATCGAAAATCACAAAATGGTCTAAAACGTCTCAAAATGCGATTTGAAGCTTTTCTAAGCACTTTGGTGTTTTTATGTTAACAAGTTTTTTCGAAAATCACGAAATGGTCTAAAATGTCTCCAAATGCGATTTGAAGATATTCTGAGCACTTTAGTGTTTTTATGTTAAAAAGTTTTTTCGAAAATCACAAAATGGTCTAAAACGTCTCCAAATGCGATTTGAAGCTCTTCTGTACACTTTGATGTTTTGTGTGAAAAAGTTTTGTCGAAATGCTCAAAATGGTCTAAAACGTTTTTAAATACGATATTAAGCTGTTTTGTGCACTTTGATGATTTGTGTGAAAAGTTTTAACGAAATGCTCAAAATGGTCTAAAACGGTTTCTAATGTGATTTTAAGCACTTTGATGTTTTTGTGTAACCAAGTTTTTTCGAAAATCACAAAATAGTCTAAAACGTCTCCAAATGCGATTTGAAGCTTTTCTAAGCCCTTTGGTGTTTTTATGTTAACAAGTTTTTTCGAAAATCACAAAATGGTCTAAAACGTCTCCAAATGCGATTTGAGGATATTCTGAGCACTTTGGTGTTTTTTTGTTAAAAAGTTTTTTCGAAAATCACAAAATGGTCTAAAACGTCTCCAAATGCGATTTGAAGCTATTCTGTACACTTTGATGTTTTGTGTGAAAAAGTTTTGTCGAAATGCTCAAAATGGTCTAAAACGTTTTTAAATACGATATTAGGCTATTTTGTGATCTTTGATGTTTTTGTGTGAAAAGTTTTATCGAAATGCTCAAAATGGTCTAAAACGGTTTCTATTGTTATTTTAAGCACTTTGATGATTTTGTGTAACCAAGTTTCATCGAAATGTACAAAATGGTCTAAAACGTCTCCAAATGCGATTTGAAGCTATTCTAAGTACTTTTGTGTTTTTATGTTAACAAGTTTTTTCGAAAATCACAAAATGGTCTAGAACGTCTTCAAATGCGATTTGAAGCTATTCTGTACACTTTGATGTTTTGTGTGAAAAAGTTTTGTCAAAATGCTCAAAATGGTCTAAAACGTTTTTAAAACGATATTAAGCTATTTTGTGCTCTTTGATGTTTTTGTGTAACCAAGTTTCATCGAAAATCACAAAATGGTCTAAAACGTCTCCAAATGCGATTTGAAGCTTTTCTAAGCACTTTGGTGTTTTTATGTTAACAAGTTTTTTTCGAAAATCACAAAATGGTCTAAAACGTCTCCAAATGCGATTTGAAGCTCTTCTGTACACTTTGATGTTTTGTGTGAAAAAGTTTTGTCGAAATTCTCAAAATGGTCTAAAACGTTTTTAAATACGATATTAAGCTGTTTTGTGCACTTTGATGATTTGTGTGAAAAGTTTTAACGAAATGCTCAAAATGGTCAAAAACGGTTTTTAATGTGATTTTAAGCACTTTGATGTTTTTGTGTAACCAAGTTTTTTCGAAAATCACAAAATGGTCTAAAACGTCTCCAAATGCGATTTGAAGCTTTTCTAAGCACTTTGGTGTTTTTATGTTAACAAGTTTTTTCGAAAATCACAAAATGGTCTAAAACGTCTCCAAATGCGATTTGAAGATATTCTGAGCACTTTGGTGTTTTTATGTTAAAAAGTTTTTTCGAAAATCACAAAATGGTCTAAAACGTCTTCAAATGCGATTTGAAGCTATTCTGTACACTTTGATGTTTTTGTGAAAAAGTTTTGTCGAAATGCTCAAAATGGTCTAAAACGGTTTCTAATGCGATTTGAAGCTATTCTGTACACTTTGAAGTTTTGTGTGAAAAAGTTTTCTCGAAATGCTCAAAATGGTCTAAAACGTTTTTATATACCATATTAAGCTATTTTGTGCACTTTGATGTTTTTTGTGAAAAGTTTTATCGAAATTCTCAAAATGGTCTAAAACGGTTTCTATTGTGATTTTAAGCACTTTGATGATTTTGTGTAACCAAGTTTCATCGAAATGTACAAAATGGTCTAAAACGTCTCCAAAATGCGATTTGAAGCTATTCTAAGTACTTTTGTGTTTTTATGTTAACAAGTTTTTTCGAAAATCACAAAATGGTCTAAAACGTCTTCAAATGCGATTTGAAGCTATTCTGTACACTTTGATGTTTTGTGTGAAAAAGTTTTGTCGAAATGCTCAAAATGGTCTAAAACGTTTTTAAAACGATATTAAGCTATTTTGTGCTCTTTGATGTTTTTGTGTAACCAAGTTTCATCGAAAATCACAAAATGGTCTAAAACGTCTCCAAATGCGATTTGAAGCTTTTCTAAGCACTTTGGTGTTTTTATGTTAACAAGTTTTTTCGAAAATCACAAAATGGTCTAAAACGTCTCCAAATGCGATTTGAAGCTCTTCTGTACACTTTGATGTTTTGTGGGAAAAAGTTTTGTCGAAATTCTCAAAATGGTCTAAAACGTTTTTAAATACGATATTAAGCTGTTTTGTGCACTTTGATGATTTGTGTGAAAAGTTTTAACGAAATGCTCAAAATGGTCAAAAACGGTTTCTAATGTGATTTTAAGCACTTTGATGTTTTTGTGTAACCAAGTTTTTTCGAAAATCACAAAATGGTCTAAAACGTCTCCAAATGCGATTTGAAGCTATTCTGTACACTTTGATGTTTTGTGTGAAAAAGTTTTGTCGAAATGCTCAAAATGGTCTAAAACGTTTTTAAATACGATATTAAGCTATTTTGTGATCTTTGATGTTTTTGTGTGAAAAGTTTTATCGAAATGCTCAAAATGGTCTAAAACGTTTTTAAAACGATATTAAGCTATTTTGTGCTCTTTGATGTTTTTGTGTAACCAAGTTTCATCGAAAATCACAAAATGGTCTAAAACGTCGCCAAATGCGATTTGAAGCTTTTCTAAGCACTTTGGTGTTTTTATGTTAACAAGTTTTTTCGAAAATCACGAAATGGTCTAAAATATCTCCAAATGCGATTTGAAGATATTCTGAGCACTTTGGTGTTTTTATGTTAAAAAGTTTTTTCGAAAATCACAAAATGGTCTAAAACGTCTCCAAACGCGATTTGAAGCTCTTCTGTACACTTTGATGTTTTGTGTGAAAAAGTTTTGTCGAAATTCTCAAAATGGTCTAAAAGGTTTTTAAATACGATATTAAGCTGTTTTGTGCACTTTGATGATTTGTGTGAAAAGTTTTAACTAAATGCTCAAAATGGTCAAAAACGGTTTCTAATGTGATTTTAAGCACTTTGATGTTTTTGTGTAACCAAGTTTTTTCGAAAATCACAAAATGGTCTAAAACGTCTCCAAATGCGATTTGAAGCTTTTCTAAGCACTTTGGTGTTTTTATGTTAACAAGTTTTTTCGAAAATCACAAAATGGTCTAAAACGTCTCCAAACTCGATTTGAAGATATTCTGAGCACTTTGGTGTTTTTATGTTAAAAAGTTTTTTCGAAAATCACAAAATAGTCTAAAACGTCTCCAAATGCGATTTGAAGCTAATCTGTACACTTTGATGTTTTGTGTGAAAAAGTTTTGTCGAAATGCTCAAAATGGTCTAAAACGTTTTTAAAACGATATTATTAAGCTATTTTGTGCTCTTTGATTCTTTTGTGTAACCAAGTTTCATCGAAAATCACAAAATGGTCTAAAACGTCTCAAAATGCGATTTGAAGCTTTTCTAAGCACTTTGGTGTTTTTATCTTAACAAGTTTTTTCGAAAATCACGAAATGGTCTAAAATGTCTCCAAATGCGATTTGAAGATATTCTGAGCACTTTGGTGTTTTTATGTTAAAAAGTTTTTTCGAAAATCACAAAATGGTCTAAAACGTCTCCAAATGCGATTTGAAGCTCTTCTGTACACTTTGATGTTTTGTGTGAAAAAGTTTTGTCGAAATGCTCAAAATGGTCTAAAACGTTTTTAAATACGATATTAAGCTGTTTTGTGCACTTTGATGATTTGTGTGAAAAGTTTTAACGAAATGCTCAAAATGGTCTAAAACGGTTTCTAATGTGATTTTAAGCACTTTGATGTTTTTGTGTAACCAAGTTTTTTCGAAAATCACAAAATAGTCTAAAACGTCTCCAAATGCGATTTGAAGCTTTTCTAAGCACTTTGGTGTTTTTATGTTAACAAGTTTTTTCGAAAATCACAAAATGGTCTAAAACGTCTCCAAATGCGATTTGAGGATATTCTGAGCACTTTGGTGTTTTTTTGTTAAAAAGTTTTTTCGAAAATCACAAAATGGTCTAAAACGTCTCCAAATGCGATTTGAAGCTATTCTGTACACTTTGATGTTTTGTGTGAAAAAGTTTTGTCGAAATGCTCAAAATGGTCTAAAACGTTTTTAAATACGATATTAAGCTATTTTGTGATCTTTGATGTTTTTGTGTGAAAAGTTTTATCGAAATGCTCAAAATGGTCTAAAACGGTTTCTATTGTGATTTTAAGCACTTTGATGATTTTGTGTAACCAAGTTTCATCGAAATGTACAAAATGGTCTAAAACGTCTCCAAATGCGATTTGAAGCTATTCTAAATACTTTTGTGTTTTTATGTTAACAAGTTTTTTCGAAAATCACAAAATGGTCTAAAACGTCTCAAAATGCGATTTGAAGCTATTCTGTACACTTTGATGTTTTGTGTGAAAAAGTTTTGTCGAAATGCTCAAAATGGTCTAAAACGTTTTTAAAACGATATTAAGCTATTTTGTGCTCTTTGATGTTTTTGTGTAACCAAGTTTCATCGAAATCAACAAAATGGTCTAATACGTCTCCAAATGCGATTTGAAGCTTTTCCAAGCTTTTTGCTGTTTTTATGTTAAGTTTTTTCGAAAATCATAAAATGGTCTAAAACGTCTTCAAATGCGATTTGAAGCTATTCTGTACACTTTGATGTTTTGTGTGAAAAAGTTTTGTCGAAATGCTCAAAATGGTCTAAAACGTTTTTAAATACGATATTAAGCTATTTTGTGATCTTTGATGTTTTTGTGTGAAAAGTTTTATCAAAATGCTCAAAATGGTCTGAAACGGTTTCTAATGCGATTTGAAGCTATTCTGTACACTTTGAAGTTTTGTGTGAAAAAGTTTTCTCGAAATGCTCAAAATGGTCTAAAACGTTTTTATATACCATATTAAGCTATTTTGTGCACTTTGATGTTTTTTTTTAAAAGTTTTATCGAAATGCTCAAAATGGTCTAAAACGGTTTCTATTGGGATTTTAAGCACTTTGATGATTTTGTGTAACCAAGTTTCATCGAAAATTACAAAATGGTCTAAAACGTCTCCAAATGCGATTTGAAGCTTTTCTAAGCACTTTTGTGTTTTTATGTTAACAAGTTTTTTCGAAAATCACAAAATGGTCTAAAACGTCTTCAAATGCGATTTGAAGCTATTCTGTACACTTTTATGTTTTGTGTGAAAAAGTTTTGTCGAAATTCTCAAAATGGTCTAAAACGTTTTTAAATACGATATTAAGCTGTTTTGTGCACTTTGATGATTTGTGTGAAAAGTTTTAACGAAATGCTCAAAATGGTCTAAAACGGTTTCTAATGTGATTTTAAGCACTTTGATGTTTTTGTGTAACCAAGTTTTTTCGAAAATCACAAAATAGTCTAAAACGTCTCCAAATGCGATTTGAAGCTTTTCTAAGCACTTTGGTGTTTTTATGTTAACAAGTTTTTTCGAAAATCACAAAATGGTCTAAAACGTCTCCAAATGCGATTTGAGGATATTCTAAGTACTTTTGTGTTTTTATGTTAACAAGTTTTTTCGAAAATCACAAAATGGTCTAAAACGTCTTCAAATGCGATTTGAAGCTATTCTGTACACTTTGATGTTTTGTGTGAAAAAGTTTTGTCAAAATGCTCAAAATGGTCTAAAACGTTTTTAAAACGATATTAAGCTATTTTGTGCTCTTTGATGTTTTTGTGTAACCAAGTTTCAACGAAAATCACAAAATGGTCTAAAACGTCTCCAAATGCGATTTGAAGCTTTTCTAAGCACTTTGGTGTTTTTATGTTAACAAGTTTTTTCGAAAATCACAAAATGGTCTAAAACGTCTCCAAATGCGATTTGAAGCTCTTCTGTACACTTTGATGTTTTGTGTGAAAAAGTTTTGTCGAAATTCTCAAAATGGTCTAAAAGGTTTTTAAATACGATATTAAGCTGTTTTGTGCACTTTGATGATTTGTGTGAAAAGTTTTAACGAAATGCTCAAAATGGTCTAAAACGGTTTCTAATGTGATTTTAAGCACTTTGATGTTTTTGTGTAACCAAGTTTTTTCGAAAATCACAAAATGGTCTAATACGTCTCCAAATGCGATTTGAAGCTTTTCCAAGCACTTTGCTGTTTTTATGTTAAGTTTTTTCGAAAATCACAAAATGGTCTAAAACGTCTTCAAATGCGATTTGAAGCTATTCTGTACACTTTGATGTTTTGTGTGAAAAAGTTTTGTCGAAATGCTCAAAATGGTCTAAAACGTTTTTAAATACGATATTAAGCTATTTTGTGATCTTTGATGTTTTTGTGTGAAAAGTTTTATCAAAATGCTCAAAATGGTCTTAAACGGTTTCTAATGCGATTTGAAGCTATTCTGTACACTTTGAAGTTTTGTGTGAAAAAGTTTTCTCGAAATGCTCAAAATGGTCTAAAACGTTTTTATATACCATATTAAGCTATTTTGTGCACTTTGATGTTTTTTTTGAAAAGTTTTATCGAAATGCTCAAAATGGTCTAAAACGGTTTCTATTGGGATTTTAAGCACTTTGATGATTTTGTGTAACCAAGTTTCATCGAAATGTACAAAATGGTCTAAAACGTCTCCAAATGCGATTTGAAGCTATTCTAAGTACTTTTGTGTTTTTATGTTAACAAGTTTTTTCGAAAATCACAAAATGGTCTAAAACGTCTTCAAATGCGATTTGAAGCTATTCTGTACACTTTGATGTTTTGTGTGAAAAAGTTTTGTCGAAATGCTCAAAATGGTCAAAAACGGTTTCTAATGTGATTTTAAGCACTTTGATGTTTTTGTGTAACCAAGTTTTTTAAAAAATCACAAAATGGTCTAAAACGTCTCCAAATGCGATTTGAAGCTTTTCTAAGCACTTTGGTGTTTTTATGTTAACAAGTATTTTCGAAAATCACAAAATGGTCTAAAACGTCTCCAAATGCGATTTGAAGATATTCTGAGCACTTTGGTGTTTTTATGTTAAAAAGTTTTTTCGAAAATCACAAAATAGTCTAAAACGTCTCCAAATGCGATTTGAAGCTATTCTGTACACTTTGATGTTTTGTGTGAAAAAGTTTTGTCGAAATGCTCAAAATGGTCTAAAACGTTTTTAAAACGATATTAAGCTATTTTGTGCTCTTTGATGTTTTTGTGTAACCAAGTTTCATCGAAAATCACAAAATGGTCTAAAACGTCTCAAAATGCGATTTGAAGCTTTTCTAAGCACTTTGGTGTTTTTATGTTAACAAGTTTTTTCGAAAATCACGAAATGGTCTAAAATGTCTCCAAATGCGATTTGAAGATATTCTGAGCACTTTGGTGTTTTTATGTTAAAAAGTTTTTTCGAAAATCACAAAATGGTCTAAAACGTCTCCAAATGCGATTTGAAGCTCTTCTGTACACTTTGATGTTTTGTGTGAAAAAGTTTTGTCGAAATGCTCAAAATGGTCTAAAACGTTTTTAAATACGATATTAAGCTGTTTTGTGCACTTTGATGATTTGTGTGAAAAGTTTTAACGAAATGCTCAAAATGGTCTAAAACGGTTTCTAATGTGATTTTAAGCACTTTGATGTTTTTGTGTAACCAAGTTTTTTCGAAAATCACAAAATAGTCTAAAACGTCTCCAAATGCGATTTGAAGCTTTTCTAAGCACTTTGGTGTTTTTATGTTAACAAGTTTTTTCGAAAATCACAAAATGGTCTAAAACGTCTCCAAATGCGATTTGAGGATATTCTGAGCACTTTGGTGTTTTTTTGTTAAAAAGTTTTTTCGAAAATCACAAAATGGTCTAAAACGTCTCCAAATGCGATTTGAAGCTATTCTGTACACTTTGATGTTTTGTGTGAAAAAGTTTTGTCGAAATGCTCAAAATGGTCTAAAACGTTTTTAAATACGATATTAAGCTATTTTGTGATCTTTGATGTTTTTGTGTGAAAAGTTTTATCGAAATGCTCAAAATGGTCTAAAACGTTTTTAAAACGATATTAAGCTATTTTGTGCTCTTTGATGTTTTTGTGTAACCAAGTTTCATCGAAAATCACAAAATGGTCTAAAACGTCGCCAAATGCGATTTGAAGCTATTCTGTACACTTTGATGTTTTGTGTGAAAAAGTTTTGTCGAAATGCTCAAAATGGTCTAAAACGTTTTTAAAACGATATTAAGCTATTTTGTGCTCTTTGATGTTTTTGTGTAACCAAGTTTCATCGAAAATCACAAAATGGTCTAAAACGTCTCCAAATGCGATTTGAAGCTTTTCTAAGCACTTTGGTGTTTTTATGTTAACAAGTTTTTTCGAATCACAAAATGGTCTAAAACGTCTCCAAATGCGATTTGAAGCTCTTCTGTACACTTTGATGTTTTGTTTGAAAAAGTTTTGTCGAAATTTTCAAAATGGTCTAAAACGTTTTTAAATACGATATTAAGCTGTTTTGTGCACTTTGATGATTTGTGTGAAAAGTTTTAACGAAATGCTCAAAATGGTCTAAAACGGTTTCTAATGTGATTTTAAGCACTTTGATGTTTTTGTGTAACCAAGTTTTTTCGAAAATCACAAAATAGTCTAAAACGTCTCCAAATGCGATTTGAAGCTTTTCTAAGCACTTTGGTGTTTTTATGTTAACAAGTTTTTTCGAAAATCACAAAATGGTCTAAAACGTCTCCAAATGCGATTTGAGGATATTCTGAGCACTTTGGTGTTTTTTTGTTAAAAAGTTTTTTCGAAAATCACAAAATGGTCTAAAACGTCTCCAAATGCGATTTGAAGCTATTCTGTACACTTTGATGTTTTGTGTGAAAAAGTTTTGTCGAAATGCTCAAAATGGTCTAAAACGTTTTTAAATACGATATTAAGCTGTTTTGTGCACTTTGATGATTTGTGTGAAAAGTTTTAACGAAATGCTCAAAATGGTCAAAAACGGTTTCTAATGTGATTTTAAGCACTTTGATGTTTTTGTGTAACCAAGTTTTTTCAAAAATCACAAAATGGTCTAAAACGTCTCCAAATGCGATTTGAAGCTTTTCTAAGCACTTTGGTGTTTTTATGTTAAAAAGTTTTTTCGAAAATCACAAAATAGTCTAAAACGTCTCCAAATGCGATTTGAAGCTATTCTGTACACTTTGATGTTTTGTGTGAAAAAGTTTTGTCGAAATGCTCAAAATGGTCTAAAACGTTTTTAAAACGATATTAAGCTATTTTGTGCTCTTTGATGTTTTTGTGTAACCAAGTTTCATCGAAAATCACAAAATGGTCTAAAACGTCTCAAAATGCGATTTGAAGCTTTTCTAAGCACTTTGGTGTTTTTATGTTAACAAGTTTTTTCGAAAATCACGAAATGGTCTAAAATGTCTCCAAATGCGATTTGAAGATATTCTGAGCACTTTGGTGTTTTTATGTTAAAAAGTTTTTTCGAAAATCACAAAATGGTCTAAAACGTCTCCAAATGCGATTTGAAGCTCTTCTGTACACCTTGATGTTTTGTGTGAAAAAGTTTTGTCGAAATGCTCAAAATGGTCTAAAACGTTTTTAAATACGATATTAAGCTCTTTTGTGCACTTTGATGATTTGTGTGAAAAGTTTTAACGAAATGCTCAAAATGGTCTAAAACGGTTTCTAATGTGATTTTAAGCACTTTGATGTTTTTGTGTAACCAAGTTTTTTCGAAAATCACAAAATAGTCTAAAACGTCTCCAAATGCGATTTGAAGCTTTTCTAAGCACTTTGGTGTTTTTATGTTAACAAGTTTTTTCGAAAATCACAAAATGGTCTAAAACGTCTCCAAATGCGATTTGAGGATATTCTGAGCACTTTGGTGTTTTTTTGTTAAAAAGTTTTTTCGAAAATCACAAAATGGTCTAAAACGTCTCCAAATGCGATTTGAAGCTATTCTGTACACTTTGATGTTTTGTGTGAAAAAGTTTTGTCGAAATGCTCAAAATGGTCTAAAACGTTTTTAAATACGATATTAAGCTATTTTGTGATCTTTGATGTTTTTGTGTGAAAAGTTTTATCGAAATGCTCAAAATGGTCTAAAACGTTTTTAAAACGATATTAAGCTATTTTGTGCTCTTTGATGTTTTTGTGTAACCAAGTTTCATCGAAAATCACAAAATGGTCTAAAACGTCGCCAAATGCGATTTGAAGCTTTTCTAAGCACTTTGGTGTTTTTATGTTAACAAGTTTTTTCGAAAATCACGAAATGGTCTAAAATATCTCCAAATGCGATTTGAAGATATTCTGAGCACTTTGGTGTTTTTATGTTAAAAAGTTTTTTCGAAAATCACAAAATGGTCTAAAACGTCTCCAAACGCGATTTGAAGCTCTTCTGTACACTTTGATGTTTTGTGTGAAAAAGTTTTGTCGAAATTCTCAAAATGGTCTAAAACGTTTTTAAATACGATATTAAGCTGTTTTGTGCACTTTGATGATTTGTGTGAAAAGTTTTAACGAAATGCTCAAAATGGTCAAAAACGGTTTCTAATGTGATTTTAAGCACTTTGATGTTTTTGTGTAACCAAGTTTTTTCAAAAATCACAAAATGGTCTAAAACGTCTCCAAATGCGATTTGAAGCTTTTCTAAGCACTTTGGTGTTTTTATGTTAAAAGGTTTTTTCGAAAATCACAAAATGGTCTAAAACGTCTCCAAATGCGATTTGAAGATATTCTGAGCACTTTGGTGTTTTTATGTTAAAAAGTTTTTTCGAAAATCACAAAATAGTCTAAAACGTCTCCAAATGCGATTTGAAGCTATTCTGTACACTTTGATGTTTTGTGTGAAAAAGTTTTGTCGAAATGCTCAAAATGGTCTAAAAGGTTTTTAAATACGATATTAAGCTGTTTTGTGCACTTTGATGATTTGTGTGAAAAGTTTTAACGAAATGCTCAAAATGGTCTAAAACGGTTTCTAATGTGATTTTAAGCACTTTGATGTTTTTGTGTAACCAAGTTTTTTCGAAAATCACAAAATGGTCTAATACGTCTCCAAATGCGATTTGAAGCTTTTCCAAGCACTTTGCTGTTTTTATGTTAAGTTTTTTCGAAAATGACAAAATGGTCTAAAACGTCTTCAAATGCGATTTGAAGCTTTTCTAAGCACTTTGGTGTTTTTATGTTAACAAGTTTTTTCGAAAATCACAAAATGGTCTAAAACGTCTCCAAATGCGATTTGAGGATAATCTGAGCACTTTGGTGTTTTTTTGTTAAAAAGTTTTTTCGAAAATCACAAAATGGTCTAAAACGTCTCCAAATGCGATTTGAAGCTATTCTGTACACTTTGATGTTTTGTGTGAAAAAGTTTTGTCGAAATGCTCAAAATGGTCTAAAACGTTTTTAAATACGATATTAAGCTATTTTGTGATCTTTGATGTTTTTGTGTGAAAAGTTTTATCGAAATGCTCAAAATGGTCTAAAACTTTTTCTATTGTGATTTTAAGCACTTTGATGATTTTGTGTAACCAAGTTTCATCGAAATGTACAAAATGGTCTAAAACGTGTCCAAATACGATTTGAAGCTATTCTAAGTACTTTTGTGTTTTTATGTTAACAAGTTTTTTCGAAAATCACAAAATGGTCTAAAACGTCTACAAATGCGATTTGAAGCTATTCTGTACACTTTGATGTTTTGTGTGAAAAAGTTTTGTCGAAATGCTCAAAATGGTCTAAAACGTTTTTAAATACGATATTAGGCTATTTTGTGATCTTTGATGTTTTTGTGTGAAAAGTTTTATCGAAATGCTCAAAATGGTCTAAAACGGTTTCTATTGTGATTTTAAGCACTTTGATGATTTTGTGTAACCAAGTTTCATCGAAATGTACAAAATGGTCTAAAACGTCTCCAAATGCGATTTGAAGCTATTCTAAGTACTTTTGTGTTTTTATGTTAACAAGTTTTTTCGAAAATCACAAAATGGTCTAAAACGTCTTCAAATGCGATTTGAAGCTATTCTGTACACTTTGATGTTTTGTGTGAAAAAGTTTTGTCAAAATGCTCAAAATTGTCTAAAACGTTTTTAAAACGATATTAAGCTATTTTGTGTTCTTTGATGTTTTTGTGTAACCAAGTTTCATCGAAAATCACAAAATGGTCTAAAACGTCTCCAAATGCGATTTGAAGCTTTTCTAAGCACTTTGGTGTTTTTATGTTAACAAGTTTTTTCGAAAATCACAAAATGGTCTAAAACGTCTCCAAATGCGATTTGAAGCTCTTCTGTACACTTTGATGTTTTGTGGGAAAAAGTTTTGTCGAAATTCTCAAAATGGTCTAAAACGTTTTTAAATACGATATTAAGCTGTTTTGTGCACTTTGATGATTTGTGTGAAAAGTTTTAACGAAATGCTCAAAATGGTCAAAAACGGTTTCTAATGTGATTTTAAGCACTTTGATGTTTTTGTGTAACCAAGTTTTTTCGAAAATCACAAAATGGTCTAAAACGTCTCCAAATGCGATTTGAAGCTATTCTGTACACTTTGATGTTTTGTGTGAAAAAGTTTTGTCGAAATGCTCAAAATGGTCTAAAACGTTTTTAAAACGATATTAAGCTATTTTGTGCTCTTTGATGTTTTTGTGTAACCAAGTTTCATCGAAATCAACAAAATGGTCTAATACGTCTCCAAATGCGATTTGAAGCTTTTCTAAGCACTTTGGTGTTTTTATGTTAAGAAGTTTTTTCGAAAATCACGAAATGGTCTAAAATGTCTCCAAATGCGATTTGAAGATATTCTGAGCACTTTGGTGTTTTTATGTTAAAAAGTTTTTTCGAAAATCACAAAATGGTCTAAAACGTCTTCAAATGCGATTTGAAGCTATTCTGTACACTTTGATGTTTTGTGTGAAAAAGTTTTGTCAAAATGCTCAAAATGGTCTAAAACGTTTTTAAAACGATATTAAGCTATTTTGTGCTCTTTGATGTTTTTGTGTAACCAAGTTTCATCGAAAATCACAACATGGTCTAAAACGTCTCCAAATGCGATTTGAAGCTTTTCTAAGCACTTTGGTGTTTTTATGTTAACAAGTTTTTTCGAAAATCACAAAATGGTCTAAAACGTCTCCAAATGCGATTTGAAGCTCTTCTGTACACTTTGATGTTTTGTTTGAAAAAGTTTTGTCGAAATTCTCAAAATGGTCTAAAACGTTTTTAAATTCGATATTAAGCTGTTTTGTGCACTTTGATGATTTGTGTGAAAAGTTTTAACGAAATGCTCAAAATGGTCTAAAACGGTTTCTAATGTGATTTTAAGCACTTTGATGTTTTTGTGTAACCAAGTTTTTTCGAAAATCACAAAATAGTCTAAAACGTCTCCAAATGCGATTTGAAGCTTTTCTAAGCACTTTGGTGTTTTTATGTTAACAAGTTTTTTCGAAAATCACAAAATGGTCTAAAACGTCTCCAAATGCGATTTGAGGATATTCTGAGCACTTTGGTGTTTTTATGTTAAAAAGTTTTTTCGAAAATCACAAAATGGTCTAAAACGTCTCCAAATGCGATTTGAAGCTATTCTGTACACTTTGATGTTTTGTGTGAAAAAGTTTTGTCGAAATGCTCAAAATGGTCTAAAACGTTTTTAAATACGATATTAAGCTATTTTGTGATCTTTGATGTTTTTGTGTGAAAAGTTTTATCGAAATGCTCAAAATGGTCTAAAACGGTTTCTATTGTGATTTTAAGCACTTTGATGATTTTGTGTAACCAAGTTTCATCGAAATGTACAAAATGGACTAAAACGTCTCCAAATGCGATTTGAAGCTATTCTAAGTACTTTTGTGTTTTTATGTTAACAAGTTTTTTCGAAAATCACAAAATGGTCTAAAACGTCTTCAAATGCGATTTGAAGCTATTCTGTACACTTTGATGTTTTGTGTGAAAAAGTTTTGTCAAAATGCTCAAAATGGTCTAAAACGTTTTTAAAACGATATTAAGCTATTTTGTGCTCTTTGATGTTTTTGTGTAACCAAGTTTCATCGAAAATCACAAAATGGTCTAAAACGTCTCCAAATGCGATTTGAAGCTTTTCTAAGCACTTTGGTGTTTTTATGTTAACAAGTTTTTTCGAAAATCACAAAATGGTCTAAAACGTCTCCAAATGCGATTTGAAGCTCTTCTGTACACTTTGATGTTTTGTGTTAAAAAGTTTTCTCGAAATTCTCAAAATGGTCTAAAACTTTTTTAAATACGATATTAAGCTGTTTTGTGCACTTTGATGATTTGTGTGAAAAGTTTTAACGAAATGCTCAAAATGGTCAAAAACGGTTTCTAATGTGATTTTAAGCACTTTGATGTTTTTGTGTAACCAAGTTTTTTTCGAAAATCACAAAATGGTCTAAAACGTCTCCAAATGCGATTTGAGGATATTCTGAGCACTTTGGTGTTTTTATGTTAAAAAGTTTTTTCGAAAATCACAAAATGGTCTAAAACGTCTCAAAATGCGATTTGAAGCTATTCTGTACACTTTGATGTTTTGTGTGAAAAAGTTTTTTCGAAATGCTCAAAATGGTCTAAAACGTTTTTAAAACGATATTAAGCTATTTTGTGCTCTTTGATGTTTTTGTGTAACCAAGTTTCATCGAAATCAACAAAATGGTCTAATACGTCTCCAAATGCGATTTGAAGCTTTTCCAAGCACTTTGCTGTTTTTATGTTAACAAGTTTTTTCGAAAATCACAAAATGGTCTAAAACGTCTTCAAATGCGATTTGAAGCTATTCTGTACACTTTGATGTTTTGTGTGAAAAAGTTTTGTCGAAATGCTCAAAATGGTCTAAAACGTTTTTAAATACGATATTAAGCTATTTTGTGATCTTTGATGTTTTTGTGTGAAAAGTTTTATCAAAATGCTCAAAATGGTCTGAAACGGTTTCTAATGCGATTTGAAGCTATTCTGTACACTTTGAAGTTTTGTGTGAAAAAGTTTTCTCGAAATGCTCAAAATGGTCTAAAACGTTTTTATATACCATATTAAGCTATTTTGTGCACTTTGATGTTTTTTGTGAAAAGTTTTATCGAAATGCTCAAAATGGTCTAAAACGGTTTCTATTGGGATTTTAAGCACTTTGATGATTTTGTGTAACCAAGTTTCATCGAAATGTACAAAATGGTCTAAAACGTCTCCAAATGCGATTTGAAGCTATTCTAAGTACTTTTGTGTTTTTATGTTAACAAGTTTTTTCGAAAATCAGAAAATGGTCTAAAACGTCTTCAAATGCGATTTGAAGCTATTCTGTACACTTTTATGTTTTGTGTGAAAAAGTTTTGTCGAAATTCTCAAAATGGTCTAAAACGTTTTTAAATACGATATTAAGCTGTTTTGTGCACTTTGATGATTTGTGTGAAAAGTTTTAACGAAATGCTCAAAATGGTCAAAAACGGTTTCTAATGTGATTTTAAGCACTTTGATGTTTTTGTGTAACCAAGTTTTTTCAAAAATCACAAAATGGTCTAAAACGTCTCCAAATGCGATTTGAAGCTTTTCTAAGCACTTTGGTGTTTTTATGTTAACAAGTTTTTTCGAAAATCACAAAATGGTCTAAAACGTCTCCAAATGCGATTTGAAGATATTCTGAGCACTTTGGTGTTTTTATGTTAAAAAGTTTTTTCGAAAATCACAAAATAGTCTAAAACGTCTCCAAAGGCGATTTGAAGCTATTCTGTACACTTTGATGTTTTGTGTGAAAAAGTTTTGTCGAAATGCTCAAAATGGTCTAAAACGTTTTTAAAACGATATTAAGCTATTTTGTGCTCTTTGATGTTTTTGTGTAACCAAGTTTCATCGAAAATCACAAAATGGTCTAAAACGTCTCAAAATGCGATTTGAAGCTTTTCTAAGCACTTTGGTGTTTTTATGTTAAAAAGTTTTTTCGAAAATCACAAAATGGTCTAAAACGTCTCCAAATGCGATTTGAAGCTCTTCTGTACACTTTGATGTTTTGTGTGAAAAAGTTTTGTCGAAATGCTCAAAATGGTCTAAAACGTTTTTAAATACGATATTAAGCTGTTTTGTGCACTTTGATGATTTGTGTGAAAAGTTTTAACGAAATGCTCAAAATGGTCTAAAACGGTTTCTAATGTGATTTTAAGCACTTTGATGTTTTTGTGTAACCAAGTTTTTTCGAAAATCACAAAATAGTCTAAAACGTCTCCAAATGCGATTTGAAGCTTTTCTAAGCACTTTGGTGTTTTTATGTTAACAAGTTTTTTCGAAAATCACAAAATGGTCTAAAACGTCTCCAAATGCGATTTGAGGATATTCTGAGCACTTTGGTGTTTTTTTGTTAAAAAGTTTTTTCGAAAATCACAAAATGGTCTAAAACGTCTCCAAATGCGATTTGAAGCTATTCTGTACACTTTGATGTTTTGTGTGAAAAAGTTTTGTCGAAATGCTCAAAATGGTCTAAAACGTTTTTAAATACGATATTAAGCTATTTTGTGATCTTTGATGTTTTTGTGTGAAAAGTTTTATCGAAATGCTCAAAATGGTCTAAAACGGTTTCTATTGTGATTTTAAGCACTTTGATGATTTTGTGTAACCAAGTTTCATCGAAATGTACAAAATGGTCTAAAACGTCTCCAAATGCGTTTTGAAGCTATTCTAAGTACTTTTGTGTTTTTATGTTAACAAGTTTTTTCGAAAATCACAAAATGGTCTAAAACGTCTTCAAATGCGATTTGAAGCTATTCTGTACACTTTGATGTTTTGTGTGAAAAAGTTTTGTCAAAATGCTCAAAATGGTCTAAAACGTTTTTAAAACGATATTAAGCTATTTTGTGCTCTTTGATGTTTTTGTGTAACCAAGTTTCATCGAAAATCACAAAATGGTCTAAAACGTCTCCAAATGCGATTTGAAGCTATTCTGTACACTTTGATGTTTTGTGTGAAAAAGTTTTGTCGAAATGCTCAAAATGGTCTAAAACGTTTTTAAATACGATATTAAGCTATTTTGTGATCTTTGATGTTTTTGTGTAACCAAGTTTCATCGAAAATCACAAAATGGTCTAAAACGTTTTTAAATACGATATTAAGCTGTTTTGTGCACTTTGATGATTTGTGTGAAAAGTTTTAACGAAATGCTCAAAATGGTCAAAAACGGTTTCTAATGTGATTTTAAGCACTTTGATGTTTTTGTGTAACCAAGTTTTTTCAAAAATCACAAAATGGTCTAAAACGTCTCCAAATGCGATTTGAAGCTTTTCTAAGCACTTTGGTGTTTTTATGTTAACAAGTTTTTTCGAAAATCACAAAATGGTCTAAAACGTCTCCAAATGCGATTTGAAGATATTCTGAGCACTTTGGTGTTTTTATGTTAAAAAGTTTTTTCGAAAATCACAAAATAGTCTAAAACGTCTCCAAAGGCGATTTGAAGCTATTCTGTACACTTTGATGTTTTGTGTGAAAAAGTTTTGTCGAAATGCTCAAAATGGTCTAAAACGTTTTTAAAACGATATTAAGCTATTTTGTGCTCTTTGATGTTTTTGTGTAACCAAGTTTCATCGAAAATCACAAAATGGTCTAAAACGTCTCAAAATGCGATTTGAAGCTTTTCTAAGCACTTTGGTGTTTTTATGTTAAAAAGTTTTTTCGAAAATCACAAAATGGTCTAAAACGTCTCCAAATGCGATTTGAAGCTCTTCTGTACACTTTGATGTTTTGTGTGAAAAAGTTTTGTCGAAATGCTCAAAATGGTCTAAAACGTTTTTAAATACGATATTAAGCTGTTTTGTGCACTTTGATGATTTGTGTGAAAAGTTTTAACGAAATGCTCAAAATGGTCTAAAACGGTTTCTAATGTGATTTTAAGCACTTTGATGTTTTTGTGTAACCAAGTTTTTTCGAAAATCACAAAATAGTCTAAAACGTCTCCAAATGCGATTTGAAGCTTTTCTAAGCACTTTGGTGTTTTTATGTTAACAAGTTTTTTCGAAAATCACAAAATGGTCTAAAACGTCTCCAAATGCGATTTGAGGATATTCTGAGCACTTTGGTGTTTTTTTGTTAAAAAGTTTTTTCGAAAATCACAAAATGGTCTAAAACGTCTCCAAATGCGATTTGAAGCTATTCTGTACACTTTGATGTTTTGTGTGAAAAAGTTTTGTCGAAATGCTCAAAATGGTCTAAAACGTTTTTAAATACGATATTAAGCTATTTTGTGATCTTTGATGTTTTTGTGTGAAAAGTTTTATCGAAATGCTCAAAATGGTCTAAAACGGTTTCTATTGTGATTTTAAGCACTTTGATGATTTTGTGTAACCAAGTTTCATCGAAATGTACAAAATGGTCTAAAACGTTTCCAAATGCGTTTTGAAGCTATTCTAAGTACTTTTGTGTTTTTATGTTAACAAGTTTTTTCGAAAATCACAAAATGGTCTAAAACGTCTTCAAATGCGATTTGAAGCTATTCTGTACACTTTGATGTTTTGTGTGAAAAAGTTTTGTCAAAATGCTCAAAATGGTCTAAAACGTTTTTAAAACGATATTAAGCTATTTTGTGCTCTTTGATGTTTTTGTGTAACCAAGTTTCATCGAAAATCACAAAATGGTCTAAAACGTCTCCAAATGCGATTTGAAGCTATTCTGTACACTTTGATGTTTTGTGTGAAAAAGTTTTGTCGAAATGCTCAAAATGGTCTAAAACGTTTTTAAATACGATATTAAGCTATTTTGTGATCTTTGATGTTTTTGTGTGAAAAGTTTTATCGAAATGCTCAAAATGGTCTAAAACGGTTTCTATTGTGATTTTAAGCACTTTGATGATTTTGTGTAACCAAGTTTCATCGAAATGTACAAAATGGTCTAAAACGTCTCCAAATGCGTTTTGAAGCTATTCTAAGTACTTTTGTGTTTTTATGTTAACAAGTTTTTTCGAAAATCACAAAATGGTCTAAAACGTCTTCAAATGCGATTTGAAGCTCTTCTGTACACTTTGATGTTTTGTGTGAAAAAGTTTTGTCGAAATGCTCAAAATGGTCTAAAACGTTTTTAAATACGATATTAAGCTGTTTTGTGCACTTTAATGATTTGTGTGAAAAGTTTTAACGAAATGCTCAAAATGGTCTAAAACGGTTTCTAATGCGATTTTAAGCACTTTGATGTTTTTGTGTAACCAAGTTTTTTCGAAAATCACAAAATGGTCTAAAACGTCTCAAAATGCGATTTGAAGCTTTTCTAAGCACTTTGGTGTTTTTATGTTAACAAGTTTTTTTCGAAAATCACGAAATGGTCTAAAATGTCTCCAAATGCGATTTGAAGATATTCTGAGCACTTTGGTGTTTTTATGTTAAAAAGTTTTTTCGAAAATCACAAAATGGTCTAAAACGTCTCCAAATGCGATTTGAAGCTCTTCTGTACACTTTGATGTTTTGTGTGAAAAAGTTTTGTCGAAATGCTCAAAATGGTCTAAAACGTTTTTAAATACGATATTAAGCTGTTTTGTGCACTTTGATGATTTGTGTGAAAAGTTTTAACGAAATGCTCAAAATGGTCTAAAACGGTTTCTAATGTGATTTTAAGCACTTTGATGTTTTTGTGTAACCAAGTTTTTTCGAAAATCACAAAATAGTCTAAAACGTCTCCAAATGCGATTTGAAGCTTTTCTAAGCACTTTGGTGTTTTATGTTAACAAGTTTTTTCGAAAATCACAAAATGGTCTAAAACGTCTCCAAATGCGATTTGAGGATATTCTGAGCACTTTGGTGTTTTTTCGTTAAAAAGTTTTTTCGAAAATCACAAAATGGTCTAAAACGTCTCCAAATGCGATTTGAAGCTATTCTGTACACTTTGATGTTTTGTGTGAAAAAGTTTTGTCGAAATGCTCAAAATGGTCTAAAACGTTTTGAAATACGATATTAAGCTATTTTGTGATCTTTGATGTTTTTGTGTGAAAAGTTTTATCGAAATGCTCAAAATGGTCTAAAACGGTTTCTATTGTGATTTTAAGCACTTTGATGATTTTGTGTAACCAAGTTTCATCGAAATGTACAAAATGGTCTAAAATGTCTCCAAATGCGATTTGAAGCTATTCTAAGTACTTTTGTGTTTTTATGTTAACAAGTTTTTTCGAAAATCACAAAATGGTCTAAAACGTCTTCAAATGCGATTTGAAGCTATTCTGTACACTTTGATGTTTTGTGTGAAAAAGTTTTGTCAAAATGCTCAAAATGGTCTAAAACGTTTTTAAAACGATATTAAGCTATTTTGTGCTCTTTGATGTTTTTGTGTAACCAAGTTTCATCGAAAATCACAAAATGGTCTAAAACGTCTCCAAATGCGATTTGAAGCTTTTCTAAGCACTTTGGTGTTTTTATGTTAACAATTTTTTTCGAAAATCACAAAATGGTCTAAAACATCTCCAAATGCGATTTGAAGCTCTTCTGTACACTTTGATGTTTTGTGTGAAAAAGTTTTGTCGAAATTCTCAAAATGGTCTAAAAGGTTTTTAAATACGATATTAAGCTGTTTTGTGCACTTTGATGATTTGTGTGAAAAGTTTTAACGAAATGCTCAAAATGGTCTAAAACGGTTTCTAATGTGATTTTAAGCACTTTGATGTTTTTGTGTAACCAAGTTTTTTCGAAAATCACAAAATAGTCTAAAACGTCTCCAAATGCGATTTGAAGCTTTTCTAAGCACTTTGGTGTTTTTATGTTAACAAGTTTTTTCGAAATGCTCAAAATGGTCTAAAACGTTTTTAAATACGATATTAAGCTGTTTTGTGCACTTTGATGATTTGTGTGAAAAGTTTTAACGAAATGCTCAAAATGGTCTAAAACGGTTTCTAATGTGATTTTAAGCACTTTGATGTTTTTGTGTAACCAAGTTTTTTCGAAAATCACAAAATAGTCTAAAACGTCTCCAAATGCGATTTGAAGCTTTTCTAAGCACTTTGGTGTTTTATGTTAACAAGTTTTTTCGAAAATCACAAAATGGTCTAAAACGTCTCCAAATGCGATTTGAGGATATTCTGAGCACTTTGGTGTTTTTTCGTTAAAAAGTTTTTTCGAAAATCACAAAATGGTCTAAAACGTCTCCAAATGCGATTTGAAGCTATTCTGTACACTTTGATGTTTTGTGTGAAAAAGTTTTGTCGAAATGCTCAAAATGGTCTAAAACGTTTTGAAATACGATATTAAGCTATTTTGTGATCTTTGATGTTTTTGTGTGAAAAGTTTTATCGAAATGCTCAAAATGGTCTAAAACGGTTTCTATTGTGATTTTAAGCACTTTGATGATTTTGTGTAACCAAGTTTCATCGAAATGTACAAAATGGTCTAAAATGTCTCCAAATGCGATTTGAAGCTATTCTAAGTACTTTTGTGTTTTTATGTTAACAAGTTTTTTCGAAAATCACAAAATGGTCTAAAACGTCTTCAAATGCGATTTGAAGCTATTCTGTACACTTTGATGTTTTGTGTGAAAAAGTTTTGTCAAAATGCTAAAAATGGTCTAAAACGTTTTTAAAACGATATTAAGCTATTTTGTGCTCTTTGATGTTTTTGTGTAACCAAGTTTCATCGAAAATCACAAAATGGTCTAAAACGTCTCCAAATGCGATTTGAAGCTTTTCTAAGCACTTTGGTGTTTTTATGTTAACAATTTTTTTCGAAAATCACAAAATGGTCTAAAACATCTCCAAATGCGATTTGAAGCTCTTCTGTACACTTTGATGTTTTGTGTGAAAAAGTTTTGTCGAAATTCTCAAAATGGTCTAAAAGGTTTTTAAATACGATATTAAGCTGTTTTGTGCACTTTGATGATTTGTGTGAAAAGTTTTAACGAAATGCTCAAAATGGTCTAAAACGGTTTCTAATGTGATTTTAAGCACTTTGATGTTTTTGTGTAACCAAGTTTTTTCGAAAATCACAAAATAGTCTAAAACGTCTCCAAATGCGATTTGAAGCTTTTCTAAGCACTTTGGTGTTTTTATGTTAACAAGTTTTTTCGAAAATCACAAAATGGTCTAAAACGTCTCCAAATGCGATTTGAGGATATTCTGAGCACTTTGGTGTTTTTTTGTTAAAAAGTTTTTTCGAAAATCACAAAATGGTCTAAAACGTCTCCAAATGCGATTTGAAGCTATTCTGTACACTTTGATGTTTTGTGTGAAAAAGTTTTGTCGAAATGCTCAAAATGGTCTAAAACGTTTTTAAATACGATATTAGGCTATTTTGTGATCTTTGATGTTTTTGTGTGAAAAGTTTTATCGAAATGCTCAAAATGGTCTAAAACGGTTTCTATTGTGATTTTAAGCACTTTGATGATTTTGTGTAACCAAGTTTCATCGAAATGTACAAAATGGTCTAAAACGTCTCCAAATTCGATTTGAAGCTATTCTAAGTACTTTTGTGTTTTTATGTTAACAAGTTTTTTCGAAAATCACAAAATGGTCTAAAACGTCTTCAAATGCGATTTGAAGCTATTCTGTACACTTTGATGTTTTGTGTGAAAAAGTTTTGTCAAAATGCTCAAAATGGTCTAAAACGTTTTTAAAACGATATTAAGCTATTTTGTGCTCTTTGATGTTTTTGTGTAACCAAGTTTCATCGAAAATCACAAAATGGTCTAAAACGTCTCCAAATGCGATTGGAAGCTTTTCTAAGCACTTTGGTGTTTTTATGTTAACAAGTTTTTTCGAAAATCACAAAATGGTCTAAAACGTCTCCAAATGCGATTTGAAGCTCTTCTGTACACTTTGATGTTTTGTGTGAAAAAGTTTTGTCGAAATTCTCAAAATGGTCTAAAACGTTTTTAAATACGATATTAAGCTGTTTTGTGCACTTTGATGATTTGTGTGAAAAGTTTTAACGAAATGCTCAAAATGGTCAAAAACGGTTTTTAATGTGATTTTAAGCACTTTGATGTTTTTGTGTAACCAAGTTTTTTCGAAAATCACAAAATGGTCTAAAACGTCTCCAAATGCGATTTGAAGCTTTTCTAAGCACTTTGGTGTTTTTATGTTAACAAGTTTTTTCGAAAATCACAAAATGGTCTAAAACGTCTCCAAATGCGATTTGAAGATATTCTGAGCACTTTGGTGTTTTTATGTTAAAAAGTTTTTTCGAAAATCACAAAATGGTCTAAAACGTCTTCAAATGCGATTTGAAGCTATTCTGTACACTTTGATGTTTTGTGTGAAAAAGTTTTGTCGAAATGCTCAAAATGGTCTAAAACGGTTTCTAATGCGATTTGAAGCTATTCTGTACACTTTGAAGTTTTGTGTGAAAAAGTTTTCTCGAAATGCTCAAAATGGTCTAAAACGTTTTTATATACCATATTAAGCTATTTTGTGCACTTTGATGTTTTTTGTGAAAAGTTTTATCGAAATTCTCAAAATGGTCTAAAACGGTTTCTATTGTGATTTTAAGCACTTTGATGATTTTGTGTAACCAAGTTTCATCGAAATGTACAAAATGGTCTAAAACGTCTCCAAATGCGATTTGAAGCTATTCTAAGTACTTTTGTGTTTTTATGTTAACAAGTTTTTTCGAAAATCACAAAATGGTCTAAAACGTCTTCAAATGCGATTTGAAGCTATTCTGTACACTTTGATGTTTTGTGTGAAAAAGTTTTGTCGAAATGATCAAAATGGTCTAAAACGTTTTTAAATACGATATTAAGCTATTTTGTGATCTTTGATGTTTTTGTGTGAAAAGTTTTATCGAAATGCTCAAAATGGTCTAAAACGGTTTCTATTGTGATTTTAAGCACTTTGATGATTTTGTGTAACCAAGTTTCATCGAAATGTACAAAATGGTCTAAAACGTCTCCAAATGCGATTTGAAGCTATTCTAAGTACTTTTGTGTTTTTATGTTAACAAGTTTTTTCGAAAATCACAAAATGGTCTAAAACGTCTTCAAATGCGATTTGAATCTATTCTGTACACTTTGGTGTTTTTATGTTAAAAAGTTTTTTTGAAAATCACAAAAAGGTCTAAAACGTCTCAAAATGCGATTTGAAGCTATTCTGTACACTTTGATGTTTTGTGTGAAAAAGTTTTCTCGAAATGCTCAAAATGGTCTAAAACGTTTTTAAAACGATATTAAGCTATTTTGTGCTCTTTGATGTTTTTGTTTAACCAAGTTTCATCGAAAATCACAAAATGGTCTAAAACGTTTCCAAATGCGATTTGAAGCTCTTCTGTACACTTTGATGTTTTGTGTGAAAAAGTTTTGTCGAAATTCTCAAAATGGTCTAAAACGTTTTTAAATACGATATTAAGCTGTTTTGTGCACTTAGATGATTTGTGTGAAAAGTTTTAACGAAATGCTCAAAATGGTCAAAAACGGTTTCTAATGTGATTTTAAGCACTTTGATGTTTTTGTGTAACCAAGTTTTTTCGAAAATCACAAAATGGTCTAAAACGTCTCCAAATGCGATTTGAAGCTTTTCTAAGCACTTTGGTGTTTTTATGTTAACAAGTTTTTTTGAAAATCACAAAATGGTCTAAAACGTCTCCAAATGCGATTTGAAGATATTCTGAGCACTTTGGTGTTTTTATGTTAAAAAGTTTTTTCGAAAATCACAAAATAGTCTAAAACGTCTCCAAATGCGATTTGAAGCTATTCTGTACACTTTGATGTTTTGTGTGAAAAAGTTTTGTCGAAATACTCAAAATGGTCTAAAACGTTCTTAAAACGATATTAAGCTATTTTGTGCTCTTTGATGTTTTTGTGTAACCAAGTTTCATCGAAAATCACAAAATGGTCTAAAACGTCTCCAAATGCGATTTGAAGCTTTTCTAAGCACTTTGGTGTTTTTATGTTAACAAGTTTTTTTCGAAAATCACGAAATGGTCTAAAACGTCTCCAAATGCGATTTGAAGATATTCTGAGCACTTTGGTGTTTTTATGTTAAAAAGTTTTTTCGAAAATCACAAAATGGTCTAAAACGTCTCCAAATGCGATTTGAAGCTCTTCTGTACACTTTGATGTTTTGTGTGAAAAAGTTTTGTCGAAATGCTCAAAATGGTCTAAAACGTTTTTAAATACGATATTAAGCTGTTTTGTGCACTTTAATGATTTGTGTGAAAAGTTTTAACGAAATGCTCAAAATGGTCTAAAACGGTTTCTAATGTGATTTTAAGCACTTTGATGTTTTTGTGTAACCAAGTTTTTTCAAAAATCACAAAATGGTCTAAAACGTCTCCAAATGCGATTTGAAGCTTTTCTAAGCACTTTGGTGTTTTTATGTTAACAAGTTTTTTCGAAAATCACAAAATGGTCTAAAACGTCTCCAAATGCGATTTGAGGATATTCTGAGCACTTTGGTGTTTTTATGTTAAAAAGTTTTTTCGAAAATCACAAAATGGTCTAAAACGTCTCCAAATGCGATTTGAAGCTATTCTGTACACTTTGATGTTTTGTGTGAAAAAGTTTTGTCGAAATGCTCAAAATGGTCTAAAACGTTTTTAAAACGATATTAAGCTATTTTGTGCTCTTTGATGTTTTTGTGTAACCAAGTTTCATCAAAATCAACAAAATGGTCTAATACGTCTCCAAATGCGATTTGAAGCTTTTCCAAGCACTTTGCTGTTTTTATGTTAACAAGTTTTTTCGAAAATCACAAAATGGTCTAAAACGTCTTCAAATGCGATTTGAAGCTATTCTGTACACTTTGATGTTTTGTGTGAAAAAGTTTTGTCAAAATGCTCAAAATGGTCTAAAACGTTTTTAAATACGATATTAAGCTATTTTGTGATCTTTGATGTTTTTGTGTGAAAAGTTTTATCGAAATGCTCAAAATGGTCTAAAACGGTTTCTAATGCGATTTGAAGCTATTCTGTACACTTTGAAGTTTTTTGTGAAAAAGTTTTCTCGAAATGCTCAAAATGGTCTAAAAAGTTTTTATATACCATATTAAGCTATTTTGTGCACTTTGATGTTTTTTGTGAAAAGTTTTATCGAAATGCTCAAAATGGTCTAAAACGGTTTCTATTGTGATTTTAAGCACTTTGATGATTTTGTGTAACCAAGTTTCATCGAAATGTACAAAATGGTCTAAAACGTCTCCAAATGCGATTTGAAGCTATTCTAAGTACTTTTGTGTTTTTATGTTAACAAGTTTTTTCGAAAATCACAAAATGGTCTAAAACGTCTTCAAATGCGATTTGAAGCACTTTGATGATTTTGTGTAACCAAGTTTCATCGAAATGTACAAAATGGTCTAAAACGTCTTCAAATGCGATTTGAAGCTCTTCTGTACACTTTTATGTTTTGTGTGAAAAAGTTTTGTCGAAATTCTCAAAATGGTCTAAAACGTTTTTAAATACGATATTAAGCTGTTTTGTGCACTTTGATGATTTGTGTGAAAAGTTTTAACGAAATGCTCAAAATGGTCAAAAACGGTTTCTAATGTGATTTTAAGCACTTTGATGTTTTTGTGTAACCAAGTTTTTTCAAAAATCACAAAATGGTCTAAAACGTCTCCAAATGCGATTTGAAGCTTTTCTAAGCACTTTGGTGTTTTTATGTTAACAAGTTTTTTCGAAAATCACAAAATGGTCTAAAACGTCTCCAAATGCGATTTGAAGATATTCTGAGCACTTTGGTGTTTTTATGTTAAAAAGTTTTTTCGAAAATCACAAAATAGTCTAAAACGTCTCCAAATGCGATTTGAAGCTATTCTGTACACTTTGATGTTTTGTGTGAAAAAGTTTTGTCGAAATGCTCAAAATGGTCTAAAACGTTTTTAAAACGATATTAAGCTTTTTTGTGCTCTTTGATGTTTTTGTGTAACCAAGTTTCATCGAAAATCACAAAATGGTCTAAAACGTCTCAAAATGCGATTTGAAGCTTTTCTAAGCACTTTGGTGTTTTTATGTTAACAAGTTTTTTCGAAAATCACGAAATGGTCTAAAATGTCTCCAAATGCGATTTGAAGATATTCTGAGCACTTTGGTGTTTTTATGTTAAAAAGTTTTTTCGAAAATCACAAAATGGTCTAAAACGTCTCCAAATGCGATTTGAAGCTCTTCTGTACACTTTGATGTTTTGTGTGAAAAAGTTTTGTCGAAATGCTCAAAATGGTCTAAAACGTTTTTAAATACGATATTAAGCTGTTTTGTGCACTTTGATGATTTGTGTGAAAAGTTTTAACGAAATGCTCAAAATGGTCTAAAACGGTTTCTAATGTGATTTTAAGCACTTTGATGTTTTTGTGTAACCAAGTTTTTTCGAAAATCACAAAATAGTCTAAAACGTCTCCAAATGCGATTTGAAGCTTTTCTAAGCACTTTGGTGTTTTTATGTTAACAAGTTTTTTCGAAAATCACAAAATGGTCTAAAACGTCTCCAAATGCGATTTGAGGATATTCTGAGCACTTTGGTGTTTTTTTGTTAAAAAGTTTTTTCGAAAATCACAAAATGGTCTAAAACGTCTCCAAATGCGATTTGAAGCTATTCTGTACACTTTGATGTTTTGTGTGAAAAAGTTTTGTCGAAATGCTCAAAATGGTCTAAAACGTTTTTAAATACGATATTAAGCTATTTTGTGATCTTTGATGTTTTTGTGTGAAAAGTTTTATCGAAATGCTCAAAATGGTCTAAAACGGTTTCTATTGTGATTTTAAGCACTTTGATGATTTTGTGTAACCAAGTTTCATCGAAATGTACAAAATGGTCTAAAACGTCTCCAAATGCGATTTGAAGCTATTCTAAGTACTTTTGTGTTTTTATGTTAACAAGTTTTTTCGAAAATCACAAAATGGTCTAAAACGTCTTCAAATGCGATTTGAAGCTATTCTGTACACTTTGATGTTTTGTGTGAAAAAGTTTTGTCAAAATGCTCAAAATGGTCTAAAACGTTTTTAAAACGATATTAAGCTATTTTGTGCTCTTTGATGTTTTTGTGTAACCAAGTTTCATCGAAAATCACAAAATGGTCTAAAACGTCTCCAAATGCGATTTGAAGCTTTTCTAAGCACTTTGGTGTTTTTATGTTAACAAGTTTTTTCGAAAATCACAAAATGGTCTAAAACGTCTCCAAATGCGATTTGAAGCTCTTCTGTACACTTTGATGTTTTGTTTGAAAAAGTTTTGTCGAAATTCTCAAAATGGTCTAAAACGTTTTTAAATACGATATTAAGCTGTTTTGTGCACTTTGATGATTTGTGTGAAAAGTTTTAACGAAATGCTCAAAATGGTCTAAAACGGTTTCTAATGTGATTTTAAGCACTTTGATGTTTTTGTGTAACCAAGTTTTTTAAAAAATCACAAAATGGTCTAAAACGTCTCCAAATGCGATTTGAAGCTTTTCTAAGCACTTTGGTGTTTTTATGTTAACAAGTTTTTTCGAAAATCACAAAATGGTCTAAAACGTCTCCAAATGCGATTTGAAGATATTCTGAGCACTTTGGTATTTTTATGTTTAAAAGTTTTTTCGAAAATGACAAAATGGTCTAAAACGTCTCCAAACGCGATTTGAAGCTCTTCTGTACACTTTGATGTTTTGTGTGAAAAAGTTTTGTCGAAATTCTCAAAATGGTCTAAAACGTTTTTAAATACGATATTAAGCTGTTTTGTGCACTTTGATGATTTGTGTGAAAAGTTTTAACGAAATGCTCAAAATGGTCAAAAACGGTTTCTAATGTGATTTTAAGCACTTTGATGTTTTTGTGTAACCAAGTTTTTTCAAAAATCACAAAATGGTCTAAAACGTCTCCAAATGCGATTTGAAGCTTTTCTAAGCACTTTGGTGTTTTTATGTTAACAAGTTTTTTCGAAAATCACAAAATGGTCTAAAACGTCTCCAAATGCGATTTGAAGATATTCTGAGCACTTTGGTGTTTTTATGTTAAAAAGTTTTTTCGAAAATCACAAAATAGTCTAAAACGTTTCCAAATGCGATTTGAAGCTATTCTGTACACTTTGATGTTTTGTGTGAAAAAGTTTTGTCGAAATGCTCAAAATGGTCTAAAACGTTTTTAAAACGATATTATTAAGCTATTTTGTGCTCTTTGATGTTTTTGTGTAACCAAGTTTCATCGAAAATCACAAAATGGTCTAAAACGTCTCAAAATGCGATTTGAAGCTTTTCTAAGCACTTTGGTGTTTTTATCTTAACAAGTTTTTTCGAAAATCACGAAATGGTCTAAAATGTCTCCAAATGCGATTTGAAGATATTCTGAGCACTTTGGTGTTTTTATGTTAAAAAGTTTTTTCGAAAATCACAAAATGGTCTAAAACGTCTCCAAATGCGATTTGAAGCTCTTCTGTACACTTTGATGTTTTGTGTGAAAAAGTTTTGTCAAAATGCTCAAAATGGTCAAAAACGGTTTCTAATGTGATTTTAAGCACTTTGATGTTTTTGTGTAACCAAGTTTTTTAAAAAATCACAAAATGGTCTAAAACGTCTCCAAATGCGATTTGAAGCTTTTCTAAGCACTTTGGTGTTTTTATGTTAACAAGTTTTTTCGAAAATCACAAAATGGTCTAAAACGTCTCCAAATGCGATTTGAAGATATTCTGAGCACTTTGGTGTTTTTATGTTAAAAAGTTTTTTCGAAAAACACAAAATAGTCTAAAACGTCTCAAAATGCGATTTGAAGCTATTCTGTACACTTTGATGTTTTGTGTGAAAAAGTTTTGTCGAAATGCTCAAAATGGTCTAAAACGTTTTTAAAACGATATTAAGCTATTTTGTGCTCTTTGATGTTTTTGTGTAACCAAGTTTCATCGAAAATCACAAAATGGTCTAAAACGTCTCAAAATGCGATTTGAAGCTTTTCTAAGCACTTTGGTGTTTTTATGTTAACAATTTTTTTCGAAAATCACAAAATGGTCTAAAACATCTCCAAATGCGATTTGAAGCTCTTCTGTACACTTTGATGTTTTGTGTGAAAAAGTTTTGTCGAAATTCTCAAAATGGTCTAAAAGGTTTTTAAATACGATATTAAGCTGTTTTGTGCACTTTGATGATTTGTGTGAAAAGTTTTAACGAAATGCTCAAAATGGTCTAAAACGGTTTCTAATGTGATTTTAAGCACTTTGGTGTTTTTGTGTAACCAAGTTTTTTCGAAAATCACAAAATAGTCTAAAACGTCTCCAAATGCGATTTGAAGCTTTTCTAAGCACTTTGGTGTTTTTATGTTAACAAGTTTTTTCGAAAATCACAAAATGGTCTAAAACGTCTCCAAATGCGATTTGAGGATATTCTGAGCACTTTGGTGTTTTTTTGTTAAAAAGTTTTTTCAAAAATCACAAAATGGTCTAAAACGTCTCCAAATGCGATTTGAAGCTATTCTGTACACTTTGATGTTTTGTGTGAAAAAGTTTTGTCGAAATGCTCAAAATGGTCTAAAACGTTTTTAAATACGATATTAGGCTATTTTGTGATCTTTGATGTTTTTGTGTGAAAAGTTTTATCGAAATGCTCAAAATGGTCTAAAACGGTTTCTATTGTGATTTTAAGCACTTTGATGATTTTGTGTAACCAAGTTTCATCGAAATGTACAAAATGGTCTAAAACGTCTCCAAATGCGATTTGAAGCTATTCTAAGTACTTTTGTGTTTTTATGTTAACAAGTTTTTTCGAAAATCACAAAATGGTCTAAAACGTCTTCAAATGCGATTTGAAGCTATTCTGTACACTTTGATGTTTTGTGTGAAAAAGTTTTGTCAAAATGCTCAAAATGGTCTAAAACGTTTTTAAAACGATATTAAGCTATTTTGTGCTCTTTGATGTTTTTGTGTAACCAAGTTTCATCGAAAATCACAAAATGGTCTAAAACGTCTCCAAATGCGATTTGAAGCTTTTCTAAGCACTTTGGTGTTTTTATGTTAAGAAGTTTTTTCGAAAATCACGAAATTGTCTAAAATGTCTCCAAATGCGATTTGAAGATATTCTGAGCACTTTGGTGTTTTTATGTTAAAAAGTTTTTTCGAAAATCACAAAATGGTCTAAAACGTCTTCAAATGCGATTTGAAGCTATTCTGTACACTTTGATGTTTTGTGTGAAAAAGTTTTGTCAAAATGCTCAAAATGGTCTAAAAAGTTTTTAAAACGATATTAAGCTATTTTGTGCTCTTTGATGTTTTTGTGTAACCAAGTTTTATCGAAAATCAAAAAATGGTCTAAAACGTCTCCAAATGCGATTTGAAGCTTTTCTAAGCACTTTGGTGTTTTTATGTTAACAAGTTTTTTCGAAAATCACAAAATGGTCTAAAACGTCTCCAAATGCGATTTGAAGCTCTTCTGTACACTTTGATGTTTTGTGTGAAAAAGTTTTGTCGAAATTCTCAAAATGGTCTAAAACGTTTTTAAATACGATATTAAGCTGTTTTGGGCACTTTGATGATTTGTGTGAAAAGCTTTAACGAAATGCTCAAAATGGTCAAAAACGGTTTCTAATGTGATTTTAAGCACTTTGATGTTTTTGTGTAACCAAGTTTTTTCGAAAATCACAAAATTGTCTAAAACGTCTCCAAATGCGATTTGAAGCTTTTCTAAGCACTTTGGTGTTTTTATGTTAACAAGTTTTTTCGAAAATCACAAAATGGTCTAAAACGTCTCCAAATGCGATTTGAAGATATTCTGAGCACTTTGGTGTTTTTATGTTAAAAAGTTTTTTCGAAAATCACAAAATAGTCTAAAACGTCTCCAAATGCGATTTGAAGCTATTCTGTACACTTTGATGTTTTGTGTGAAAAAGTTTTGTCGAAATGCTCAAAATGGTCTAAAACGTTTTTAAAACGATATTAAGCTATTTTGTGCTCTTTGATGTTTTTGTGTAACCAAGTTTCATCGAAAATCACAAAATGGTCTAAAACGTCTCCAAATGCGATTTGAAGCTTTTCTAAGCACTTTGGTGTTTTTATGTTAACAAGTTTTTTCGAAAATCACGAAATGGTCTAAAATGTCTCCAAATGCGATTTGAAGATATTCTGAGCACTTTGGTGTTTTTATGTTAAAACGTTTTTTCGAAAATCACAAAATGGTCTAAAACGTTTTTAAATACGATATTAAGCTATTTTGTGATCTTTGATGTTTTTGTGTGAAAAGTTTTATCGAAATGCTCAAAATGGTCTAAAACGGTTTCTAATGCGATTTGAAGCTATTCTGTACACTTTGAAGTTTTTTGTGAAAAAGTTTTCTCGAAATGCTCAAAATGGTCTATAACGTTTTTATATACCATATTAAGCTATTTTGTGCACTTTGATGTTTTTTGTGAAAAGTTTTATCGAAATTCTCAAAATGGTCTAAAACGGTTTCTATTGTGATTTTAAGCACTTTGATGATTTTGTGTAACCAAGTTTCATCGAAATGTACAAAATGGTCTAAAACGTCTCCAAATGCGATTTGAAGCTCTTCTGTACACTTTGATGTTTTGTGTGAAAAAGTTTTGTCGAAATTCTCAAAATGGTCTAAAACGTTTTTAAATACGATATTAAGCTGTTTTGTGCACTTTGATGATTTGTGTGAAAAGTTTTAACGAAATGCTCAAAATGGTCAAAAATGGTTTCTAATGTGATTTTAAGCACTTTGATGTTTTTGTGTAACCAAGTTTTTTAAAAAATCACAAAATGGTCTAAAACGTCTCCAAATGCGATTTGAAGCTTTTCTAAGCACTTTGGTGTTTTTTTGTTAACAAGTTTTTTCGAAAATCACAAAATGGTCTAAAACGTCTCCAAATGCGATTTGAAGCTCTTCTGTACACTTTGATGTTTTGTGTGAAAAAGTTTTGTCGAAATTCTCAAAATGGTCTAAAACGTTTTTAAATACGATATTAAGCTGTTTTGTGCACTTTGATGATTTGTGTGAAAAGTTTTAACGAAATGCTCAAAATGGTCAAAAACGGTTTCTAATGTGATTTTAAGCACTTTGATGTTTTTGTGTAACCAAGTTTTTTCGAAAATCACAAAATGGTCTAAAACGTCTCCAAATGCGATTTGAAGCTTTTCTAAGCACTTTGGTGTTTTTATGTTAACAAGTTTTTTCGAAAATCACAAAATGGTCTAAAACGTCTCCAAATGCGATTGAAGATATTCTGAGCACTTTGGTGTTTTTATGTTAAAAAGTTTTTTCGAAAATCACAAAATGGTCTAAAACGTCTTCAAATGCGATTTGAAGCTATTCTGTACACTTTGATGTTTTGTGTGAAAAAGTTTTGTCGAAATGCTCAAAATGGTCTTAAACGGTTTCTAATGCGATTTGAAGCTATTCTGTACACTTTGAAGTTTTGTGTGAAAAAGTTTTCTCGAAATGCTCAAAATGGTCTAAAACGTTTTTATATACCATATTAAGCTATTTTGTGCACTTTGATGTTTTTTGTGAAAAGTTTTATCGAAATTCTCAAAATGGTCTAAAACGGTTTCTATTGTGATTTTAAGCACTTTGATGATTTTGTGTAACCAAGTTTCATCGAAATGTACAAAATGGTCTAAAACGTCTCCAAATGCGATTTGAAGCTATTCTAAGTACTTTTGTGTTTTTATGTTAACAAGTTTTTTCGAAAATCACAAAATGGTCTAAAACGTCTTCAAATGCGATTTGAAGCTATTCTGTACACTTTGATGTTTTGTGTGAAAAAGTTTTGTCGAAATGCTCAAAATGGTCTAAAACGTTTTTAAATACGATATTAAGCTATTTTGTGATCTTTGATGTTTTTGTGTGAAAAGTTTTATCGAAATGCTCAAAATGGTCTAAAACGGTTTCTATTGTGATTTTAAGCACTTTGATGATTTTGTGTAACCAAGTTTCATCGAAATGTACAAAATGGTCTAAAACGTCTCCAAATGCGATTTGAAGCTATTCTAAGTACTTTTGTGTTTTTATGTTAACAAGTTTTTTCGAAAATCACAAAATGGTCTAAAACGTCTTCAAATGCGATTTGAATCTATTCTGTACACTTTGGTGTTTTTATGTTAAAAAGTTTTTTTGAAAATCACAAAAAGGTCTAAAACGTCTCAAAATGCGATTTGAAGCTATTCTGTACACTTTGATGTTTTGTGTGAAAAAGTTTTCTCGAAATGCTCAAAATGGTCTAAAACGTTTTTAAAACGATATTAAGCTATTTTGTGCTCTTTGATGTTTTTGTTTAACCAAGTTTCATCGAAAATCACAAAATGGTCTAAAACGTTTCCAAATGCGATTTGAAGCTCTTCTGTACACTTTGATGTTTTGTGTGAAAAAGTTTTGTCGAAATTCTCAAAATGGTCTAAAACGTTTTTAAATACGATATTAAGCTGTTTTGTGCACTTAGATGATTTGTGTGAAAAGTTTTAACGAAATGCTCAAAATGGTCAAAAACGGTTTCTAATGTGATTTTAAGCACTTTGATGTTTTTGTGTAACCAAGTTTTTTCGAAAATCACAAAATGGTCTAAAACGTCTCCAAATGCGATTTGAAGCTTTTCTAAGCACTTTGGTGTTTTTATGTTAACAAGTTTTTTTGAAAATCACAAAATGGTCTAAAACGTCTCCAAATGCGATTTGAAGATATTCTGAGCACTTTGGTGTTTTTATGTTAAAAAGTTTTTTCGAAAATCACAAAATCGTCTAAAACGTCTCCAAATGCGATTTGAAGCTATTCTGTACACTTTGATGTTTTGTGTGAAAAAGTTTTGTCGAAATACTCAAAATGGTCTAAAACGTTTTTAAAACGATATTAAGCTATTTTGTGCTCTTTGATGTTTTTGTGTAACCAAGTTTCATCGAAAATCACAAAATGGTCTAAAACGTCTCCAAATGCGATTTGAAGCTTTTCTAAGCACTTTGGTGTTTTTATGTTAACAAGTTTTTTTCGAAAATCACGAAATGGTCTAAAACGTCTCCAAATGCGATTTGAAGATATTCTGAGCACTTTGGTGTTTTTATGTTAAAAAGTTTTTTCGAAAATCACAAAATGGTCTAAAACGTCTCCAAATGCGATTTGAAGCTCTTCTGTACACTTTGATGTTTTATGTGAAAAAGTTTTGTCGAAATGCTCAAAATGGTCTAAAACGTTTTTAAATACGATATTAAGCTGTTTTGTGCACTTTAATGATTTGTGTGAAAAGTTTTAACGAAATGCTCAAAATGGTCTAAAACGGTTTCTAATGTGATTTTAAGCACTTTGATGTTTTTGTGTAACCAAGTTTTTTCGAAAATCACAAAATGGTCTAAAACGTCTCCAAATGCGATTTGAAGCTTTTCTAAGCACTTTGGTGTTTTTATGTTAACAAGTTTTTTCGAAAATCACAAAATGGTCTAAAACGTCTCCAAATGCGATTTGAGGATATTCTGAGCACTTTGGTGTTTTTATGTTAAAAAGTTTTTTCGAAAATCACAAAATGGTCTAAAACGTCTCCAAATGCGATTTGAAGCTATTCTGTACACTTTGATGTTTTGTGTGAAAAAGTTTTGTCGAAATGCTCAAAATGGTCTAAAACGTTTTTAAAACGATATTAAGCTATTTTGTGCTCTTTGATGTTTTGTGTGAAAAAGTTTTTTCGAAAATCACAAAATGGTCTAAAACGTCTCCAAATGCGATTTGAAGCTTTTCCAAGCACTTTGCTGTTTTTATGTTAACAAGTTTTTTCGAAAATCACAAAATGGTCTAAAACGTCTCCAAATGCGATTTGAAGCTATTCTGTACACTTTGATGTTTTGTGTGAAAAAGTTTTGTCGAAATGCTCAAAATGGTCTAAAACGTTTTTAAATACGATATTAAGCTATTTTGTGATCTTTGATGTTTTTGTGTGAAAAGTTTTATCGAAATGCTCAAAATGGTCTGAAACGGTTTCTAATGCGATTTGAAGCTATTCTGTACACTTTGAAGTTTTTTGTGAAAAAGTTTTCTCGAAATGCTCAAAATGGTCTAAAACGTTTTTATATACCATATTAAGCTATTTTGTGCACTTTGATGTTTTTTGTGAAAAGTTTTATCGAAATGCTCAAAATGGTCTAAAACGGTTTCTATTGTGATTTTAAGCACTTTGATGATTTTGTGTAACCAAGTTTCATCGAAATGTACAAAATGGTCTAAAACGTCTCCAAATGCGATTTGAAGCTATTCTAAGTACTTTTGTGTTTTTATGTTAACAAGTTTTTTCGAAAATCACAAAATGGTCTAAAACGTCTTCAAATGCGATTTGAAGCTATTCTGTACACTTTTATGTTTTGTGTGAAAAAGTTTTGTCGAAATTCTCAAAATGGTCTAAAACGTTTTTAAATACGATATTAAGCTGTTTTGTGCACTTTGATGATTTGTGTGAAAAGTTTTAACGAAATGCTCAAAATGGTCAAAAACGGTTTCTAATGTGATTTTAAGCACTTTGATGTTTTTGTGTAACCAAGTTTTTTCAAAAATAACAAAATGGTCTAAAACGTCTCCAAATGCGATTTGAAGCTTTTCTAAGCACTTTGGTGTTTTTATGTTAACAAGTTTTTTCGAAAATCACAAAATGGTCTAAAACGTCTCCAAATGCGATTTGAAGATATTCTGAGCACTTTGGTGTTTTTATGTTAAAAAGTTTTTTCGAAAATCACAAAATAGTCTAAAACGTCTCCAAATGCGATTTGAAGCTATTCTGTACACTTTGATGTTTTGTGTGAAAAAGTTTTGTCGAAATGCTCAAAATGGTCTAAAACGTTTTTAAAACGATATTAAGCTATTTTGTGCTCTTTGATGTTTTTGTGTAACCAAGTTTCATCGAAAATCACAAAATGGTCTAAAACGTCTCAAAATGCGATTTGAAGCTTTTCTAAGCACTTTGGTGTTTTTATGTTAACAAGTTTTTTCGATAATCACGAAATGGTCTAAAATGTCTCCAAATGCGATTTGAAGATATTCTGAGCACTTTGGTGTTTTTATGTTAAAAAGTTTTTTCGAAAATCACAAAATGGTCTAAAACGTCTCCAAATGCGATTTGAAGCTCTTCTGTACACTTTGATGTTTTGTGTGAAAAAGTTTTGTCGAAATGCTCAAAATGGTCTAAAACGTTTTTAAATACGATATTAAGCTGTTTTGTGCACTTTGATGATTTGTGTGAAAAGTTTTAACGAAATGCTCAAAATGGTCTAAAACGGTTTCTAATGTGATTTTAAGCACTTTGATGTTTTTGTGTAACCAAGTTTTTTCGAAAATCACAAAATAGTCTAAAACGTCTCCAAATGCGATTTGAAGCTTTTCTAAGCACTTTGGTGTTTTTATGTTAACAAGTTTTTTCGAAAATCACAAAATGGTCTAAAACGTCTCCAAATGCGATTTGAGGATATTCTGAGCACTTTGGTGTTTTTTTGTTAAAAAGTTTTTTCGAAAATCACAAAATGGTCTAAAACGTCTCCAAATGCGATTTGAAGCTATTCTGTACACTTTGATGTTTTGTGTGAAAAAGTTTTGTCGAAATGCTCAAAATGGTCTAAAACGTTTTTAAATACGATATTAAGCTATTTTGTGCACTTTGATGATTTGTGTGAAAAGTTTTAACGAAATGCTCAAAATGGTCTAAAACGGTTTCTAATGTGATTTTAAGCACTTTGATGATTTTGTGTAACCAAGTTTCATCGAAATGTACAAAATAGTCTAAAACGTCTCCAAATGCGATTTGAAGCTTTTCTAAGCACTTTGGTGTTTTTATGTTAACAAGTTTTTTCGAAAATCACAAAATGGTCTAAAACGTCTCCAAATGCGATTTGAAGCTATTCTGTACACTTTGATGTTTTTTTGTTAAAAAGTTTTTTCGAAAATCACAAAATGGTCTAAAACGTCTCCAAATGCGATTTGAAGCTATTCTGTACACTTTGATGTTTTGTGTGAAAAAGTTTTGTCGAAATGCTCAAAATGGTCCAAAACGTTTTTAAATACGATATTAAGCTATTTTGTGATCTTTGATGTTTTTGTGTGAAAAGTTTTATCGAAATGCTCAAAATGGTCTAAAACGGTTTCTATTGTGATTTTAAGCACTTTGATGATTTTGTGTAACCAAGTTTCATCGAAATGTACAAAATGGTCTAAAACGTCTCCAAATGCGATTTGAAGCTATTCTAAGTAATTTTGTGTTTTTATGTTAACAAGTTTTTTCGAAAATCACAAAATGGTCTAAAACGTCTTCAAATGCGATTTGAAGCTATTCTGTACACTTTGATGTTTTGTGTGAAAAAGTTTTGTCAAAATGCTCAAAATGGTCTAAAACGTTTTTAAAACGATATTAAGCTATTTTGTGCTCTTTGATGTTTTTGTGTAACCAAGTTTCATCGAAAATCACAAAATGGTCTAAAACGTCTCCAAATGCGATTTGAAGCTTTTCTAAGCACTTTGGTGTTTTTATGTTAACAAGTTTTTTCGAAAATCACAAAATGGTCTAAAACGTCTCCAAATGCGATTTGAAGATATTCTGAGCACTTTGGTGTTTTTATGTTAAAAAGTTTTTTCGAAAATCACAAAATAGTCTAAAACGTCTCCAAATGCGATTTGAAGCTATTCTGTACACTTTGATGTTTTGTGTGAAAAAGTTTTGTCGAAATGCTCAAAATGGTCTAAAACGTTTTTAAAACGATATTAAGCTATTTTGTGCTCTTTGATGTTTTTGTGTAACCAAGTTTCATCGAAAATCACAAAATGGTCTAAAACGTCTCAAAATGCGATTTGAAGCTTTTCTAAGCACTTTGGTGTTTTTATGTTAACAAGTTTTTTCGAAAATCACGAAATGGTCTAAAATGTCTCCAAATGCGATTTGAAGATATTCTGAGCACTTTGGTGTTTTTATGTTAAAAAGTTTTTTCGAAAATCACAAAACGTCTCCAAATGCGATTTGAAGCTCTTCTGTACACTTTGATGTTTTGTGTGAAAAAGTTTTGTCGAAATGCTCAAAATGGTCTAAAACGTTTTTAAATACGATATTAAGCTGTTTTGTGCACTTTGATGATTTGTGTGAAAAGTTTTAACGAAATGCTCAAAATGGTCTAAAACGGTTTCTAATGTGATTTTAAGCACTTTGATGTTTTTGTGTAACCAAGTTTTTTCGAAAATCACAAAATAGTCTAAAACGTCTCCAAATGCGATTTGAAGCTTTTCTAAGCACTTTGGTGTTTTTATGTTAACAAGTTTTTTCGAAAATCACAAAATGGTCTAAAACGTCTCCAAATGCGATTTGAGGATATTCTGAGCACTTTGGTGTTTTTTTGTTAAAAAGTTTTTTCGAAAATCACAAAATGGTCTAAAACGTCTCCAAATGCGATTTGAAGCTATTCTGTACACTTTGATGTTTTGTGTGAAAAAGTTTTGTCGAAATGCTCAAAATGGTCTAAAACGTTTTTAAATACGATATTAAGCTATTTTGTGATCTTTGATGTTTTTGTGTGAAAAGTTTTATCGAAATGCTCAAAATGGTCTAAAACGTTTTTAAAACGATATTAAGCTATTTTGTGCTCTTTGATGTTTTTGTGTAACCAAGTTTCATCGAAAATCACAAAATGGTCTAAAACGTCGCCAAATGCGATTTGAAGCTTTTCTAAGCACTTTGGTGTTTTTATGTTAACAAGTTTTTTCGAAAATCACGAAATGGTCTAAAATATCTCCAAATGCGATTTGAAGATATTCTGAGCACTTTGGTGTTTTTATGTTAACAAGTTTTTTCGAAAATCACAAAATGGTCTAAAACGTCTCCAAACGCGATTTGAAGCTCTTCTGTACACTTTGATGTTTTGTGTGAAAAAGTTTTGTCGAAATTCTCAAAATGGTCTAAAACGTTTTTAAATACGATATTAAGCTGTTTTGTGCACTTTGATGATTTGTGTGAAAAGTTTTAACGAAATGCTCAAAATGGTCAAAAACGGTTTCTAATGTGATTTTAAGCACTTTGATGTTTTTGTGTAACCAAGTTTTTTCAAAAATCACAAAATGGTCTAAAACGTCTCCAAATGCGATTTCAAGCTTTTCTAAGCACTTTGGTGTTTTTATGTTAACAAGTTTTTTCGAAAATCACAAAATGGTCTAAAACGTCTCCAAATGCGATTTGAAGATATTCTGAGCACTTTGGTGTTTTTATGTTAAAAAGTTTTTTCGAAAATCACAAAATAGTCTAAAACGTCTCCAAATGCGATTTGAATCTATTCTGTACACTTTGATGTTTTGTGTGAAAAAGTTTTGTCGAAATGCTCAAAATGGTCTAAAACGTTTTTAAAACGATATTATTAAGCTATTTTGTGCTCTTTGATGTTTTTGTGTAACCAAGTTTCATCGAAAATCACAAAATGGTCTAAAACGTCTCAAAATGCGATTTGAAGCTTTTCTAAGCACTTTGGTGTTTTTATCTTAACAAGTTTTTTCGAAAATCACGAAATGGTCTAAAATGTCTCCAAATGCGATTTGAAGATATTCTGAGCACTTTGGTGTTTTTATGTTAAAAAGTTTTTTCGAAAATCACAAAATGGTCTAAAACGTCTCATAATGCGATTTGAAGCTCTTCTGTACACTTTGATGTTTTGTGTGAAAAAGTTTTGTCGAAATGCTCAAAATGGTCTAAAACGTTTTTAAATACGATATTAAGCTGTTTTGTGCACTTTGATGATTTGTGTGAAAAGTTTTAACGAAATGCTCAAAATGGTCTAAAACGGTTTCTAATGTGATTTTAAGCACTTTGATGTTTTTGTGTAACCAAGTTTTTTCGAAAATCACAAAATAGTCTAAAACGTCTCCAAATGCGATTTGAAGCTTTTCTAAGCACTTTGGTGTTTTTTCGAAAATCACAAAATGGTCTAAAACGTCTCCAAATGCGATTTGAGGATATTCTGAGCACTTTGGTGTTTTTTAGTTAAAAAGTTTTTTCGAAAATCACAAAATGGTCTAAAACGTCTCCAAATGCGATTTGAAGCTATTCTGTACACTTTGATGTTTTGTGTGAAAAAGTTTTGTCGAAATGCTCAAAATGGTCTAAAACGTTTTTAAATACGATATTAAGCTATTTTGTGATCTTTGATGTTTTTGTGTGAAAAGTTTTATCGAAATGCTCAAAATGGTCTAAAACGGTTTCTATTGTGATTTTGAGCACTTTGATGATTTTGTGTAACCAAGTTTCATCGAAATGTACAAAATGGTCTAAAACGTCTCCAAATGCGATTTGAAGCTATTCTAAGTACTTTTGTGTTTTTATGTTAACAAGTTTTTTCGAAAATCACAAAATGGTCTAAAACGTCTCAAAATGCGATTTGAAGCTATTCTGTACACTTTGATGTTTTGTGTGAAAAAGTTTTGTCGAAATGCTCAAAATGGTCTAAAACGTTTTTAAAACGATATTAAGCTATTTTGTGCTCTTTGATGTTTTTGTGTAACCAAGTTTCATCGAAATCAACAAAATGGTCTAATACGTCTCCAAATGCGATTTGAAGCTTTTCCAAGCTTTTTGCTGTTTTTATGTTAAGTTTTTTCGAAAATCACAAAATGGTCTAAAACGTCTTCAAATGCGATTTGAAGCTATTCTGTACACTTTGATGTTTTGTGTGAAAAAGTTTTGTCGAAATGCTCAAAATGGTCTAAAACGTTTTTAAATACGATATTAAGCTATTTTGTGATCTTTGATGTTTTTGTGTGAAAAGTTTTATCAAAATGCTCAAAATGGTCTGAAACGGTTTCTAATGCGATTTGAAGCTATTCTGTACACTTTGAAGTTTTGTGTGAAAAAGTTTTCTCGAAATGCTCAAAATGGTCTAAAACGTTTTTATATACCATATTAAGCTATTTTGTGCACTTTGATGTTTTTTTTGAAAAGTTTTATCGAAATGCTCAAAATGGTCTAAAACGGTTTCTATTGGGATTTTAAGCACTTTGATGATTTTGTGTAACCAAGTTTCATCGAAAATCACAAAATGGTCTAAAACGTCTCCAAATGCGATTTGAAGCTTTTCTAAGCACTTTTGTGTTTTTATGTTAACAAGTTTTTTCGAAAATCACAAAATGGTCTAAAACGTCTTCAAATGCGATTTGAAGCTATTCTGTACACTTTTATGTTTTGTGTGAAAAAGTTTTGTCGAAATTCTCAAAATGGTCTAAAACGTTTTTAAATACGATATTAAGCTGTTTTGTGCACTTTGATGATTTGTGTGAAAAGTTTTAACGAAATGCTCAAAATGGTCTAAAACGGTTTCTAATGTGATTTTAAGCACTTTGATGTTTTTGTGTAACCAAGTTTTTTCGAAAATCACAAAATAGTCTAAAACGTCTCCAAATGCGATTTGAAGCTTTTCTAAGCACTTTGGTGTTTTTATGTTAACAAGTTTTTTCGAAAATCACAAAATGGTCTAAAACGTCTCCAAATGCGATTTGAGGATATTCTGAGCACTTTGGTGTTTTTTTGTTAAAAAGTTTTTTCGAAAATAACAAAATGGTCTAAAACGTCTCCAAATGCGATTTGAAGCTATTCTGTACACTTTGATGTTTTGTGTGAAAAAGTTTTGTCGAAATGCTCAAAATGGTCTAAAACGTTTTTAAATACGATATTAAGCTATTTTGTGATCTTTGATGTTTTTTTTGAAAAGTTTTATCGAAATGCTCAAAATGGTCTAAAACGGTTTCTATTGGGATTTTAAGCACTTTGATGATTTTGTGTAACCAAGTTTCATCGAAATGTACAAAATGGTCTAAAACGTCTCCAAATGCGATTTGAAGCTATTCTAAGTACTTTTGTGTTTTTATGTTAACAAGTTTTTTTGAAAATCACAAAATGGTCTAAAACGTCTTCAAATGCGATTTGAAGCTATTCTGTACACTTTGATGTTTTGTGTGAAAAAGTTTGGTCGAATTGCTCAAAATGGTCAAAAACGGTTTCTAATGTGGTTTTAAGCACTTTGATGTTTTTGTGTAACCAAGTTTTTTAAAAAATCACAAAATGGTCTAAAACGTCTCCAAATGCGATTTGAAGATATTCTGAGCACTTTGGTGTTTTTATGTTAAAAAGTTTTTTTGAAAATCACAAAATAGTCTAAAACGTCTCAAAATGCGATTTGAAGCTATTCTGTACACTTTGATGTTTTGTGTGAAAAAGTTTTGTCGAAATGCTCAAAATGGTCTAAAACGTTTTTAAAACGATATTAAGCTATTTTGTGCTCTTTGATGTTTTTGTGTAACCAAGTTTCATCGAAAATCACAAAATGGTCTAAAACGTCTCCAAATGCGATTTGAAGCTTTTCTAAGCACTTTGGTGTTTTTATGTTAACAAGTTTTTTCGAAAATCACGAAATGGTCTAAAATGTCTCCAAATGCGATTTGAAGATATTCTGAGCACTTTGGTGTTTTTATGTTAAAACTTTTTTCGAAAATCACAAAATGGTCTAAAACGTTTTTAAATACGATATTAAGCTATTTTGTGATCTTTGATGTTTTTGTGTGAAAAGTTTTACCGAAATGCTCAAAATGGTCTAAAACGGTTTCTAATGCGATTTGAAGCTATTCTGTACACTTTGAAGTTTTTTGTGAAAAAGTTTTCTCGAAATGCTCAAAATGGTCTAAAACGTTTTTATATACCATATTAAGCTATTTTGTGCACTTTGATGTTTTTTGTGAAAAGTTTTATCGAAATTCTCAAAATGGTCTAAAACGGTTTCTATTGTGATTTTAAGCACTTTGATGATTTTGTGTAACCAAGTTTCATCGAAATGTACAAAATGGTCTAAAACGTCTCCAAATGCGATTTGAAGCTATTCTAAGTACTTTTGTGTTTTTATGTTAACAAGTTTTTTCGAAAATCACGAAATGGTCTAAAATGTCTCCAAATGCGATTTGAAGATATTCTGAGCACTTTGGTGTTTTTATGTTAAAAAGTTTTTTCGAAAATCACAAAATAGTCTAAAACGTCTCCAAATGCGATTTGAAGCTATTCTGTACACTTTGATGTTTTGTGTGAAAAAGTTTTGTCGAAATGCTCAAAATGGTCTAAAACGTTTTTAAAACGATATTAAGCTATTTTGTGCTCTTTGATGTTTTTGTGTAACCAAGTTTCATCGAAAATCACAAAATGGTCTAAAACGTCTCAAAATGCGATTTGAAGCTTTTCTAAGCACTTTGGTGTTTTTATGTTAACAAGTTTTTTCGAAAATCACGAAATGGTCTAAAATGTCTCCAAATGCGATTTGAAGATATTCTGAGCACTTTAGTGTTTTTATGTTAAAAAGTTTTTTCGAAAATCACAAAATGGTCTAAAACGTCTCCAAATGCGATTTGAAGCTCTTCTGTACACTTTGATGTTTTGTGTGAAAAAGTTTTGTCGAAATGCTCAAAATGGTCTAAAACGTTTTTAAATACGATATTAAGCTGTTTTGTGCACTTTGATGATTTGTGTGAAAAGTTTTAACGAAATGCTCAAAATGGTCTAAAACGGTTTCTAATGTGATTTTAAGCACTTTGATGTTTTTGTGTAACCAAGTTTTTTCGAAAATCACAAAATAGTCTAAAACGTCTCCAAATGCGATTTGAAGCTTTTCTAAGCCCTTTGGTGTTTTTATGTTAACAAGTTTTTTCGAAAATCACAAAATGGTCTAAAACGTCTCCAAATGCGATTTGAGGATATTCTGAGCACTTTGGTGTTTTTTTGTTAAAAAGTTTTTTCGAAAATCACAAAATGGTCTAAAACGTCTCCAAATGCGATTTGAAGCTATTCTGTACACTTTGATGTTTTGTGTGAAAAAGTTTTGTCGAAATGCTCAAAATGGTCTAAAACGTTTTTAAATACGATATTAGGCTATTTTGTGATCTTTGATGTTTTTGTGTGAAAAGTTTTATCGAAATGCTCAAAATGGTCTAAAACGGTTTCTATTGTTATTTTAAGCACTTTGATGATTTTGTGTAACCAAGTTTCATCGAAATGTACAAAATGGTCTAAAACGTCTCCAAATGCGATTTGAAGCTATTCTAAGTACTTTTGTGTTTTTATGTTAACAAGTTTTTTCGAAAATCACAAAATGGTCTAGAACGTCTTCAAATGCGATTTGAAGCTATTCTGTACACTTTGATGTTTTGTGTGAAAAAGTTTTGTCAAAATGCTCAAAATGGTCTAAAACGTTTTTAAAACGATATTAAGCTATTTTGTGCTCTTTGATGTTTTTGTGTAACCAAGTTTCATCGAAAATCACAAAATGGTCTAAAACGTCTCCAAATGCGATTTGAAGCTTTTCTAAGCACTTTGGTGTTTTTATGTTAACAAGTTTTTTTCGAAAATCACAAAATGGTCTAAAACGTCTCCAAATGCGATTTGAAGCTCTTCTGTACACTTTGATGTTTTGTGTGAAAAAGTTTTGTCGAAATTCTCAAAATGGTCTAAAACGTTTTTAAATACGATATTAAGCTGTTTTGTGCACTTTGATGATTTGTGTGAAAAGTTTTAACGAAATGCTCAAAATGGTCAAAAACGGTTTTTAATGTGATTTTAAGCACTTTGATGTTTTTGTGTAACCAAGTTTTTTCGAAAATCACAAAATGGTCTAAAACGTCTCCAAATGCGATTTGAAGCTTTTCTAAGCACTTTGGTGTTTTTATGTTAACAAGTTTTTTCGAAAATCACAAAATGGTCTAAAACGTCTCCAAATGCGATTTGAAGATATTCTGAGCACTTTGGTGTTTTTATGTTAAAAAGTTTTTTCGAAAATCACAAAATGGTCTAAAACGTCTTCAAATGCGATTTGAAGCTATTCTGTACACTTTGATGTTTTTGTGAAAAAGTTTTGTCGAAATGCTCAAAATGGTCTAAAACGGTTTCTAATGCGATTTGAAGCTATTCTGTACACTTTGAAGTTTTGTGTGAAAAAGTTTTCTCGAAATGCTCAAAATGGTCTAAAACGTTTTTATATACCATATTAAGCTATTTTGTGCACTTTGATGTTTTTTGTGAAAAGTTTTATCGAAATTCTCAAAATGGTCTAAAACGGTTTCTATTGTGATTTTAAGCACTTTGATGATTTTGTGTAACCAAGTTTCATCGAAATGTACAAAATGGTCTAAAACGTCTCCAAAATGCGATTTGAAGCTATTCTAAGTACTTTTGTGTTTTTATGTTAACAAGTTTTTTCGAAAATCACAAAATGGTCTAAAACGTCTTCAAATGCGATTTGAAGCTATTCTGTACACTTTGATGTTTTGTGTGAAAAAGTTTTGTCGAAATGCTCAAAATGGTCTAAAACGTTTTTTTAAACGATATTAAGCTATTTTGTGCTCTTTGATGTTTTTGTGTAACCAAGTTTCATCGAAAATCACAAAATGGTCTAAAACGTCTCCAAATGCGATTTGAAGCTTTTCTAAGCACTTTGGTGTTTTTATGTTAACAAGTTTTTTCGAAAATCACAAAATGGTCTAAAACGTCTCCAAATGCGATTTGAAGCTCTTCTGTACACTTTGATGTTTTGTGGGAAAAAGTTTTGTCGAAATTCTCAAAATGGTCTAAAACGTTTTTAAATACGATATTAAGCTGTTTTGTGCACTTTGATGATTTGTGTGAAAAGTTTTAACGAAATGCTCAAAATGGTCAAAAACGGTTTCTAATGTGATTTTAAGCACTTTGATGTTTTTGTGTAACCAAGTTTTTTCGAAAATCACAAAATGGTCTAAAACGTCTCCAAATGCGATTTGAAGCTATTCTGTACACTTTGATGTTTTGTGTGAAAAAGTTTTGTCGAAATGCTCAAAATGGTCTAAAACGTTTTTAAATACGATATTAAGCTATTTTGTGATCTTTGATGTTTTTGTGTGAAAAGTTTTATCGAAATGCTCAAAATGGTCTAAAACGTTTTTAAAACGATATTAAGCTATTTTGTGCTCTTTGATGTTTTTGTGTAACCAAGTTTCATCGAAAATCACAAAATGGTCTAAAACGTCGCCAAATGCGATTTGAAGCTTTTCTAAGCACTTTGGTGTTTTTATGTTAACAAGTTTTTTCGAAAATCACGAAATGGTCTAAAATATCTCCAAATGCGATTTGAAGATATTCTGAGCACTTTGGTGTTTTTATGTTAAAAAGTTTTTTCGAAAATCACAAAATGGTCTAAAACGTCTCCAAACGCGATTTGAAGCTCTTCTGTACACTTTGATGTTTTGTGTGAAAAAGTTTTGTCGAAATTCTCAAAATGGTCTAAAAGGTTTTTAAATACGATATTAAGCTGTTTTGTGCACTTTGATGATTTGTGTGAAAAGTTTTAACTAAATGCTCAAAATGGTCAAAAACGGTTTCTAATGTGATTTTAAGCACTTTGATGTTTTTGTGTAACCAAGTTTTTTCGAAAATCACAAAATGGTCTAAAACGTCTCCAAATGCGATTTGAAGCTTTTCTAAGCACTTTGGTGTTTTTATGTTAACAAGTTTTTTCGAAAATCACAAAATGGTCTAAAACGTCTCCAAACTCGATTTGAAGATATTCTGAGCACTTTGGTGTTTTTATGTTAAAAAGTTTTTTCGAAAATCACAAAATAGTCTAAAACGTCTCCAAATGCGATTCGAAGCTAATCTGTACACTTTGATGTTTTGTGTGAAAAAGTTTTGTCGAAATGCTCAAAATGGTCTAAAACGTTTTTAAAACGATATTATTAAGCTATTTTGTGCTCTTTGATTCTTTTGTGTAACCAAGTTTCATCGAAAATCACAAAATGGTCTAAAACGTCTCAAAATGCGATTTGAAGCTTTTCTAAGCACTTTGGTGTTTTTATCTTAACAAGTTTTTTCGAAAATCACGAAATGGTCTAAAATGTCTCCAAATGCGATTTGAAGATATTCTGAGCACTTTGGTGTTTTTATGTTAAAAAGTTTTTTCGAAAATCACAAAATGGTCTAAAACGTCTCCAAATGCGATTTGAAGCTCTTCTGTACACTTTGATGTTTTGTGTGAAAAAGTTTTGTCGAAATGCTCAAAATGGTCTAAAACGTTTTTAAATACGATATTAAGCTGTTTTGTGCACTTTGATGATTTGTGTGAAAAGTTTTAACGAAATGCTCAAAATGGTCTAAAACGGTTTCTAATGTGATTTTAAGCACTTTGATGTTTTTGTGTAACCAAGTTTTTTCGAAAATCACAAAATAGTCTAAAACGTCTCCAAATGCGATTTGAAGCTTTTCTAAGCACTTTGGTGTTTTTATGTTAACAAGTTTTTTCGAAAATCACAAAATGGTCTAAAACGTCTCCAAATGCGATTTGAGGATATTCTGAGCACTTTGGTGTTTTTTTGTTAAAAAGTTTTTTCGAAAATCACAAAATGGTCTAAAACGTCTCCAAATGCGATTTGAAGCTATTCTGTACACTTTGATGTTTTGTGTGAAAAAGTTTTGTCGAAATGCTCAAAATGGTCTAAAACGTTTTTAAATACGATATTAAGCTATTTTGTGATCTTTGATGTTTTTGTGTGAAAAGTTTTATCGAAATGCTCAAAATGGTCTAAAACGGTTTCTATTGTGATTTTAAGCACTTTGATGATTTTGTGTAACCAAGTTTCATCGAAATGTACAAAATGGTCTAAAACGTCTCCAAATGCGATTTGAAGCTATTCTAAATACTTTTGTGTTTTTATGTTAACAAGTTTTTTCGAAAATCACAAAATGGTCTAAAACGTCTCAAAATGCGATTTGAAGCTATTCTGTACACTTTGATGTTTTGTGTGAAAAAGTTTTGTCGAAATGCTCAAAATGGTCTAAAACGTTTTTAAAACGATATTAAGCTATTTTGTGCTCTTTGATGTTTTTGTGTAACCAAGTTTCATCGAAATCAACAAAATGGTCTAATACGTCTCCAAATGCGATTTGAAGCTTTTCCAAGCTTTTTGCTGTTTTTATGTTAAGTTTTTTCGAAAATCACAAAATGGTCTAAAACGTCTTCAAATGCGATTTGAAGCTATTCTGTACACTTTGATGTTTTGTGTGAAAAAGTTTTGTCGAAATGCTCAAAATGGTCTAAAACGTTTTTAAATACGATATTAAGCTATTTTGTGATCTTTGATGTTTTTGTGTGAAAAGTTTTATCAAAATGCTCAAAATGGTCTGAAACGGTTTCTAATGCGATTTGAAGCTATTCTGTACACTTTGAAGTTTTGTGTGAAAAAGTTTTCTCGAAATGCTCAAAATGGTCTAAAACGTTTTTATATACCATATTAAGCTATTTTGTGCACTTTGATGTTTTTTTTTTAAAGTTTTATCGAAATGCTCAAAATGGTCTAAAACGGTTTCTATTGGGATTTTAAGCACTTTGATGATTTTGTGTAACCAAGTTTCATCGAAAATTACAAAATGGTCTAAAACGTCTCCAAATGCGATTTGAAGCTTTTCTAAGCACTTTTGTGTTTTTATGTTAACAAGTTTTTTCGAAAATCACAAAATGGTCTAAAACGTCTTCAAATGCGATTTGAAGCTATTCTGTACACTTTTATGTTTTGTGTGAAAAAGTTTTGTCGAAATTCTCAAAATGGTCTAAAACGTTTTTAAATACGATATTAAGCTGTTTTGTGCACTTTGATGATTTGTGTGAAAAGTTTTAACAAAATGCTCAAAATGGTCTAAAACGGTTTCTAATGTGATTTTAAGCACTTTGATGTTTTTGTGTAACCAAGTTTTTTCGAAAATCACAAAATAGTCTAAAACGTCTCCAAATGCGATTTGAAGCTTTTCTAAGCACTTTGGTGTTTTTATGTTAACAAGTTTTTTCGAAAATCACAAAATGGTCTAAAACGTCTCCAAATGCGATTTGAGGATATTCTAAGTACTTTTGTGTTTTTATGTTAACAAGTTTTTTCGAAAATCACAAAATGGTCTAAAACGTCTTCAAATGCGATTTGAAGCTATTCTGTACACTTTGATGTTTTGTGTGAAAAAGTTTTGTCAAAATGCTCAAAATGGTCTAAAACGTTTTTAAAACGATATTAAGCTATTTTGTGCTCTTTGATGTTTTTGTGTAACCAAGTTTCAACGAAAATCACAAAATGGTCTAAAACGTCTCCAAATGCGATTTGAAGCTTTTCTAAGCACTTTGGTGTTTTTATGTTAACAAGTTTTTTTGAAAATCACAAAATGGTCTAAAACGTCTCCAAATGCGATTTGAAGCTCTTCTGTACACTTTGATGTTTTGTGTGAAAAAGTTTTGTCGAAATTCTCAAAATGGTCTAAAAGGTTTTTAAATACGATATTAAGCTGTTTTGTGCACTTTGATGATTTGTGTGAAAAGTTTTAACGAAATGCTCAAAATGGTCTAAAACGGTTTCTAATGTGATTTTAAGCACTTTGATGTTTTTGTGTAACCAAGTTTTTTCGAAAATCACAAAATGGTCTAATACGTCTCCAAATGCGATTTGAAGCTTTTCCAAGCACTTTGCTGTTTTTATGTTAAGTTTTTTCGAAAATCACAAAATGGTCTAAAACGTCTTCAAATGCGATTTGAAGCTATTCTGTACACTTTGATGTTTTGTGTGAAAAAGTTTTGTCGAAATGCTCAAAATGGTCTAAAACGTTTTTAAATACGATATTAAGCTATTTTGTGATCTTTGATGTTTTTGTGTGAAAAGTTTTATCAAAATGCTCAAAATGGTCTTAAACGGTTTCTAATGCGATTTGAAGCTATTCTGTACACTTTGAAGTTTTGTGTGAAAAAGTTTTCTCGAAATGCTCAAAATGGTCTAAAACGTTTTTATATACCATATTAAGCTATTTTGTGCACTTTGATGTTTTTTTTGAAAAGTTTTATCGAAATGCTCAAAATGGTCTAAAACGGTTTCTATTGGGATTTTAAGCACTTTGATGATTTTGTGTAACCAAGTTTCATCGAAATGTACAAAATGGTCTAAAACGTCTCCAAATGCGATTTGAAGCTATTCTAAGTACTTTTGTGTTTTTATGTTAACAAGTTTTTTCGAAAATCACAAAATGGTCTAAAACGTCTTCAAATGCGATTTGAAGCTATTCTGTACACTTTGATGTTTTGTGTGAAAAAGTTTTGTCGAAATGCTCAAAATGGTCAAAAACGGTTTCTAATGTGATTTTAAGCACTTTGATGTTTTTGTGTAACCAAGTTTTTTAAAAAATCACAAAATGGTCTAAAACGTCTCCAAATGCGATTTGAAGCTTTTCTAAGCACTTTGGTGTTTTTATGTTAACAAGTATTTTCGAAAATCACAAAATGGTCTAAAACGTCTCCAAATGCGATTTGAAGATATTCTGAGCACTTTGGTGTTTTTATGTTAAAAAGTTTTTTCGAAAATCACAAAATAGTCTAAAACGTCTCCAAATGCGATTTGAAGCTATTCTGTACACTTTGATGTTTTGTGTGAAAAAGTTTTGTCGAAATGCTCAAAATGGTCTAAAACGTTTTTAAAACGATATTAAGCTATTTTGTGCTCTTTGATGTTTTTGTGTAACCAAGTTTCATCGAAAATCACAAAATGGTCTAAAACGTCTCAAAATGCGATTTGAAGCTTTTCTAAGCACTTTGGTGTTTTTATGTTAACAAGTTTTTTCGAAAATCACGAAATGGTCTAAAATGTCTCCAAATGCGATTTGAAGATATTCTGAGCACTTTGGTGTTTTTATGTTAAAAAGTTTTTTCGAAAATCACAAAATGGTCTAAAACGTCTCCAAATGCGATTTGAAGCTCTTCTGTACACTTTGATGTTTTGTGTGAAAAAGTTTTGTCGAAATGCTCAAAATGGTCTAAAACGTTTTTAAATACGATATTAAGCTGTTTTGTGCACTTTGATGATTTGTGTGAAAAGTTTTAACGAAATGCTCAAAATGGTCTAAAACGGTTTCTAATGTGATTTTAAGCACTTTGATGTTTTTGTGTAACCAAGTTTTTTCGAAAATCACAAAATAGTCTAAAACGTCTCCAAATGCGATTTGAAGCTTTTCTAAGCACTTTGGTGTTTTTATGTTAACAAGTTTTTTCGAAAATCACAAAATGGTCTAAAACGTCTCCAAATGCGATTTGAGGATATTCTGAGCACTTTGGTGTTTTTTTGTTAAAAAGTTTTTTCGAAAATCACAAAATGGTCTAAAACGTCTCCAAATGCGATTTGAAGCTATTCTGTACACTTTGATGTTTTGTGTGAAAAAGTTTTGTCGAAATGCTCAAAATGGTCTAAAACGTTTTTAAATACGATATTAAGCTATTTTGTGATCTTTGATGTTTTTGTGTGAAAAGTTTTATCGAAATGCTCAAAATGGTCTAAAACGTTTTTAAAACGATATTAAGCTATTTTGTGCTCTTTGATGTTTTTGTGTAACCAAGTTTCATCGAAAATCACAAAATGGTCTAAAACGTCGCCAAATGCGATTTGAAGCTATTCTGTACACTTTGATGTTTTGTGTGAAAAAGTTTTGTCGAAATGCTCAAAATGGTCTAAAACGTTTTTAAAACGATATTAAGCTATTTTGTGCTCTTTGATGTTTTTGTGTAACCAAGTTTCATCGAAAATCACAAAATGGTCTAAAACGTCTCCAAATGCGATTTGAAGCTTTTCTAAGCACTTTGGTGTTTTTATGTTAACAAGTTTTTTCGAATCACAAAATGGTCTAAAACGTCTCCAAATGCGATTTGAAGCTCTTCTGTACACTTTGATGTTTTGTTTGAAAAAGTTTTGTCGAAATTTTCAAAATGGTCTAAAACGTTTTTAAATACGATATTAAGCTGTTTTGTGCACTTTGATGATTTGTGTGAAAAGTTTTAACGAAATGCTCAAAATGGTCTAAAACGGTTTCTAATGTGATTTTAAGCACTTTGATGTTTTTGTGTAACCAAGTTTTTTCGAAAATCACAAAATAGTCTAAAACGTCTCCAAATGCGATTTGAAGCTTTTCTAAGCACTTTGGTGTTTTTATGTTAACAAGTTTTTTCGAAAATCACAAAATGGTCTAAAACGTCTCCAAATGCGATTTGAGGATATTCTGAGCACTTTGGTGTTTTTTTGTTAAAAAGTTTTTTCGAAAATCACAAAATGGTCTAAAACGTCTCCAAATGCGATTTGAAGCTATTCTGTACACTTTGATGTTTTGTGTGAAAAAGTTTTGTCGAAATGCTCAAAATGGTCTAAAACGTTTTTAAATACGATATTAAGCTATTTTGTGATCTTTGATGTTTTTGGGGGAAATTTTTATCGAAATGCTCAAAATGGTCTAAAACGGTTTCTATTGTGATTTTAAGCACTTTGATGATTTTGTGTAACCAAGTTTCATCGAAATGTACAAAATGGTCTAAAACGTCTCCAAATGCGATTTGAAGCTATTCTAAGTACTTTTGTGTTTTTATGTTAACAAGTTTTTTCGAAAATCACAAAATGGTCTAAAACGTCTCAAAATGCGATTTGAAGCTATTCTGTACACTTTGATGTTTTGTGTGAAAAAGTTTTGTCGAAATGCTCAAAATGGTCTAAAACGTTTTTAAAACGATATTAAGCTATTTTGTGCTCTTTGATGTTTTTGTGTAACCAAGTTTCATCGAAATCAACAAAATGGTCTAATACGTCTCCAAATGCGATTTGAAGCTTTTCCAAGCTTTTTGCTGTTTTTATGTTAAGTTTTTTCGAAAATCACTAAATGGTCTAAAACGTCTTCAAATGCGATTTGAAGCTATTCTGTACACTTTGATGTTTTGTGTGAAAAAGTTTTGTCGAAATGCTCAAAATGGTCTAAAACGTTTTTAAATACGATATTAAGCTATTTTGTGATCTTTGATGTTTTTGTGTGAAAAGTTTTATCAAAATGCTCAAAATGGTCTAAAACGGTTTCTAATGTGATTTTAAGCACTTTGATGTTTTTGTGTAACCAAGTTTTTTCGAAAATCACAAAATAGTCTAAAACGTCTCCAAATGCGATTTGAAGCTTTTCTAAGCACTTTGGTGTTTTTATGTTAACAAGTTTTTTCGAAAATCACAAAATGGTCTAAAACGTCTCCAAATGCGATTTGAGGATATTCTGAGCACTTTGGTGTTTTTTTGTTAAAAAGTTTTTTCGAAAATAACAAAATGGTCTAAAACGTCTCCAAATGCGATTTGAAGCTATTCTGTACACTTTGATGTTTTGTGTGAAAAAGTTTTGTCGAAATGCTCAAAATGGTCTAAAACGTTTTTAAATACGATATTAAGCTATTTTGTGATCTTTGATGTTTTTGTGTGAAAAGTTTTATCGAAATGCTCAAAATGGTCTAAAATGGTTTCTATTGTGATTTTAAGCACTTTTGATGATTTTGTGTAACCAAGTTTCATCGAAATGTACAAAATGGTCTAAAACGTCTCCAAATGCGATTTGAAGCTATTCTAAGTACTTTTGTGTTTTTATGTTAACAAGTTTTTTCGAAAATCACAAAATGGTCTAAAACGTCTTCAAATGCGATTTGAAGCTATTCTGTACACTTTGATGTTTTGTGTGAAAAAGTTTTGTCAAAATGCTCAAAATGGTCTAAAACGTTTTTAAAACGATATTAAGCTATTTTGTGCTCTTTGATGTTTTTGTGTAACCAAGTTTCATCGAAAATCACAAAATGGTCTAAAACGTCTCCAAATGCGATTTGAAGCTTTTCTAAGCACTTTGGTGTTTTTATGTTAACAAGTTTTTTCGAAAATCACAAAATGGTCTAAAACGTCTCCAAATGCGATTTGAAGCTCTTCTGTACACTTTGATGTTTTGTGTGAAAAAGTTTTGTCGAAATTCTCAAAATGGTCTAAAAGGTTTTTAAATACGATATTAAGCTGTTTTGTGCACTTTGATGATTTGTGTGAAAAGTTTTAACGAAATGCTCAAAATGGTCTAAAACGGTTTCTAATGTGATTTTAAGCACTTTGATGTTTTTGTGTAACCAAGTTTTTTCGAAAATCACAAAATGGTCTAATACGTCTCCAAATGCGATTTGAAGCTATTCTGTACACTTTGATGTTTTGTGTGAAAAAGTTTTGTCGAAATGCTCAAAATGGTCTAAAACGTTTTTAAAACGATATTAAGCTATTTTGTGCTCTTTGATGTTTTTGTGTAACCAAGTTTCATCGAAATCAACAAAATGGTCTAATACGTCTCCAAATGCGATTTGAAGCTTTTCTAAGCACTTTGGTGTTTTTATGTTAAGAAGTTTTTTCGAAAATCACGAAATGGTCTAAAATGTCTCCAAATGCGATTTGAAGATATTCTGAGCACTTTGGTGTTTTTATGTTAAAAAGTTTTTTCGAAAATCACAAAATGGTCTAAAACGTCTTCAAATGCGATTTGAAGCTATTCTGTACACTTTGATGTTTTGTGTGAAAAAGTTTTGTCAAAATGCTCAAAATGGTCTAAAACGTTTTTAAAACGATATTAAGCTATTTTGTGCTCTTTGATGTTTTTGTGTAACCAAGTTTCATCGAAAATCACAACATGGTCTAAAACGTCTCCAAATGCGATTTGAAGCTTTTCTAAGCACTTTGGTGTTTTTATGTTAACAAGTTTTTTCGAAAATCACAAAATGGTCTAAAACGTCTCCAAATGCGATTTGAAGCTCTTCTGTACACTTTGATGTTTTGTTTGAAAAAGTTTTGTCGAAATTCTCAAAATGGTCTAAAACGTTTTTAAATTCGATATTAAGCTGTTTTGTGCACTTTGATGATTTGTGTGAAAAGTTTTAACGAAATGCTCAAAATGGTCTAAAACGGTTTCTAATGTGATTTTAAGCACTTTGATGTTTTTGTGTAACCAAGTTTTTTCGAAAATCACAAAATAGTCTAAAACGTCTCCAAATGCGATTTGAAGCTTTTCTAAGCACTTTGGTGTTTTTATGTTAACAAGTTTTTTCGAAAATCACAAAATGGTCTAAAACGTCTCCAAATGCGATTTGAGGATATTCTGAGCACTTTGGTGTTTTTTTGTTAAAAAGTTTTTTCGAAAATCACAAAATGGTCTAAAACGTCTCCAAATGCGATTTGAAGCTATTCTGTACACTTTGATGTTTTGTGTGAAAAAGTTTTGTCGAAATGCTCAAAATGGTCTAAAACGTTTTTAAATACGATATTAAGCTATTTTGTGATCTTTGATGTTTTTGTGTGAAAAGTTTTATCGAAATGCTCAAAATGGTCTAAAACGGTTTCTATTGTGATTTTAAGCACTTTGATGATTTTGTGTAACCAAGTTTCATCGAAATGTACAAAATGGACTAAAACGTCTCCAAATGCGATTTGAAGCTATTCTAAGTACTTTTGTGTTTTTATGTTAACAAGTTTTTTCGAAAATCACAAAATGGTCTAAAACGTCTTCAAATGCGATTTGAAGCTATTCTGTACACTTTGATGTTTTGTGTGAAAAAGTTTTGTCAAAATGCTCAAAATGGTCTAAAACGTTTTTAAAACGATATTAAGCTATTTTGTGCTCTTTGATGTTTTTGTGTAACCAAGTTTCATCGAAAATCACAAAATGGTCTAAAACGTCTCCAAATGCGATTTGAAGCTTTTCTAAGCACTTTGGTGTTTTTATGTTAACAAGTTTTTTCGAAAATCACAAAATGGTCTAAAACGTCTCCAAATGCGATTTGAAGCTCTTCTGTACACTTTGATGTTTTGTGTTAAAAAGTTTTCTCGAAATTCTCAAAATGGTCTAAAACTTTTTTAAATACGATATTAAGCTGTTTTGTGCACTTTGATGATTTGTGTGAAAAGTTTTAACGAAATGCTCAAAATGGTCAAAAACGGTTTCTAATGTGATTTTAAGCACTTTGATGTTTTTGTGTAACCAAGTTTTTTTCGAAAATCACAAAATGGTCTAAAACGTCTCCAAATGCGATTTGAGGATATTCTGAGCACTTTGGTGTTTTTATGTTAAAAAGTTTTTTCGAAAATCACAAAATGGTCTAAAACGTCTCAAAATGCGATTTTAAGCTATTCTGTACACTTTGATGTTTTGTGTGAAAAAGTTTTTTCGAAATGCTCAAAATGGTCTAAAACGTTTTTAAAACGATATTAAGCTATTTTGTGCTCTTTGATGTTTTTGTGTAACCAAGTTTCATCGAAATCAACAAAATGGTCTAATACGTCTCCAAATGCGATTTGAAGCTTTTCCAAGCACTTTGCTGTTTTTATGTTAACAAGTTTTTTCGAAAATCACAAAATGGTCTAAAACGTCTTCAAATGCGATTTGAAGCTATTCTGTACACTTTGATGTTTTGTGTGAAAAAGTTTTGTCGAAATGCTCAAAATGGTCTAAAACGTTTTTAAATACGATATTAAGCTATTTTGTGATCTTTGATGTTTTTGTGTGAAAAGTTTTATCAAAATGCTCAAAATGGTCTGAAACGGTTTCTAATGCGATTTGAAGCTATTCTGTACACTTTGAAGTTTTGTGTGAAAAAGTTTTCTCGAAATGCTCAAAATGGTCTAAAACGTTTTTATATACCATATTAAGCTATTTTGTGCACTTTGATGTTTTTTGTGAAAAGTTTTATCGAAATGCTCAAAATGGTCTAAAACGGTTTCTATTGGGATTTTAAGCACTTTGATGATTTTGTGTAACCAAGTTTCATCGAAATGTACAAAATGGTCTAAAACGTCTCCAAATGCGATTTGAAGCTATTCTAAGTACTTTTGTGTTTTTATGTTAACAAGTTTTTTCGAAAATCAGAAAATGGTCTAAAACGTCTTCAAATGCGATTTGAAGCTATTCTGTACACTTTTATGTTTTGTGTGAAAAAGTTTTGTCGAAATTCTCAAAATGGTCTAAAACGTTTTTAAATACGATATTAAGCTGTTTTGTGCACTTTGATGATTTGTGTGAAAAGTTTTAACGAAATGCTCAAAATGGTCAAAAACGGTTTCTAATGTGATTTTAAGCACTTTGATGTTTTTGTGTAACCAAGTTTTTTCAAAAATCACAAAATGGTCTAAAACGTCTCCAAATGCGATTTGAAGCTTTTCTAAGCACTTTGGTGTTTTTATGTTAACAAGTTTTTTCGAAAATCACAAAATGGTCTAAAACGTCTCCAAATGCGATTTGAAGATATTCTGAGCACTTTGGTGTTTTTATGTTAAAAAGTTTTTTCGAAAATCACAAAATAGTCTAAAACGTCTCCAAAGGCGATTTGAAGCTATTCTGTACACTTTGATGTTTTGTGTGAAAAAGTTTTGTCGAAATGCTCAAAATGGTCTAAAACGTTTTTAAAACGATATTAAGCTATTTTGTGCTCTTTGATGTTTTTGTGTAACCAAGTTTCATCGAAAATCACAAAATGGTCTAAAACGTCTCAAAATGCGATTTGAAGCTTTTCTAAGCACTTTGGTGTTTTTATGTTAAAAAGTTTTTTCGAAAATCACAAAATGGTCTAAAACGTCTCCAAATGCGATTTGAAGCTCTTCTGTACACTTTGATGTTTTGTGTGAAAAAGTTTTGTCGAAATGCTCAAAATGGTCTAAAACGTTTTTAAATACGATATTAAGCTGTTTTGTGCACTTTGATGATTTGTGTGAAAAGTTTTAACGAAATGCTCAAAATGGTCTAAAACGGTTTCTAATGTGATTTTAAGCACTTTGATGTTTTTGTGTAACCAAGTTTTTTCGAAAATCACAAAATAGTCTAAAACGTCTCCAAATGCGATTTGAAGCTTTTCTAAGCACTTTGGTGTTTTTATGTTAACAAGTTTTTTCGAAAATCACAAAATGGTCTAAAACGTCTCCAAATGCGATTTGAGGATATTCTGAGCACTTTGGTGTTTTTTTGTTAAAAAGTTTTTTCGAAAATCACAAAATGGTCTAAAACGTCTCCAAATGCGATTTGAAGCTATTCTGTACACTTTGATGTTTTGTGTGAAAAAGTTTTGTCGAAATGCTCAAAATGGTCTAAAACGTTTTTAAATACGATATTAAGCTATTTTGTGATCTTTGATGTTTTTGTGTGAAAAGTTTTATCGAAATGCTCAAAATGGTCTAAAACGGTTTCTATTGTGATTTTAAGCACTTTGATGATTTTGTGTAACCAAGTTTCATCGAAATGTACAAAATGGTCTAAAACGTCTCCAAATGCGTTTTGAAGCTATTCTAAGTACTTTTGTGTTTTTATGTTAACAAGTTTTTTCGAAAATCACAAAATGGTCTAAAACGTCTTCAAATGCGATTTGAAGCTATTCTGTACACTTTGATGTTTTGTGTGAAAAAGTTTTGTCAAAATGCTCAAAATGGTCTAAAACGTTTTTAAAACGATATTAAGCTATTTTGTGCTCTTTGATGTTTTTGTGTAACCAAGTTTCATCGAAAATCACAAAATGGTCTAAAACGTCTCCAAATGCGATTTGAAGCTATTCTGTACACTTTGATGTTTTGTGTGAAAAAGTTTTGTCGAAATGCTCAAAATGGTCTAAAACGTTTTTAAATACGATATTAAGCTATTTTGTGATCTTTGATGTTTTTGTGTGAAAAGTTTTATCGAAATGCTCAAAATGGTCTAAAACGGTTTCTATTGTGATTTTAAGCACTTTGATGATTTTGTGTAACCAAGTTTCATCGAAATGTACAAAATGGTCTAAAACGTCTCCAAATGCGTTTTGAAGCTATTCTAAGTACTTTTGTGTTTTTATGTTAACAAGTTTTTTCGAAAATCACAAAATGGTCTAAAACGTCTTCAAATGCGATTTGAAGCTCTTCTGTACACTTTGATGTTTTGTGTGAAAAAGTTTTGTCGAAATGCTCAAAATGGTCTAAAACGTTTTTAAATACGATATTAAGCTGTTTTGTGCACTTTAATGATTTGTGTGAAAAGTTTTAACGAAATGCTCAAAATGGTCTAAAACGGTTTCTAATGCGATTTTAAGCACTTTGATGTTTTTGTGTAACCAAGTTTTTTCGAAAATCACAAAATGGTCTAAAACGTCTCAAAATGCGATTTGAAGCTTTTCTAAGCACTTTGGTGTTTTTATGTTAACAAGTTTTTTTCGAAAATCACGAAATGGTCTAAAATGTCTCCAAATGCGATTTGAAGATATTCTGAGCACTTTGGTGTTTTTATGTTAAAAAGTTTTTTCGAAAATCACAAAATGGTCTAAAACGTCTCCAAATGCGATTTGAAGCTCTTCTGTACACTTTGATGTTTTGTGTGAAAAAGTTTTGTCGAAATGCTCAAAATGGTCTAAAACGTTTTTAAATACGATATTAAGCTGTTTTGTGCACTTTGATGATTTGTGTGAAAAGTTTTAACGAAATGCTCAAAATGGTCTAAAACGGTTTCTAATGTGATTTTAAGCACTTTGATGTTTTTGTGTAACCAAGTTTTTTCGAAAATCACAAAATAGTCTAAAACGTCTCCAAATGCGATTTGAAGCTTTTCTAAGCACTTTGGTGTTTTATGTTAACAAGTTTTCTCGAAAATCACAAAATGGTCTAAAACGTCTCCAAATGCGATTTGAGGATATTCTGAGCACTTTGGTGTTTTTTCGTTAAAAAGTTTTTTCGAAAATCACAAAATGGTCTAAAACGTCTCCAAATGCGATTTGAAGCTATTCTGTACACTTTGATGTTTTGTGTGAAAAAGTTTTGTCGAAATGCTCAAAATGGTCTAAAACGTTTTGAAATACGATATTAAGCTATTTTGTGATCTTTGATGTTTTTGTGTGAAAAGTTTTATCGAAATGCTCAAAATGGTCTAAAACGGTTTCTATTGTGATTTTAAGCACTTTGATGATTTTGTGTAACCAAGTTTCATCGAAATGTACAAAATGGTCTAAAATGTCTCCAAATGCGATTTGAAGCTATTCTAAGTACTTTTGTGTTTTTATGTTAACAAGTTTTTTCGAAAATCACAAAATGGTCTAAAACGTCTTCAAATGCGATTTGAAGCTATTCTGTACACTTTGATGTTTTGTGTGAAAAAGTTTTGTCAAAATGCTCAAAATGGTCTAAAACGTTTTTAAAACGATATTAAGCTATTTTGTGCTCTTTGATGTTTTTGTGTAACCAAGTTTCATCGAAAATCACAAAATGGTCTAAAACGTCTCCAAATGCGATTTGAAGCTTTTCTAAGCACTTTGGTGTTTTTATGTTAACAATTTTTTTCGAAAATCACAAAATGGTCTAAAACATCTCCAAATGCGATTTGAAGCTCTTCTGTACACTTTGATGTTTTGTGTGAAAAAGTTTTGTCGAAATTCTCAAAATGGTCTAAAAGGTTTTTAAATACGATATTAAGCTGTTTTGAGCACTTTGATGATTTGTGTGAAAAGTTTTAACGAAATGCTCAAAATGGTCTAAAACGGTTTCTAATGTGATTTTAAGCACTTTGATGTTTTTGTGTAACCAAGTTTTTTCGAAAATCACAAAATAGTCTAAAACGTCTCCAAATGCGATTTGAAGCTTTTCTAAGCACTTTGGTGTTTTTATGTTAACAAATTTTTTCGAAAATCACAAAATGGTCTAAAACGTCTCCAAATGCGATTTGAGGATATTCTGAGCACTTTGGTGTTTTTTTGTTAAAAAGTTTTTTCGAAAATCACAAAATGGTCTAAAACGTCTCCAAATGCGATTTGAAGCTATTCTGTACACTTTGATGTTTTGTGTGAAAAAGTTTTGTCGAAATGCTCAAAATGGTCTAAAACGTTTTTAAATACGATATTAGGCTATTTTGTGATCTTTGATGTTTTTGTGTGAAAAGTTTTATCGAAATGCTCAAAATGGTCTAAAACGGTTTCTATTGTGATTTTAAGCACTTTGATGATTTTGTGTAACCAAGTTTCATCGAAATGTACAAAATGGTCTAAAACGTCTCCAAATTCGATTTGAAGCTATTCTAAGTACTTTTGTGTTTTTATGTTAACAAGTTTTTTCGAAAATCACAAAATGGTCTAAAACGTCTTCAAATGCGATTTGAAGCTATTCTGTACACTTTGATGTTTTGTGTGAAAAAGTTTTGTCAAAATGCTCAAAATGGTCTAAAACGTTTTTAAAACGATATTAAGCTATTTTGTGCTCTTTGATGTTTTTGTGTAACCAAGTTTCATCGAAAATCACAAAATGGTCTAAAACGTCTCCAAATGCGATTGGAAGCTTTTCTAAGCACTTTGGTGTTTTTATGTTAACAAGTTTTTTCGAAAATCACAAAATGGTCTAAAACGTCTCCAAATGCGATTTGAAGCTCTTCTGTACACTTTGATGTTTTGTGTGAAAAAGTTATGTCGAAATTCTCAAAATGGTCTAAAACGTTTTTAAATACGATATTAAGCTGTTTTGTGCACTTTGATGATTTGTGTGAAAAGTTTTAACGAAATGCTCAAAATGGTCAAAAACGGTTTTTAATGTGATTTTAAGCACTTTGATGTTTTTGTGTAACCAAGTTTTTTCGAAAATCACAAAATGGTCTAAAACGTCTCCAAATGCGATTTGAAGCTTTTCTAAGCACTTTGGTGTTTTTATGTTAACAAGTTTTTTCGAAAATCACAAAATGGTCTAAAACGTCTCCAAATGCGATTTGAAGATATTCTGAGCACTTTGGTGTTTTTATGTTAAAAAGTTTTTTCGAAAATCACAAAATGGTCTAAAACGTCTTCAAATGCGATTTGAAGCTATTCTGTACACTTTGATGTTTTGTGTGAAAAAGTTTTGTCGAAATGCTCAAAATGGTCTAAAACGGTTTCTAATGCGATTTGAAGCTATTCTGTACACTTTGAAGTTTTGTGTGAAAAAGTTTTCTCGAAATGCTCAAAATGGTCTAAAACGTTTTTATATACCATATTAAGCTATTTTGTGCACTTTGATGTTTTTTGTGAAAAGTTTTATCGAAATTCTCAAAATGGTCTAAAACGGTTTCTATTGTGATTTTAAGCACTTTGATGATTTTGTGTAACCAAGTTTCATCGAAATGTACAAAATGGTCTAAAACGTCTCCAAATGCGATTTGAAGCTATTCTAAGTACTTTTGTGTTTTTATGTTAACAAGTTTTTTCGAAAATCACAAAATGGTCTAAAACGTCTTCAAATGCGATTTGAAGCTATTCTGTACACTTTGATGTTTTGTGTGAAAAAGTTTTGTCGAAATGCTCAAAATGGTCTAAAACGTTTTTAAATACGATATTAAGCTATTTTGTGATCTTTGATGTTTTTGTGTGAAAAGTTTTATCGAAATGCTCAAAATGGTCTAAAACGGTTTCTATTGTGATTTTAAGCACTTTGATGATTTTGTGTAACCAAGTTTCATCGAAATGTACAAAATGGTCTAAAACGTCTCCAAATGCGATTTGAAGCTATTCTAAGTACTTTTGTGTTTTTATGTTAACAAGTTTTTTCGAAAATCACAAAATGGTCTAAAACGTCTTCAAATGCGATTTGAATCTATTCTGTACACTTTGGTGTTTTTATGTTAAAAAGTTTTTTTGAAAATCACAAAAAGGTCTAAAACGTCTCAAAATGCGATTTGAAGCTATTCTGTACACTTTGATGTTTTGTGTGAAAAAGTTTTCTCGAAATGCTCAAAATGGTCTAAAACGTTTTTAAAACGATATTAAGCTATTTTGTGCTCTTTGATGTTTTTGTTTAACCAAGTTTCATCGAAAATCACAAAATGGTCTAAAACGTTTCCAAATGCGATTTGAAGCTCTTCTGTACACTTTGATGTTTTGTGTGAAAAAGTTTTGTCGAAATTCTCAAAATGGTCTAAAACGTTTTTAAATACGATATTAAGCTGTTTTGTGCACTTAGATGATTTGTGTGAAAAGTTTTAACGAAATGCTCAAAATGGTCAAAAACGGTTTCTAATGTGATTTTAAGCACTTTGATGTTTTTGTGTAACCAAGTTTTTTCGAAAATCACAAAATGGTCTAAAACGTCTCCAAATGCGATTTGAAGCTTTTCTAAGCACTTTGGTGTTTTTATGTTAACAAGTTTTTTTGAAAATCACAAAATGGTCTAAAACGTCTCCAAATGCGATTTGAAGATATTCTGAGCACTTTGGTGTTTTTATGTTAAAAAGTTTTTTCGAAAATCACAAAATAGTCTAAAACGTCTCCAAATGCGATTTGAAGCTATTCTGTACACTTTGATGTTTTGTGTGAAAAAGTTTTGTCGAAATACTCAAAATGGTCTAAAACGTTCTTAAAACGATATTAAGCTATTTTGTGCTCTTTGATGTTTTTGTGTAACCAAGTTTCATCGAAAATCACAAAATGGTCTAAAACGTCTCCAAATGCGATTTGAAGCTTTTCTAAGCACTTTGGTGTTTTTATGTTAACAAGTTTTTTTCGAAAATCACGAAATGGTCTAAAACGTCTCCAAATGCGATTTGAAGATATTCTGAGCACTTTGGTGTTTTTATGTTAAAAAGTTTTTTCGAAAATCACAAAATGGTCTAAAACGTCTCCAAATGCGATTTGAAGCTCTTCTGTACACTTTGATGTTTTGTGTGAAAAAGTTTTGTCGAAATGCTCAAAATGGTCTAAAACGTTTTTAAATACGATATTAAGCTGTTTTGTGCACTTTAATGATTTGTGTGAAAAGTTTTAACGAAATGCTCAAAATGGTCTAAAACGGTTTCTAATGTGATTTTAAGCACTTTGATGTTTTTGTGTAACCAAGTTTTTTTCGAAAATCACAAAATGGTCTAAAACGTCTCCAAATGCGATTTGAAGCTTTTCTAAGCACTTTGGTGTTTTTATGTTAACAAGTTTTTTCGAAAATCACAAAATGGTCTAAAACGTCTCCAAATGCGATTTGAGGATATTCTGAGCACTTTGGTGTTTTTTTGTTAAAAAGTTTTTTCGAAAATCACAAAATGGTCTAAAACGTCTCCAAATGCGATTTGAAGCTATTCTGTACACTTTGATGTTTTGTGTGAAAAAGTTTTGTCGAAATGCTCAAAATGGTCTAAAACGTTTTTAAATACGATATTAAGCTATTTTGTGATCTTTGATGTTTTTGTGTGAAAAGTTTTATCGAAATGCTCAAAATGGTCTAAAACGGTTTCTATTGTGATTTTAAGCACTTTGATGATTTTGTGTAACCAAGTTTCATCGAAATGTACAAAATGGTCTAAAACGTCTCCAAATGCGATTTGAAGCTATTCTAAGTACTTTTGTGTTTTTATGTTAACAAGTTTTTTCGAAAATCACAAAATGGTCTAAAACGTCTTCAAATGCGATTTGAAGCTATTCTGTACACTTTGATGTTTTGTGTGAAAAAGTTTTGTCAAAATGCTCAAAATGGTCTAAAACGTTTTTAAAACGATATTAAGCTATTTTGTGCTCTTTGATGTTTTTGTGTAACCAAGTTTCATCGAAAATCACAAAATGGTCTAAAACGTCTCCAAATGCGATTTGAAGCTTTTCTAAGCACTTTGGTGTTTTTATGTTAACAAGTTTTTTCGAAAATCACAAAATGGTCTAAAACGTCTCCAAATGCGATTTGAAGCTCTTCTGTACACTTTGATGTTTTGTTTGAAAAAGTTTTGTCGAAATTCTCAAAATGGTCTAAAACGTTTTTAAATACGATATTAAGCTGTTTTGTGCACTTTGATGATTTGTGTGAAAAGTTTTAACGAAATGCTCAAAATGGTCTAAAACGGTTTCTAATGTGATTTTAAGCACTTTGATGTTTTTGTGTAACCAAGTTTTTTAAAAAATCACAAAATGGTCTAAAACGTCTCCAAATGCGATTTGAAGCTTTTCTAAGCACTTTGGTGTTTTTATGTTAACAAGTTTTTTCGAAAATCACAAAATGGTCTAAAACGTCTCCAAATGCGATTTGAAGATATTCTGAGCACTTTGGTATTTTTATGTTTAAAAGTTTTTTCGAAAATGACAAAATGGTCTAAAACGTCTCCAAACGCGATTTGAAGCTCTTCTGTACACTTTGATGTTTTGTGTGAAAAAGTTTTGTCGAAATTCTCAAAATGGTCTAAAACGTTTTTAAATACGATATTAAGCTGTTTTGTGCACTTTGATGATTTGTGTGAAAAGTTTTAACGAAATGCTCAAAATGGTCAAAAACGGTTTCTAATGTGATTTTAAGCACTTTGATGTTTTTGTGTAACCAAGTTTTTTCAAAAATCACAAAATGGTCTAAAACGTCTCCAAATGCGATTTGAAGCTTTTCTAAGCACTTTGGTGTTTTTATGTTAACAAGTTTTTTCGAAAATCACAAAATGGTCTAAAACGTCTCCAAATGCGATTTGAAGATATTCTGAGCACTTTGGTGTTTTTATGTTAAAAAGTTTTTTCGAAAATCACAAAATAGTCTAAAACGTTTCCAAATGCGATTTGAAGCTATTCTGTACACTTTGATGTTTTGTGTGAAAAAGTTTTGTCGAAATGCTCAAAATGGTCTAAAACGTTTTTAAAACGATATTATTAAGCTATTTTGTGCTCTTTGATGTTTTTGTGTAACCAAGTTTCATCGAAAATCACAAAATGGTCTAAAACGTCTCAAAATGCGATTTGAAGCTTTTCTAAGCACTTTGGTGTTTTTATCTTAACAAGTTTTTTCGAAAATCACGAAATGGTCTAAAATGTCTCCAAATGCGATTTGAAGATATTCTGAGCACTTTGGTGTTTTTATGTTAAAAAGTTTTTTCGAAAATCACAAAATGGTCTAAAACGTCTCCAAATGCGATTTGAAGCTCTTCTGTACACTTTGATGTTTTGTGTGAAAAAGTTTTGTCAAAATGCTCAAAATGGTCAAAAACGGTTTCTAATGTGATTTTAAGCACTTTGATGTTTTTGTGTAACCAAGTTTTTTAAAAAATCACAAAATGGTCTAAAACGTCTCCAAATGCGATTTGAAGCTTTTCTAAGCACTTTGGTGTTTTTATGTTAACAAGTTTTTTCGAAAATCACAAAATGGTCTAAAACGTCTCCAAATGCGATTTGAAGATATTCTGAGCACTTTGGTGTTTTTATGTTAAAAAGTTTTTTCGAAAAACACAAAATAGTCTAAAACGTCTCAAAATGCGATTTGAAGCTATTCTGTACACTTTGATGTTTTGTGTGAAAAAGTTTTGTCGAAATGCTCAAAATGGTCTAAAACGTTTTTAAAACGATATTAAGCTATTTTGTGCTCTTTGATGTTTTTGTGTAACCAAGTTTCATCGAAAATCACAAAATGGTCTAAAACGTCTCAAAATGCGATTTGAAGCTTTTCTAAGCACTTTGGTGTTTTTATGTTAACAATTTTTTTCGAAAATCACAAAATGGTCTAAAACATCTCCAAATGCGATTTGAAGCTCTTCTGTACACTTTGATGTTTTGTGTGAAAAAGTTTTGTCGAAATTCTCAAAATGGTCTAAAAGGTTTTTAAATACGATATTAAGCTGTTTTGTGCACTTTGATGATTTGTGTGAAAAGTTTTAACGAAATGCTCAAAATGGTCTAAAACGGTTTCTAATGTGATTTTAAGCACTTTGATGTTTTTGTGTAACCAAGTTTTTTCGAAAATCACAAAATAGTCTAAAACGTCTCCAAATGCGATTTGAAGCTTTTCTAAGCACTTTGGTGTTTTTATGTTAACAAGTTTTTTCGAAAATCACAAAATGGTCTAAAACGTCTCCAAATGCGATTTGAGGATATTCTGAGCACTTTGGTGTTTTTTTGTTAAAAAGTTTTTTCAAAAATCACAAAATGGTCTAAAACGTCTCCAAATGCGATTTGAAGCTATTCTGTACACTTTGATGTTTTGTGTGAAAAAGTTTTGTCGAAATGCTCAAAATGGTCTAAAACGTTTTTAAATACGATATTAGGCTATTTTGTGATCTTTGATGTTTTTGTGTGAAAAGTTTTATCGAAATGCTCAAAATGGTCTAAAACGGTTTCTATTGTGATTTTAAGCACTTTGATGATTTTGTGTAACCAAGTTTCATCGAAATGTACAAAATGGTCTAAAACGTCTCCAAATGCGATTTGAAGCTATTCTAAGTACTTTTGTGTTTTTATGTTAACAAGTTTTTTCGAAAATCACAAAATGGTCTAAAACGTCTTCAAATGCGATTTGAAGCTATTCTGTACACTTTGATGTTTTGTGTGAAAAAGTTTTGTCAAAATGCTCAAAATGGTCTAAAACGTTTTTAAAACGATATTAAGCTATTTTGTGCTCTTTGATGTTTTTGTGTAACCAAGTTTCATCGAAAATCACAAAATGGTCTAAAACGTCTCCAAATGCGATTTGAAGCTTTTCTAAGCACTTTGGTGTTTTTATGTTAACAAGTTTTTTCGAAAATCACAAAATGGTCTAAAACGTCTCCAAATGCGATTTGAAGCTCTTCTGTACACTTTGATGTTTTGTGTGAAAAAGTTTTGTCGAAATTCTCAAAATGGTCTAAAACGTTTTTAAATACGATATTAAGCTGTTTTGTGCACTTTGATGATTTGTGTGAAAAGTTTTAACGAAATGCTCAAAATGGTCAAAAACGGTTTTTAATGTGATTTTAAGCACTTTGATGTTTTTGTGTAACCAAGTTTTTTCGAAAATCACAAAATGGTCTAAAACGTCTCCAAATGCGATTTGAAGCTTTTCTAAGCACTTTGGTGTTTTTATGTTAACAAGTTTTTTCGAAAATCACAAAATGGTCTAAAACGTCTCCAAATGCGATTTGAAGATATTCTGAGCACTTTGGTGTTTTTATGTTAAAAAGTTTTTTCGAAAATCACAAAATGGTCTAAAACGTCTTCAAATGCGATTTGAAGCTATTCTGTACACTTTGATGTTTTGTGTGAAAAAGTTTTGTCGAAATGCTCAAAATGGTCTAAAACGGTTTCTAATGCGATTTGAAGCTATTCTGTACACTTTGAAGTTTTGTGTGAAAAAGTTTTCTCGAAATGCTCAAAATGGTCTAAAACGTTTTTATATACCATATTAAGCTATTTTGTGCACTTTGATGTTTTTTGTGAAAAGTTTTATCGAAATTCTCAAAATGGTCTAAAACGGTTTCTATTGTGATTTTAAGCACTTTGATGATTTTGTGTAACCAAGTTTCATCGAAATGTACAAAATGGTCTAAAACGTCTATAAATGCGATTTGAAGCTATTCTAAGTACTTTTGTGTTTTTATGTTAACAAGTTTTTTCGAAAATCACAAAATGGTCTAAAACGTCTTCAAATGCGATTTGAAGCTATTCTGTACACTTTGATGTTTTGTGTGAAAAGTTTTGTCGAAATGCTCAAAATGGTCTAAAACGTTTTTAAATACGATATTAAGCTATTTTGTGATCTTTGATGTTTTTGTGTGAAAAGTTTTATCGAAATGCTCAAAATGGTCTAAAACGGTTTCTATTGTGATTTTAAGCACTTTGATGATTTTGTGTAACCAAGTTTCATCGAAATGTACAAAATGGTCTAAAACGTCTCCAAATGCGATTTGAAGCTATTCTAAGTACTTTTGTGTTTTTATGTTAACAAGTTTTTTCGAAAATCACAAAATGGTCTAAAACGTCTTCAAATGCGATTTGAATCTATTCTGTACACTTTGGTGTTTTTATGTTAAAAAGTTTTTTTGAAAATCACAAAAAGGTCTAAAACGTCTCAAAATGCGATTTGAAGCTATTCTGTACACTTTGATGTTTTGTGTGAAAAAGTTTTCTCGAAATGCTCAAAATGGTCTAAAACGTTTTTAAAACGATATTAAGCTATTTTGTGCTCTTTGATGTTTTTGTGTAACCAAGTTTCATCAAAATCAACAAAATGGTCTAATACGTCTCCAAATGCGATTTGAAGCTTTTCCAAGCACTTTGCTGTTTTTATGTTAACAAGTTTTTTCGAAAATCACAAAATGGTCTAAAACGTCTTCAAATGCGATTTGAAGCTATTCTGTACACTTTGATGTTTTGTGTGAAAAAGTTTTGTCAAAATGCTCAAAATGGTCTAAAACGTTTTTAAATACGATATTAAGCTATTTTGTGATCTTTGATGTTTTTGTGTGAAAAGTTTTATCGAAATGCTCAAAATGGTCTAAAACGGTTTCTAATGCGATTTGAAGCTATTCTGTACACTTTGAAGTTTTTTGTGAAAAAGTTTTCTCGAAATGCTCAAAATGGTCTAAAAAGTTTTTATATACCATATTAAGCTATTTTGTGCACTTTGATGTTTTTTGTGAAAAGTTTTATCGAAATGCTCAAAATGGTCTAAAACGGTTTCTATTGTGATTTTAAGCACTTTGATGATTTTGTGTAACCAAGTTTCATCGAAATGTACAAAATGGTCTAAAACGTCTCCAAATGCGATTTGAAGCTATTCTAAGTACTTTTGTGTTTTTATGTTAACAAGTTTTTTCGAAAATCACAAAATGGTCTAAAACGTCTTCAAATGCGATTTGAAGCACTTTGATGATTTTGTGTAACCAAGTTTCATCGAAATGTACAAAATGGTCTAAAACGTCTCCAAATGCGATTTGAAGCTCTTCTGTACACTTTGATGTTTTGTGTGAAAAAGTTTTGTCGAAATTCTCAAAATGGTCTAAAACGTTTTTAAATACGATATTAAGCTGTTTTGTGCACTTTGATGATTTGTGTGAAAAGTTTTAACGAAATGCTCAAAATGGTCAAAAACGGTTTCTAATGTGATTTTAAGCACTTTGATGTTTTTGTGTAACCAAGTTTTTTCGAAAATCACAAAATGGTCTAAAACGTCTCCAAATGCGATTTGAAGCTTTTCTAAGCACTTTGGTGTTTTTATGTTAACAAGTTTTTTCGAAAATCACAAAATGGTCTAAAACGTCTCCAAATGCGATTTGAGGATATTCTGAGCACTTTGGTGTTTTTATGTTAAAAAGTTTTTTCGAAAATCACAAAATGGTCTAAAACGTCTCCAAATGCGATTTGAAGCTATTCTGTACACTTTGATGTTTTGTGTGAAAATTTTTGTCGAAATGCTCAAAATGGTCTAAAACGTTTTTAAAACGATATTAAGCTATTTTGTGCTCTTTGATGTTTTTGTGTAACCAAGTTTCATCGAAATCAACAAAATGGTCTAATACGTCTCCAAATGCGATTTGAAGCTTTTCCAAGCACTTTGCTGTTTTTATGTTAACAAGTTTTTTCGAAAATCACAAAATGGTCTAAAACGTCTTCAAATGCGATTTGAAGCTATTCTGTACACTTTGATGTTTTGTGTGAAAAAGTTTTGTCGAAATGCTCAAAATGGTCTAAAACGTTTTTAAATACGATATTAAGCTATTTTGTGATCTTTGATGTTTTTGTGTGAAAAGTTTTATCGAAATGCTCAAAATGGTCTAAAACGGTTTCTAATGCGATTTGAAGCTATTCTGTACCCTTTTGAAGTTTTTTGTGAAAAAGTTTTCTCGAAATGCTCAAAATGGTCTAAAAAGTTTTTATATACCATATTAAGCTATTTTGTGCACTTTGATGTTTTTTGTGAAAAGTTTTATCGAAATGCTCAAAATGGTCTAAAACGGTTTCTATTGTGATTTTAAGAACTTTGATGATTTTGTGTAACCAAGTTTCATCGAAATGTACAAAATGGTCTAAAACGTCTCCAAATGCGATTTGAAGCTATTCTAAGTACTTTTGTGTTTTTATGTTAACAAGTTTTTTCGAAAATCAGAAAATGGTCTAAAACGTCTTCAAATGCGATTTGAAGCTATTCTGTACACTTTTATGTTTTGTGTGAAAAAGTTTTGTCGAAATTCTCAAAATGGTCTAAAACGTTTTTAAATACGATATTAAGCTGTTTTGTGCACTTTGATGATTTGTGTGAAAAGTTTTAACGAAATGCTCAAAATGGTCAAAAACGGTTTCTAATGTGATTTTAAGCACTTTGATGTTTTTGTGTAACCAAGTTTTTTCAAAAATCACAAAATGGTCTAAAACGTCTCCAAATGCGATTTGAAGCTTTTCTAAGCACTTTGGTGTTTTTATGTTAACAAGTTTTTTCGAAAATCACAAAATGGTCTAAAACGTCTCCAAATGCGATTTGAAGATATTCTGAGCACTTTGGTGTTTTTATGTTAAAAAGTTTTTTCGAAAATCACAAAATAGTCTAAAACGTCTCCAAATGCGATTTGAAGCTATTCTGTACACTTTGATGTTTTGTGTGAAAAAGTTTTGTCGAAATGCTGAAAATGGTCTAAAACGTTTTTAAAACGATATTAAGCTATTTTGTGCTCTTTGATGTTTTTGTGTAACCAAGTTTCATCGAAAATCACAAAATGGTCTAAAACGTCTCAAAATGCGATTTGAAGCTTTTCTAAGCACTTTGGTGTTTTTATGTTAACAAGTTTTTTCGAAAATCACGAAATGGTCTAAAATGTCTCCAAATGCGATTTGAAGATATTCTGAGCACTTTGGTGTTTTTATGTTAAAAAGTTTTTTTCGAAAATCACAAAATGGTCTAAAACGTCTCCAAATGCGATTTGAAGCTCTTCTGTACACTTTGATGTTTTGTGTGAAAAAGTTTTGTCGAAATGCTCAAAATGGTCTAAAACGTTTTTAAATACGATATTAAGCTGTTTTGTGCACTTTGATGATTTGTGTGAAAAGTTTTAACGAAATGCTCAAAATGGTCTAAAACGGTTTCTAATGTGATTTTAAGCACTTTGATGTTTTTGTGTAACCAAGTTTTTTCGAAAATCACAAAATAGTCTAAAACGTCTCCAAATGCGATTTGAAGCTTTTCTAAGCACTTTGGTGTTTTTATGTTAACAAGTTTTTTCGAAAATCACAAAATGGTCTAAAACGTCTCCAAATGCGATTTGAGGATATTCTGAGCACTTTGGTGTTTTTTCGTTAAAAAGTTTTTTCGAAAATCACAAAATGGTCTAAAACGTCTCCAAATGCGATTTGAAGCTATTCTGTACACTTTGATGTTTTGTGTGAAAAAGTTTTGTCGAAATGCTCAAAATGGTCTAAAACGTTTTTAAATACGATATTAAGCTATTTTGTGATCTTTGATGTTTTTGTGTGAAAAGTTTTATCGAAATGCTCAAAATGGTCTAAAACGGTTTCTATTGTGATTTTAAGCACTTTGATGATTTTGTGTAACCAAGTTTCATCGAAATGTACAAAATGGTCTAAAATGTCTCCAAATGCGATTTGAAGCTATTCTAAGTACTTTTGTGTTTTTATGTTAACAAGTTTTTTCGAAAATCACAAAATGGTCTAAAACGTCTTCAAATGCGATTTGAAGCTATTCTGTACACTTTGATGTTTTGTGTGAAAAAGTTTTGTCAAAATGCTCAAAATGGTCTAAAACGTTTTTAAAACGATATTAAGCTATTTCTTGCTCTTTGATGTTTTTGTGTAACCAAGTTTCATCGAAAATCACAAAATGGTCTAAAACGTCTCCAAATGCGATTTGAAGGTTTTCTAAGCACTTTGGTGTTTTTATGTTAACAATTTTTTTCGAAAATCACAAAATGGTCTAAAACATCTCCAAATGCGATTTGAAGCTCTTCTGTACACTTTGATGTTTTGTGTGAAAAAGTTTTGTCGAAATTCTCAAAATGGTCTAAAAGGTTTTTAAATACGATATTAAGCTGTTTTGTGCACTTTGATGATTTGTGTGAAAAGTTTTAACGAAATGCTCAAAATGGTCTAAAACGGTTTCTAATGTGATTTTAAGCACTTTGATGTTTTTGTGTAACCAAGTTTTTTCGAAAATCACAAAATAGTCTAAAACGTCTCAAAATGCGATTTGAAGCTTTTCTAAGCACTTTGGTGTTTTTATGTTAACAAGTTTTTTCGAAAATCACAAAATGGTCTAAAACGTCTCCAAATGCGATTTGAGGATATTCTGAGCACTTTGGTGTTTTTTTGTTAAAAAGTTTTTTCGAAAATCACAAAATGGTCTAAAACGTCTCCAAATGCGATTTGAAGCTATTCTGTACACTTTGATGTTTTGTGTGAAAAAGTTTTGTCGAAATGCTCAAAATGGTCTAAAACGTTTTTAAATACGATATTAGGCTATTTTGTGATCTTTGATGTTTTTGTGTGAAAAGTTTTATCGAAATGCTCAAAATGGTCTAAAACGGTTTCTATTGTGATTTTAAGCACTTTGATGATTTTGTGTAACCAAGTTTCATCGAAATGTACAAAATGGTCTAAAACGTCTCCAAATGCGATTTGAAGCTATTCTAAGTACTTTTGTGTTTTTATGTTAACAAGTTTTTTCGAAAATCACAAAATGGTCTAAAACGTCTTCAAATGCGATTTGAAGCTATTCTGTACACTTTGATGTTTTGTGTGAAAAAGTTTTGTCAAAATGCTCAAAATGGTCTAAAACGTTTTTAAAACGATATTAAGCTATTTTGTGCTCTTTGATGTTTTTGTGTAACCAAGTTTCATCGAAAATCACAAAATGGTCTAAAACGTCTCCAAATGCGATTTGAAGCTTTTCTAAGCACTTTGGTGTTTTTATGTTAACAAGTTTTTTCGAAAATCACAAAATGGTCTAAAACGTCTCCAAATGCGATTTGAAGCTCTTCTGTACACTTTGATGTTTTGTGTGAAAAAGTTTTGTCGAAATTCTCAAAATGGTCTAAAACGTTTTTAAATACGATATTAAGCTGTTTTGTGCACTTTGATGATTTGTGTGAAAAGTTTTAACGAAATGCTCAAAATGGTCAAAAACGGTTTTTAATGTGATTTTAAGCACTTTGATGTTTTTGTGTAACCAAGTTTTTTCGAAAATCACAAAATGGTCTAAAACGTCTCCAAATGCGATTTGAAGCTTTTCTAAGCACTTTGGTGTTTTTATGTTAACAAGTTTTTTCGAAAATCACAAAATGGTCTAAAACGTCTCCAAATGCGATTTGAAGATATTCTGAGCACTTTGGTGTTTTTATGTTAAAAAGTTTTTTCGAAAATCACAAAATGGTCTAAAACGTCTTCAAATGCGATTTGAAGCTATTCTGTACACTTTGATGTTTTGTGTGAAAAAGTTTTGTCGAAATGCTCAAAATGGTCTAAAACGGTTTCTAATGCGATTTGAAGCTATTCTGTACACTTTGAAGTTTTGTGTGAAAAAGTTTTCTCGAAATGCTCAAAATGGTCTAAAACGTTTTTATATACCATATTAAGCTATTTTGTGCACTTTGATGTTTTTTGTGAAAAGTTTTATCGAAATTCTCAAAATGGTCTAAAACGGTTTCTATTGTGATTTTAAGCACTTTGATGATTTTGTGTAACCAAGTTTCATCGAAATGTACAAAATGGTCTAAAACGTCTCCAAATGCGATTTGAAGCTATTCTAAGTACTTTTGTGTTTTTATGTTAACAAGTTTTTTCGAAAATCACAAAATGGTCTAAAACGTCTTCAAATGCGATTTGAAGCTATTCTGTACACTTTGATGTTTTGTGTGAAAAAGTTTTGTCGAAATGCTCAAAATGGTCTAAAACGTTTTTAAATACGATATTAAGCTATTTTGTGATCTTTGATGTTTTTGTGTGAAAAGTTTTATCGAAATGCTCAAAATGGTCTAAAACGGTTTCTATTGTGATTTTAAGCACTTTGATGATTTTGTGTAACCAAGTTTCATGGAAATGTACAAAATGGTCTAAAACGTCTCCAAATGCGATTTGAAGCTATTCTAAGTACTTTTGTGTTTTTATGTTAACAAGTTTTTTCGAAAATCACAAAATGGTCTAAAACGTCTTCAAATGCGATTTGAATCTATTCTGTACACTTTGGTGTTTTTATGTTAAAAAGTTTTTTTGAAAATCACAAAAAGGTCTAAAACGTCTCAAAATGCGATTTGAAGCTATTCTGTACACTTTGATGTTTTGTGTGAAAAAGTTTTCTCGAAATGCTCAAAATGGTCTAAAACGTTTTTAAAACGATATTAAGCTATTTTGTGCTCTTTGATGTTTTTGTTTAACCAAGTTTCATCGAAAATCACAAAATGGTCTAAAACGTTTCCAAATGCGATTTGAAGCTCTTCTGTACACTTTGATGTTTTGTGTGAAAAAGTTTTGTCGAAATTCTCAAAATGGTCTAAAACGTTTTTAAATACGATATTAAGCTGTTTTGTGCACTTAGATGATTTGTGTGAAAAGTTTTAACGAAATGCTCAAAATGGTCTAAAACGGTTTCTAATGTGATTTTAAGCACTTTGATGTTTTTGTGTAACCAAGTTTTTTCGAAAATCACAAAATGGTCTAAAACGTCTCCAAATGCGATTTGAAGCTTTTCTAAGCACTTTGGTGTTTTTATGTTAACAAGTTTTTTTGAAAATCACAAAATGGTCTAAAACGTCTCCAAATGCGATTTGAAGATATTCTGAGCACTTTGGTGTTTTTATGTTAAAAAGTTTTTTCGAAAATCACAAAATAGTCTAAAACGTCTCCAAATGCGATTTGAAGCTATTCTGTACACTTTGATGTTTTGTGTGAAAAAGTTTTGTCGAAATACTCAAAATGGTCTAAAACGTTCTTAAAACGATATTAAGCTATTTTGTGCTCTTTGATGTTTTTGTGTAACCAAGTTTCATCGAAAATCACAAAATGGTCTAAAACGTCTCCAAATGCGATTTGAAGCTTTTCTAAGCACTTTGGTGTTTTTATGTTAACAAGTTTTTTTCGAAAATCACGAAATGGTCTAAAACGTCTCCAAATGCGATTTGAAGATATTCTGAGCACTTTGGTGTTTTTATGTTAAAAAGTTTTTTCGAAAATCACAAAATGGTCTAAAACGTCTCCAAATGCGATTTGAAGCTCTTCTGTACACTTTGATGTTTTGTGTGAAAAAGTTTTGTCGAAATGCTCAAAATGGTCTAAAACGTTTTTAAATACGATATTAAGCTGTTTTGTGCACTTTAATGATTTGTGTGAAAAGTTTTAACGAAATGCTCAAAATGGTCTAAAACGGTTTCTAATGTGATTTTAAGCACTTTGATGTTTTTGTGTAACCAAGTTTTTTCGAAAATCACAAAATGGTCTAAAACGTCTCCAAATGCGATTTGAAGCTTTTCTAAGCACTTTGGTGTTTTTATGTTAACAAGTTTTTTCGAAAATCACAAAATGGTCTAAAACGTCTCCAAATGCGATTTGAGGATATTCTGAGCACTTTGGTGTTTTTATGTTAAAAAGTTTTTTCGAAAATCACAAAATGGTCTAAAACGTCTCCAAATGCGATTTGAAGCTATTCTGTACACTTTGATGTTTTGTGTGAAAAAGTTTTGTCGAAATTCTCAAAATGGTCTAAAACGTTTTTAAATACGATATTAAGCTGTTTTGTGCACTTAGATGATTTGTGTGAAAAGTTTTAACGAAATGCTCAAAATAGTCAAAAATGGTTTCTAATGTGATTTTAAGCACTTTGATGTTTTTGTGTAACCAAGTTTTTTCGAAAATCACAAAATGGTCTAAAACGTCTCCAAATGCAATTTGAAGCTTTTCTAAGCACTTTGGTGTTTTTATTTTAACAAGTTTTTTTGAAAATCACAAAATGGTCTAAAACGTCTCCAAATGCGATTTGAAGATATTCTGAGCACTTTGGTGTTTTTATGTTAAAAAGTTTTTTCGAAAATCACAAAATAGTCTAAAACGTCTCCAAATGCGATTTGAAGCTATTCTGTACACTTTGATGTTTTGTGTGAAAAAGTTTTGTCGAAATACTCAAAATGGTCTAAAACGTTTTTAAAACGATATTAAGCTATTTTGTGCTCTTTGATGTTTTTGTGTAACCAAGTTTCATCGAAAATTACAAAATGGTCTAAAACGTCTCCAAATGCGATTTGAAGCTTTTCTAAGCACTTTGGTGTTTTTATGTTAACAAGTTTTTTTCGAAAATCACGAAATGGTCTAAAACGTCTCCAAATGCGATTTGAAGATATTCTGAGCACTTTGGTGTTTTTATGTTAAAAAGTTTTTTCGAAAATCACAAAATGGTCTAAAACGTCTCCAAATGCGATTTGAAGCTCTTCTGTACACTTTGATGTTTTATGTGAAAAAGTTTTGTCGAAATGCTCAAAATGGTCTAAAACGTTTTTAAATACGATATTAAGCTGTTTTGTGCACTTTAATGATTTGTGTGAAAAGTTTTAACGAAATGCTCAAAATGGTCTAAAACGGTTTCTAATGTGATTTTAAGCACTTTGATGTTTTTGTGTAACCAAGTTTTTTCGAAAATCACAAAATGGTCTAAAACGTCTCCAAATGCGATTTGAAGCTTTTCTAAGCACTTTGGTGTTTTTATGTTAACAAGTTTTTTCGAAAATCACAAAATGGTCTAAAACGTCTCCAAATGCGATTTGAGGATATTCTGAGCACTTTGGTGTTTTTATGTTAAAAAGTTTTTTCGAAAATCACAAAATGGTCTAAAACGTCTCCAAATGCGATTTGAAGCTATTCTGTACACTTTGATGTTTTGTGTGAAAAAGTTTTGTCGAAATGCTCAAAATGGTCTAAAACGTTTTTAAAACGATATTAAGCTATTTTGTGCTCTTTGATTTTTTTGTGTAACCAAGTTTCATCGAAATCAACAAAATGGTCTAATACGTCTCCAAATGCGATTTGAAGCTTTTCCAAGCACTTTGCTGTTTTTATGTTAACAAGTTTTTTCGAAAATCACAAAATGGTCTAAAACGTCTTCAAATGCGATTTGAAGCTATTCTGTACACTTTGATGTTTTTGTGTGAAAAGTTTTATCGAAATGCTCAAAATGGTCTAAAACGGTTTCTAATGCGATTTGAAGCTATTCTGTACACTTTGAAGTTTTTTGTGAAAAAGTTTTCTCGAAATGCTCAAAATGGTCTAAAAAGTTTTTATATACCATATTGAGCTATTTTGTGCACTTTGATGTTTTTTGTGAAAAGTTTTATCGAAATGCTCAAAATGGTCTAAAACGGTTTCTATTGTGATTTTAAGCACTTTGATGATTTTGTGTAACCAAGTTTCATCGAAATGTACAAAATGGTCTAAAACGTCTCCAAATGCGATTTGAAGCTATTCTAAGTACTTTTGTGTTTTTATGTTAACAAGTTTTTTCGAAAATCACAAAATGGTCTAAAACGTCTTCAAATGCGATTTGAAGCTATTCTGTACACTTTTATGTTTTGTGTGAAAAAGTTTTGTCGAAATTCTCAAAATGGTCTAAAACGTTTTTAAATACGATATTAAGCTGTTTTGTGCACTTTGATGATTTGTGTGAAAAGTTTTAACGAAATGCTCAAAATGGTCAAAAACGGTTTCTAATGTGATTTTAAGCACTTTGATGTTTTTGTGTAACCAAGTTTTTTCAAAAATCACAAAATGGTCTAAAACGTCTCCAAATGCGATTTGAAGCTTTTCTAAGCACTTTGGTGTTTTTATGTTAACAAGTTTTTTCGAAAATCACAAAATGGTCTAAAACGTCTCCAAATGCGATTTGAAGATATTCTGAGCACTTTGGTGTTTTTATGTTAAAAAGTTTTTTCGAAAATCACAAAATAGTCTAAAACGTCTCCAAATGCGATTTGAAGCTATTCTGTACACTTTGATGTTTTGTGTGAAAAAGTTTTGTCGAAATGCTCAAAATGGTCTAAAACGTTTTTAAAACGATATTAAGCTATTTTGTGCTCTTTGATGTTTTTGTGTAACCAAGTTTCATCGAAAATCACAAAATGGTCTAAAACGTCTCAAAATGCGATTTGAAGCTTTTCTAAGCACTTTGGTGTTTTTATGTTAACAAGTTTTTTCGAAAATCACGAAATGGTCTAAAATGTCTCCAAATGCGATTTGAAGATATTCTGAGCACTTTGGTGTTTTTATGTTAAAAAGTTTTTTCGAAAATCACAAAATGGTCTAAAACGTCTCCAAATGCGATTTGAAGCTCTTCTGTACACTTTGATGTTTTGTGTGAAAAAGTTTTGTCGAAATGCTCAAAATGGTCTAAAACGTTTTTAAATACGATATTAAGCTGTTTTGTGCACTTTGATGATTTGTGTGAAAAGTTTTAACGAAATGCTCAAAATGGTCTAAAACGGTTTCTAATGTGATTTTAAGCACTTTGATGTTTTTGTGTAACCAAGTTTTTTCGAAAATCACAAAATAGTCTAAAACGTCTCCAAATGCGATTTGAAGCTTTTCTAAGCACTTTGGTGTTTTTATGTTAACAAGTTTTTTCGAAAATCACAAAATGGTCTAAAACGTCTCCAAATGCGATTTGAGGATATTCTGAGCACTTTGGTGTTTTTTTGTTAAAAAGTTTTTTCGAAAATCACAAAATGGTCTAAAACGTCTCCAAATGCGATTTGAAGCTATTCTGTACACTTTGATGTTTTGTGTAAAAAAGTTTTGTCGAAATGCTCAAAATGGTCTAAAACGTTTTTAAATACGATATTAAGCTATTTTGTGATCTTTGATGTTTTTGTGTGAAAAGTTTTATCGAAATGCTCAAAATGGTCTAAAACGGTTTCTATTGTGATTTTAAGCACTTTGATGATTTTGTGTAACCAAGTTTCATCGAAATGTACAAAATGGTCTAAAACGTCTCCAAATGCGATTTGAAGCTATTCTAAGTACTTTTGTGTTTTTATGTTAACAAGTTTTTTCGAAAATCACAAAATGGTCTAAAACGTCTCCAAATGCGATTTGAAGCTATTCTGTACACTTTGATGTTTTGTGTGAAAAAGTTTTGTCGAAATGCTCAAAATGGTCTAAAACGTTTTTAAATACGATATTAGGCTATTTTGTGATCTTTGATGTTTTTGTGTGAAAAGTTTTATCGAAATGCTCAAAATGGTCTAAAACGGTTTCTATTGTGATTTTAAGCACTTTGATGATTTTGTGTAACCAAGTTTCATCGAAATGTACAAAATGGTCTAAAACGTCTCCAAATGCGATTTGAAGCTATTCTAAGTACTTTTGTGTTTTTAAGTTAACAAGTTTTTTTCGAAAATCACAAAATGGTCTAAAACGTCTTCAAATGCGATTTGAAGCTATTCTGTACACTTTGATGTTTTGTGTGAAAAAGTTTTGTCAAAATGCTCAAAATGGTCTAAAACGTTTTTAAAACGATATTAAGCTATTTTGTGTTCTTTGATGTTTTTGTGTAACCAAGTTTCATCGAAAATCACAAAATGGTCTAAAACGTCTCCAAATGCGATTTGAAGCTTTTCTAAGCACTTTGGTGTTTTTATGTTAACAAGTTTTTTCGAAAATCACAAAATGGTCTAAAACGTCTCCAAATGCGATTTGAAGCTCTTTTGTACACTTTGATGTTTTGTGGGAAAAAGTTTTGTCGAAATTCTCAAAATGGTCTAAAACGTTTTTAAATACGATATTAAGCTGTTTTGTGCACTTTGATGATTTGTGTGAAAAGTTTTAACGAAATGCTCAAAATGGTCAAAAACGGTTTCTAATGTGATTTTAAGCACTTTGATGTTTTTGTGTAACCAAGTTTTTTCGAAAATCACAAAATGGTCTAAAACGTCTCCAAATGCGATTTGAAGCTATTCTGTACACTTTGATGTTTTGTGTGAAAAAGTTTTGTCGAAATGCTCAAAATGGTCTAAAACGTTTTTAAAACGATATTAAGCTATTTTGTGCTCTTTGATGTTTTTGTGTAACCAAGTTTCATCGAAATCAACAAAATGGTCTAATACGTCTCCAAATGCGATTTGAAGCTTTTCCAAGCACTTTGCTGTTTTTATGTTAACAAGTTTTTTCGAAAATCACAAAATGGTCTAAAATGTCTTCAAATGCGATTTGAAGCTATTCTGTACACTTTGATGTTTTGTGTGAAAAAGTTTTGTCGAAATGCTCAAAATGGTCTAAAACGTTTTTAAATACGATATTAAGCTATTTTGTGATCTTTGATGTTTTTGTGTGAAAAGTTTTATCGAAATGCTCAAAATGGTCTAAAACGGTTTCTAATGCGATTTGAAGCTATTCTGTACCCTTTTGAAGTTTTTTGTGAAAAAGTTTTCTCGAAATGCTCAAAATGGTCTAAAAAGTTTTTATATACCATATTAAGCTATTTTGTGCACTTTGATGTTTTTTGTGAAAAGTTTTATCGAAATGCTCAAAATGGTCTAAAACGGTTTCTATTGTGATTTTAAGCACTTTGATGATTTTGTGTAACCAAGTTTCATCGAAATGTACAAAATGGTCTAAAACGTCTCCAAATGCGATTTGAAGCTATTCTAAGTACTTTTGTGTTTTTATGTTAACAAGTTTTTTCGAAAATCACAAAATGGTCTAAAACGTCTTCAAATGCGATTTGAAGCTATTCTGTACACTTTGAAGTTTTGTGTGAAAAAGTTTTGTCGAAATGCTCAAAATGGTCAAAAACGGTTTCTAATGTGATTTTAAGCACTTTGATGTTTTTGTGTAACCAAGTTTTTTAAAAAATCACAAAATGGTCTAAAACGTCTCCAAATGCGATTTGAAGCTTTTCTAAGCACTTTGGTGTTTTTATGTTAACAAGTTTTTTCGAAAATCAATAAATGGTCTAAAACGTCTCCAAATGCGATTTGAAGATATTCTGAGCACTTTGGTGTTTTTATGTTAAAAAGTTTTTTCGAAAATCACAAAATAGTCTAAAACGTCTCAAAATGCGATTTGAAGCTATTCTGTACACTTTGATGTTTTGTGTGAAAAAGTTTTGTCGAAATGCTCAAAATGGTCTAAAACGTTTTTAAAACGATATTAAGCTATTTTGTGCTCTTTGATGTTTTTGTGTAACCAAGTTTCATCGAAAATCACAAAATGGTCTAAAACGTCTCAAAATGCGATTTGAAGCTTTTCTAAGCACTTTGGTGTTTTTATGTTAAGAAGTTTTTTCGAAAATCACGAAATGGTCTAAAATGTCTCCAAATGCGATTTGAAGATATTCTGAGCACTTTGGTGTTTTTATGTTAAAAAGTTTTTTCGAAAATCACAAAATGGTCTAAAACGTCTTCAAATGCGATTTGAAGCTATTCTGTACACTTTGATGTTTTGTGTGAAAAAGTTTTGTCAAAATGCTCAAAATGGTCTAAAAAGTTTTTAAAACGATATTAAGCTATTTTGTGCTCTTTGATGTTTTTGTGTAACCAAGTTTTATCGAAAATCAAAAAATGGTCTAAAACGTCTCCAAATGCGATTTGAAGCTTTTCTAAGCACTTTGGTGTTTTTATGTTAACAAGTTTTTTCGAAAATCACAAAATGGTCTAAAACGTCTCCAAATGCGATTTGAAGCTCTTCTGTACACTTTGATGTTTTGTGTGAAAAAGTTTTGTCGAAATTCTCAAAATGGTCTAAAACGTTTTTAAATACGATATTAAGCTGTTTTGGGCACTTTGATGATTTGTGTGAAAAGCTTTAACGAAATGCTCAAAATGGTCAAAAACGGTTTCTAATGTGATTTTAAGCACTTTGATGTTTTTGTGTAACCAAGTTTTTTCGAAAATCACAAAATTGTCTAAAACGTCTCCAAATGCGATTTGAAGCTTTTCTAAGCACTTTGGTGTTTTTATGTTAACAAGTTTTTTCGAAAATCACGAAATGGTCTAAAATGTCTCCAAATGCGATTTGAAGATATTCTGAGCACTTTGGTGTTTTTATGTTAAAAAGTTTTTTCGAAAATCACAAAATGGTCTAAAACGTCTCCAAATGCGATTTGAAGCTCTTCTGTACACTTTGATGTTTTGTGTGAAAAAGTTTTGTCGAAATGCTCAAAATGGTCTAAAACGTTTTTAAATACGATATTAAGCTGTTTTGTGCACTTTGATGATTTGTGTGAAAAGTTTTAACGAAATGCTCAAAATGGTCTAAAACGGTTTCTAATGTGATTTTAAGCACTTTGATGTTTTTGTGTAACCAAGTTTTTTCGAAAATCACAAAATAGTCTAAAACGTCTCCAAATGCGATTTGAAGCTTTTCTAAGCACTTTGGTGTTTTTATGTTAACAAGTTTTTTCGAAAATCACAAAATGGTCTAAAACGTCTCCAAATGCGATTTGAGGATATTCTGAGCACTTTGGTGTTTTTTTGTTAAAAAGTTTTTTCGAAAATCACAAAATGGTCTAAAACGTCTCCAAATGCGATTTGAAGCTATTCTGTACACTTTGATGTTTTGTGTAAAAAAGTTTTGTCGAAATGCTCAAAATGGTCTAAAACGTTTTTAAATACGATATTAAGCTATTTTGTGATCTTTGATGTTTTTGTGTGAAAAGTTTTATCGAAATGCTCAAAATGGTCTAAAACGGTTTCTATTGTGATTTTAAGCACTTTGATGATTTTGTGTAACCAAGTTTCATCGAAATGTACAAAATGGTCTAAAACGTCTCCAAATGCGATTTGAAGCTATTCTAAGTACTTTTGTGTTTTTATGTTAACAAGTTTTTTCGAAAATCACAAAATGGTCTAAAACGTCTCCAAATGCGATTTGAAGCTATTCTGTACACTTTGATGTTTTGTGTGAAAAAGTTTTGTCGAAATGCTCAAAATGGTCTAAAACGTTTTTAAATACGATATTAGGCTATTTTGTGATCTTTGATGTTTTTGTGTGAAAAGTTTTATCGAAATGCTCAAAATGGTCTAAAACGGTTTCTATTGTGATTTTAAGCACTTTGATGATTTTGTGTAACCAAGTTTCATCGAAATGTACAAAATGGTCTAAAACGTCTCCAAATGCGATTTGAAGCTATTCTAAGTACTTTTGTGTTTTTATGTTAACAAGTTTTTTTCGAAAATCACAAAATGGTCTAAAACGTCTTCAAATGCGATTTGAAGCTATTCTGTACACTTTGATGTTTTGTGTGAAAAAGTTTTGTCAAAATGCTCAAAATGGTCTAAAACGTTTTTAAAACGATATTAAGCTATTTTGTGTTCTTTGATGTTTTTGTGTAACCAAGTTTCATCGAAAATCACAAAATGGTCTAAAACGTCTCCAAATGCGATTTGAAGCTTTTCTAAGCACTTTGGTGTTTTTATGTTAACAAGTTTTTTCGAAAATCACAAAATGGTCTAAAACGTCTCCAAATGCGATTTGAAGCTCTTCTGTACACTTTGATGTTTTGTGGGAAAAAGTTTTGTCGAAATTCTCAAAATGGTCTAAAACGTTTTTAAATACGATATTAAGCTGTTTTGTGCACTTTGATGATTTGTGTGAAAAGTTTTAACGAAATGCTCAAAATGGTCAAAAACGGTTTCTAATGTGATTTTAAGCACTTTGATGTTTTTGTGTAACCAAGTTTTTTCGAAAATCACAAAATGGTCTAAAACGTCTCCAAATGCGATTTGAAGCTATTCTGTACACTTTGATGTTTTGTGTGAAAAAGTTTTGTCGAAATGCTCAAAATGGTCTAAAACGTTTTTAAAACGATATTAAGCTATTTTGTGCTCTTTGATGTTTTTGTGTAACCAAGTTTCATCGAAATCAACAAAATGGTCTAATACGTCTCCAAATGCGATTTGAAGCTTTTCCAAGCACTTTGCTGTTTTTATGTTAACAAGTTTTTTCGAAAATCACAAAATGGTCTAAAATGTCTTCAAATGCGATTTGAAGCTATTCTGTACACTTTGATGTTTTGTGTGAAAAAGTTTTGTCGAAATGCTCAAAATGGTCTAAAACGTTTTTAAATACGATATTAAGCTATTTTGTGATCTTTGATGTTTTTGTGTGAAAAGTTTTATCGAAATGCTCAAAATGGTCTAAAACGGTTTCTAATGCGATTTGAAGCTATTCTGTACCCTTTTGAAGTTTTTTGTGAAAAAGTTTTCTCGAAATGCTCAAAATGGTCTAAAAAGTTTTTATATACCATATTAAGCTATTTTGTGCACTTTGATGTTTTTTGTGAAAAGTTTTATCGAAATGCTCAAAATGGTCTAAAACGGTTTCTATTGTGATTTTAAGCACTTTGATGATTTTGTGTAACCAAGTTTCATCGAAATGTACAAAATGGTCTAAAACGTCTCCAAATGCGATTTGAAGCTATTCTAAGTACTTTTGTGTTTTTATGTTAACAAGTTTTTTCGAAAATCACAAAATGGTCTAAAACGTCTTCAAATGCGATTTGAAGCTATTCTGTACACTTTGAAGTTTTGTGTGAAAAAGTTTTGTCGAAATGCTCAAAATGGTCAAAAACGGTTTCTAATGTGATTTTAAGCACTTTGATGTTTTTGTGTAACCAAGTTTTTTAAAAAATCACAAAATGGTCTAAAACGTCTCCAAATGCGATTTGAAGCTTTTCTAAGCACTTTGGTGTTTTTATGTTAACAAGTTTTTTCGAAAATCAATAAATGGTCTAAAACGTCTCCAAATGCGATTTGAAGATATTCTGAGCACTTTGGTGTTTTTATGTTAAAAAGTTTTTTCGAAAATCACAAAATAGTCTAAAACGTCTCAAAATGCGATTTGAAGCTATTCTGTACACTTTGATGTTTTGTGTGAAAAAGTTTTGTCGAAATGCTCAAAATGGTCTAAAACGTTTTTAAAACGATATTAAGCTATTTTGTGCTCTTTGATGTTTTTGTGTAACCAAGTTTCATCGAAAATCACAAAATGGTCTAAAACGTCTCAAAATGCGATTTGAAGCTTTTCTAAGCACTTTGGTGTTTTTATGTTAAGAAGTTTTTTCGAAAATCACGAAATGGTCTAAAATGTCTCCAAATGCGATTTGAAGATATTCTGAGCACTTTGGTGTTTTTATGTTAAAAAGTTTTTTCGAAAATCACAAAATGGTCTAAAACGTCTTCAAATGCGATTTGAAGCTATTCTGTACACTTTGATGTTTTGTGTGAAAAAGTTTTGTCAAAATGCTCAAAATGGTCTAAAAAGTTTTTAAAACGATATTAAGCTATTTTGTGCTCTTTGATGTTTTTGTGTAACCAAGTTTTATCGAAAATCAAAAAATGGTCTAAAACGTCTCCAAATGCGATTTGAAGCTTTTCTAAGCACTTTGGTGTTTTTATGTTAACAAGTTTTTTCGAAAATCACAAAATGGTCTAAAACGTCTCCAAATGCGATTTGAAGCTCTTCTGTACACTTTGATGTTTTGTGTGAAAAAGTTTTGTCGAAATTCTCAAAATGGTCTAAAACGTTTTTAAATACGATATTAAGCTGTTTTGGGCACTTTGATGATTTGTGTGAAAAGCTTTAACGAAATGCTCAAAATGGTCAAAAACGGTTTCTAATGTGATTTTAAGCACTTTGATGTTTTTGTGTAACCAAGTTTTTTCGAAAATCACAAAATTGTCTAAAACGTCTCCAAATGCGATTTGAAGCTTTTCTAAGCACTTTGGTGTTTTTATGTTAACAAGTTTTTTCGAAAATCACAAAATGGTCTAAAACGTCTCCAAATGCGATTTGAAGATATTCTGAGCACTTTGGTGTTTTTATGTTAAAAAGTTTTTTCGAAAATCACAAAATAGTCTAAAACGTCTCCAAATGCGATTTGAAGCTATTCTGTACACTTTGATGTTTTGTGTGAAAAAGTTTTGTCGAAATGCTCAAAATGGTCTAAAACGTTTTTAAAACGATATTAAGCTATTTTGTGCTCTTTGATGTTTTTGTGTAACCAAGTTTCATCGAAAATCACAAAATGGTCTAAAACGTCTCCAAATGCGATTTGAAGCTTTTCTAAGCACTTTGGTGTTTTTATGTTAACAAGTTTTTTCGAAAATCACGAAATGGTCTAAAATGTCTCCAAATGCGATTTGAAGATATTCTGAGCACTTTGGTGTTTTTATGTTAAAACGTTTTTTCGAAAATCACAAAATGGTCTAAAACGTTTTTAAATACGATATTAAGCTATTTTGTGATCTTTGATGTTTTTGTGTGAAAAGTTTTATCGAAATGCTCAAAATGGTCTAAAACGGTTTCTAATGCGATTTGAAGCTATTCTGTACACTTTGAAGTTTTTTGTGAAAAAGTTTTCTCGAAATGCTCAAAATGGTCTATAACGTTTTTATATACCATATTAAGCTATTTTGTGCACTTTGATGTTTTTTGTGAAAAGTTTTATCGAAATTCTCAAAATGGTCTAAAACGGTTTCTATTGTGATTTTAAGCACTTTGATGATTTTGTGTAACCAAGTTTCATCGAAATGTACAAAATGGTCTAAAACGTCTCCAAATGCGATTTGAAGCTCTTCTGTACACTTTGATGTTTTGTGTGAAAAAGTTTTGTCGAAATTCTCAAAATGGTCTAAAACGTTTTTAAATACGATATTAAGCTGTTTTGTGCACTTTGATGATTTGTGTGAAAAGTTTTAACGAAATGCTCAAAATGGTCAAAAATGGTTTCTAATGTGATTTTAAGCACTTTGATGTTTTTGTGTAACCAAGTTTTTTAAAAAATCACAAAATGGTCTAAAACGTCTCCAAATGCGATTTGAAGCTTTTCTAAGCACTTTGGTGTTTTTTTGTTAACAAGTTTTTTCGAAAATCACAAAATGGTCTAAAACGTCTCCAAATGCGATTTGAAGCTCTTCTGTACACTTTGATGTTTTGTGTGAAAAAGTTTTGTCGAAATTCTCAAAATGGTCTAAAACGTTTTTAAATACGATATTAAGCTGTTTTGTGCACTTTGATGATTTGTGTGAAAAGTTTTAACGAAATGCTCAAAATGGTCAAAAACGGTTTCTAATGTGATTTTAAGCACTTTGATGATTTTGTGTAACCAAGTTTCATCGAAATGTACAAAATGGTCTAAAACGTCTCCAAATGCGATTTGAAGCTATTCTAAGTACTTTTGTGTTTTTATGTTAACAAGTTTTTTCGAAAATCACAAAATGGTCTAAAACGTCTTCAAATGCGATTTGAAGCTATTCTGTACACTTTGAAGTTTTGTGTGAAAAAGTTTTGTCGAAATGCTCAAAATGGTCAAAAACGGTTTCTAATGTGATTTTAAGCACTTTGATGTTTTTGTGTAACCAAGTTTTTTAAAAAATCACAAAATGGTCTAAAACGTCTCCAAATGCGATTTGAAGCTTTTCTAAGCACTTTGGTGTTTTTATGTTAACAAGTTTTTTCGAAAATCAATAAATGGTCTAAAACGTCTCCAAATGCGATTTGAAGATATTCTGAGCACTTTGGTGTTTTTATGTTAAAAAGTTTTTTCGAAAATCACAAAATAGTCTAAAACGTCTCAAAATGCGATTTGAAGCTATTCTGTACACTTTGATGTTTTGTGTGAAAAAGTTTTGTCGAAATGCTCAAAATGGTCTAAAACGTTTTTAAAACGATATTAAGCTATTTTGTGCTCTTTGATGTTTTTGTGTAACCAAGTTTCATCGAAAATCACAAAATGGTCTAAAACGTCTCAAAATGCGATTTGAAGCTTTTCTAAGGACTTTGGTGTTTTTATGTTAAGAAGTTTTTTCGAAAATCACGAAATGGTCTAAAATGTCTCCAAATGCGATTTGAAGATATTCTGAGCACTTTGGTGTTTTTATGTTAAAAAGTTTTTTCGAAAATCACAAAATGGTCTAAAACGTCTTCAAATGCGATTTGAAGCTATTCTGTACACTTTGATGTTTTGTGTGAAAAAGTTTTGTCAAAATGCTCAAAATGGTCTAAAAAGTTTTTAAAACGATATTAAGCTATTTTGTGCTCTTTGATGTTTTTGTGTAACCAAGTTTTATCGAAAATCAAAAAATGGTCTAAAACGTCTCCAAATGCGATTTGAAGCTTTTCTAAGCACTTTGGTGTTTTTATGTTAACAAGTTTTTTCGAAAATCACAAAATGGTCTAAAACGTCTCCAAATGCGATTTGAAGCTCTTCTGTACACTTTGATGTTTTGTGTGAAAAAGTTTTGTCGAAATTCTCAAAATGGTCTAAAACGTTTTTAAATACGATATTAAGCTGTTTTGGGCACTTTGATGATTTGTGTGAAAAGCTTTAACGAAATGCTCAAAATGGTCAAAAACGGTTTCTAATGTGATTTTAAGCACTTTGATGTTTTTGTGTAACCAAGTTTTTTCGAAAATCACAAAATTGTCTAAAACGTCTCCAAATGCGATTTGAAGCTTTTCTAAGCACTTTGGTGTTTTTATGTTAACAAGTTTTTTCGAAAATCACAAAATGGTCTAAAACGTCTCCAAATGCGATTTGAAGATATTCTGAGCACTTTGGTGTTTTTATGTTAAAAAGTTTTTTCGAAAATCACAAAATAGTCTAAAACGTCTCCAAATGCGATTTGAAGCTATTCTGTACACTTTGATGTTTTGTGTGAAAAAGTTTTGTCGAAATGCTCAAAATGGTCTAAAACGTTTTTAAAACGATATTAAGCTATTTTGTGCTCTTTGATGTTTTTGTGTAACCAAGTTTCATCGAAAATCACAAAATGGTCTAAAACGTCTCCAAATGCGATTTGAAGCTTTTCTAAGCACTTTGGTGTTTTTATGTTAACAAGTTTTTTCGAAAATCACGAAATGGTCTAAAATGTCTCCAAATGCGATTTGAAGATATTCTGAGCACTTTGGTGTTTTTATGTTAAAACGTTTTTTCGAAAATCACAAAATGGTCTAAAACGTTTTTAAATACGATATTAAGCTATTTTGTGATCTTTGATGTTTTTGTGTGAAAAGTTTTATCGAAATGCTCAAAATGGTCTAAAACGGTTTCTAATGCGATTTGAAGCTATTCTGTACACTTTGAAGTTTTTTGTGAAAAAGTTTTCTCGAAATGCTCAAAATGGTCTATAACGTTTTTATATACCATATTAAGCTATTTTGTGCACTTTGATGTTTTTTGTGAAAAGTTTTATCGAAATTCTCAAAATGGTCTAAAACGGTTTCTATTGTGATTTTAAGCACTTTGATGATTTTGTGTAACCAAGTTTCATCGAAATGTACAAAATGGTCTAAAACGTCTCCAAATGCGATTTGAAGCTCTTCTGTACACTTTGATGTTTTGTGTGAAAAAGTTTTGTCGAAATTCTCAAAATGGTCTAAAACGTTTTTAAATACGATATTAAGCTGTTTTGTGCACTTTGATGATTTGTGTGAAAAGTTTTAACGAAATGCTCAAAATGGTCAAAAATGGTTTCTAATGTGATTTTAAGCACTTTGATGTTTTTGTGTAACCAAGTTTTTTAAAAAATCACAAAATGGTCTAAAACGTCTCCAAATGCGATTTGAAGCTTTTCTAAGCACTTTGGTGTTTTTTTGTTAACAAGTTTTTTCGAAAATCACAAAATGGTCTAAAACGTCTCCAAATGCGATTTGAAGCTCTTCTGTACACTTTGATGTTTTGTGTGAAAAAGTTTTGTCGAAATTCTCAAAATGGTCTAAAACGTTTTTAAATACGATATTAAGCTGTTTTGTGCACTTTGATGATTTGTGTGAAAAGTTTTAACGAAATGCTCAAAATGGTCAAAAACGGTTTCTAATGTGATTTTAAGCACTTTGATGTTTTTGTGTAACCAAGTTTTTTCGAAAATCACAAAATGGTCTAAAACGTCTCCAAATGCGATTTGAAGCTTTTCTAAGCACTTTGGTGTTTTTATGTTAACAAGTTTTTTCGAAAATCACAAAATGGTCTAAAACGTCTCCAAATGCGATTGAAGATATTCTGAGCACTTTGGTGTTTTTATGTTAAAAAGTTTTTTCGAAAATCACAAAATGGTCTAAAACGTCTTCAAATGCGATTTGAAGCTATTCTGTACACTTTGATGTTTTGTGTGAAAAAGTTTTGTCGAAATGCTCAAAATGGTCTTAAACGGTTTCTAATGCGATTTGAAGCTATTCTGTACACTTTGAAGTTTTGTGTGAAAAAGTTTTCTCGAAATGCTCAAAATGGTCTAAAACGTTTTTATATACCATATTAAGCTATTTTGTGCACTTTGATGTTTTTTGTGAAAAGTTTTATCGAAATTCTCAAAATGGTCTAAAACGGTTTCTATTGTGATTTTAAGCACTTTGATGATTTTGTGTAACCAAGTTTCATCGAAATGTACAAAATGGTCTAAAACGTCTCCAAATGCGATTTGAAGCTATTCTAAGTACTTTTGTGTTTTTATGTTAACAAGTTTTTTCGAAAATCACAAAATGGTCTAAAACGTCTTCAAATGCGATTTGAAGCTATTCTGTACACTTTGATGTTTTGTGTGAAAAAGTTTTGTCGAAATGCTCAAAATGGTCTAAAACGTTTTTAAATACGATATTAAGCTATTTTGTGATCTTTGATGTTTTTGTGTGAAAAGTTTTATCGAAATGCTCAAAATGGTCTAAAACGGTTTCTATTGTGATTTTAAGCACTTTGATGATTTTGTGTAACCAAGTTTCATCGAAATGTACAAAATGGTCTAAAACGTCTCCAAATGCGATTTGAAGCTATTCTAAGTACTTTTGTGTTTTTATGTTAACAAGTTTTTTCGAAAATCACAAAATGGTCTAAAACGTCTTCAAATGCGATTTGAATCTATTCTGTACACTTTGGTGTTTTTATGTTAAAAAGTTTTTTTGAAAATCACAAAAAGGTCTAAAACGTCTCAAAATGCGATTTGAAGCTATTCTGTACACTTTGATGTTTTGTGTGAAAAAGTTTTGTCGAAATGCTCAAAATGGTCTAAAACGTTTTTAAAACGATATTAAGCTATTTTGTGCTCTTTGATGTTTTTGTTTAACCAAGTTTCATCGAAAATCACAAAATGGTCTAAAACGTTTCCAAATGCGATTTGAAGCTCTTCTGTACACTTTGATGTTTTGTGTGAAAAAGTTTTGTCGAAATTCTCAAAATGGTCTAAAACGTTTTTAAATACGATATTAAGCTGTTTTGTGCACTTAGATGATTTGTGTGAAAAGTTTTAACGAAATGCTCAAAATGGTCAAAAACGGTTTCTAATGTGATTTTAAGCACTTTGATGTTTTTGTGTAACCAAGTTTTTTCGAAAATCACAAAATGGTCTAAAACGTCTCCAAATGCGATTTGAAGCTTTTCTAAGCACTTTGGTGTTTTTATGTTAACAAGTTTTTTTGAAAATCACAAAATGGTCTAAAACGTCTCCAAATGCGATTTGAAGATATTCTGAGCACTTTGGTGTTTTTATGTTAAAAAGTTTTTTCGAAAATCACAAAATAGTCTAAAACGTCTCCAAATGCGATTTGAAGCTATTCTGTACACTTTGATGTTTTGTGTGAAAAAGTTTTGTCGAAATACTCAAAATGGTCTAAAACGTTTTTAAAACGATATTAAGCTATTTTGTGCTCTTTGATGTTTTTGTGTAACCAAGTTTCATCGAAAATCACAAAATGGTCTAAAACGTCTCCAAATGCGATTTGAAGCTTTTCTAAGCACTTTGGTGTTTTTATGTTAACAAGTTTTTTTCGAAAATCACGAAATGGTCTAAAACGTCTCCAAATGCGATTTGAAGATATTCTGAGCACTTTGGTGTTTTTATGTTAAAAAGTTTTTTCGAAAATCACAAAATGGTCTAAAACGTCTCCAAATGCGATTTGAAGCTCTTCAGTACACTTTGATGTTTTATGTGAAAAAGTTTTGTCGAAATGCTCAAAATGGTCTAAAACGTTTTTAAATACGATATTAAGCTGTTTTGTGCACTTTAATGATTTGTGTGAAAAGTTTTAACGAAATGCTCAAAATGGTCTAAAACGGTTTCTAATGTGATTTTAAGCACTTTGATGTTTTTGTGTAACCAAGTTTTTTCGAAAATCACAAAATGGTCTAAAACGTCTCCAAATGCGATTTGAAGCTTTTCTAAGCACTTTGGTGTTTTTATGTTAACAAGTTTTTTCGAAAATCACAAAATGGTCTAAAACGTCTCCAAATGCGATTTGAGGATATTCTGAGCACTTTGGTGTTTTTATGTTAAAAAGTTTTTTCGAAAATCACAAAATGGTCTAAAACGTCTCCAAATGCGATTTGAAGCTATTCTGTACACTTTGATGTTTTGTGTGAAAAAGTTTTGTCGAAATGCTCAAAATGGTCTAAAACGTTTTTAAAACGATATTAAGCTATTTTGTGCTCTTTGATGTTTTGTGTGAAAAAGTTTTTTCGAAAATCACAAAATGGTCTAAAACGTCTCCAAATGCGATTTGAAGCTTTTCCAAGCACTTTGCTGTTTTTATGTTAACAAGTTTTTTCGAAAATCACAAAATGGTCTAAAACGTCTCCAAATGCGATTTGAAGCTATTCTGTACACTTTGATGTTTTGTGTGAAAAAGTTTTGTCGAAATGCTCAAAATGGTCTAAAACGTTTTTAAATACGATATTAAGCTATTTTGTGATCTTTGATGTTTTTGTGTGAAAAGTTTTATCGAAATGCTCAAAATGGTCTGAAACGGTTTCTAATGCGATTTGAAGCTATTCTGTACACTTTGAAGTTTTTTGTGAAAAAGTTTTCTCGAAATGCTCAAAATGGTCTAAAACGTTTTTATATACCATATTAAGCTATTTTGTGCACTTTGATGTTTTTTGTGAAAAGTTTTATCGAAATGCTCAAAATGGTCTAAAACGGTTTCTATTGTGATTTTAAGCACTTTGATGATTTTGTGTAACCAAGTTTCATCGAAATGTACAAAATGGTCTAAAACGTCTCCAAATGCGATTTGAAGCTATTCTAAGTACTTTTGTGTTTTTATGTTAACAAGTTTTTTCGAAAATCACAAAATGGTCTAAAACGTCTTCAAATGCGATTTGAAGCTATTCTGTACACTTTTATGTTTTGTGTGAAAAAGTTTTGTCGAAATTCTCAAAATGGTCTAAAACGTTTTTAAATACGATATTAAGCTGTTTTGTGCACTTTGATGATTTGTGTGAAAAGTTTTAACGAAATGCTCAAAATGGTCAAAAACGGTTTCTAATGTGATTTTAAGCACTTTGATGTTTTTGTGTAACCAAGTTTTTTCAAAAATCACAAAATGGTCTAAAACGTCTCCAAATGCGATTTGAAGCTTTTCTAAGCACTTTGGTGTTTTTATGTTAACAAGTTTTTTCGAAAATCACAAAATGGTCTAAAACGTCTCCAAATGCGATTTGAGGATATTCTGAGCACTTTGGTGTTTTTATGTTAAAAAGTTTTTTCGAAAATCACAAAATGGTCTAAAACGTCTCCAAATGCGATTTGAAGCTATTCTGTACACTTTGATGTTTTGTGTGAAAAAGTTTTGTCGAAATGCTCAAAATGGTCTAAAACGTTTTTAAAACGATATTAAGCTATTTTGTGCTCTTTGATGTTTTGTGTGAAAAAGTTTTTTCGAAAATCACAAAATGGTCTAAAACGTCTCCAAATGCGATTTGAAGCTTTTCCAAGCACTTTGCTGTTTTTATGTTAACAAGTTTTTTCGAAAATCACAAAATGGTCTAAAACGTCTCCAAATGCGATTTGAAGCTATTCTGTACACTTTGATGTTTTGTGTGAAAAAGTTTTGTCGAAATGCTCAAAATGGTCTAAAACGTTTTTAAATACGATATTAAGCTATTTTGTGATCTTTGATGTTTTTGTGTGAAAAGTTTTATCGAAATGCTCAAAATGGTCTGAAACGGTTTCTAATGCGATTTGAAGCTATTCTGTACACTTTGAAGTTTTTTGTGAAAAAGTTTTCTCGAAATGCTCAAAATGGTCTAAAACGTTTTTATATACCATATTAAGCTATTTTGTGCACTTTGATGTTTTTTGTGAAAAGTTTTATCGAAATGCTCAAAATGGTCTAAAACGGTTTCTATTGTGATTTTAAGCACTTTGATGATTTTGTGTAACCAAGTTTCATCGAAATTTACAAAATGGTCTAAAACGTCTCCAAATGCGATTTGAAGCTATTCTAAGTACTTTTGTGTTTTTATGTTAACAAGTTTTTTCGAAAATCACAAAATGGTCTAAAACGTCTTCAAATGCGATTTGAAGCTATTCTGTACACTTTTATGTTTTGTGTGAAAAAGTTTTGTCGAAATTCTCAAAATGGTCTAAAACGTTTTTAAATACGATATTAAGCTGTTTTGTGCACTTTGATGATTTGTGTGAAAAGTTTTAACGAAATGCTCAAAATGGTCAAAAACGGTTTCTAATGTGATTTTAAGCACTTTGATGTTTTTGTGTAACCAAGTTTTTTCAAAAATCACAAAATGGTCTAAAACGTCTCCAAATGCGATTTGAAGCTTTTCTAAGCACTTTGGTGTTTTTATGTTAACAAGTTTTTTCGAAAATCACAAAATGGTCTAAAACGTCTCCAAATGCGATTTGAAGATATTCTGAGCACTTTGGTGTTTTTATGTTAAAAAGTTTTTTCGAAAATCACAAAATAGTCTAAAACGTCTCCAAATGCGATTTGAAGCTATTCTGTACACTTTGATGTTTTGTGTGAAAAAGTTTTGTCGAAATGCTCAAAATGGTCTAAAACGTTTTTAAAACGATATTAAGCTATTTTGTGCTCTTTGATGTTTTTGTGTAACCAAGTTTCATCGAAAATCACAAAATGGTCTAAAACGTCTCAAAATGCGATTTGAAGCTTTTCTAAGCACTTTGGTGTTTTTATGTTAACAAGTTTTTTCGATAATCACGAAATGGTCTAAAATGTCTCCAAATGCGATTTGAAGATATTCTGAGCACTTTGGTGTTTTTATGTTAAAAAGTTTTTTCGAAAATCACAAAATGGTCTAAAACGTCTCCAAATGCGATTTGAAGCTCTTCTGTACACTTTGATGTTTTGTGTGAAAAAGTTTTGTCGAAATGCTCAAAATGGTCTAAAACGTTTTTAAATACGATATTAAGCTGTTTTGTGCACTTTGATGATTTGTGTGAAAAGTTTTAACGAAATGCTCAAAATGGTCTAAAACGGTTTCTAATGTGATTTTAAGCACTTTGATGTTTTTGTGTAACCAAGTTTTTTCGAAAATCACAAAATAGTCTAAAACGTCTCCAAATGCGATTTGAAGCTTTTCTAAGCACTTTGGTGTTTTTATGTTAACAAGTTTTTTCGAAAATCACAAAATGGTCTAAAACGTCTCCAAATGCGATTTGAGGATATTCTGAGCACTTTGGTGTTTTTTTGTTAAAAAGTTTTTTCGAAAATCACAAAATGGTCTAAAACGTCTCCAAATGCGATTTGAAGCTATTCTGTACACTTTGATGTTTTGTGTGAAAAAGTTTTGTCGAAATGCTCAAAATGGTCTAAAACGTTTTTAAATACGATATTAAGCTATTTTGTGATCTTTGATGTTTTTGTGTGAAAAGTTTTATCGAAATGCTCAAAATGGTCTAAAACGGTTTCTATTGTGATTTTAAGCACTTTGATGATTTTGTGTAACCAAGTTTCATCGAAATGTACAAAATGGTCTAAAACGTCTCCAAATGCGATTTGAAGCTATTCTAAGTACTTTTGTGTTTTTATGTTAACAAGTTTTTTCGAAAATCACAAAATGGTCTAAAACGTCTTCAAATGCGATTTGAAGCTATTCTGTACACTTTGATGTTTTGTGTGAAAAAGTTTTGTCAAAATGCTCAAAATGGTCTAAAACGTTTTTAAAACGATATTAAGCTATTTTGTGCTCTTTGATGTTTTTGTGTAACCAAGTTTCATCGAAAATCACAAAATGGTCTAAAACGTCTCCAAATGCGATTTGAAGCTTTTCTAAGCACTTTGGTGTTTTTATGTTAACAAGTTTTTTCGAAAATCACAAAATGGTCTAAAACGTCTCCAAATGCGTTTTGAAGCTCTTCTGTACACTTTGATGTTTTGTTTGAAAAAGTTTTGTCGAAATTTTCAAAATGGTCTAAAACGTTTTTAAATACGATATTAAGCTGTTTTGTGCACTTTGATGATTTGTGTGAAAAGTTTTAACGAAATGCTCAAAATTGTCTAAAACGGTTTCTAATGTGATTTTAAGCACTTTGATGTTTTTGTGTAACCAAGTTTTTTCGAAAATCACAAAATAGTCTAAAACGTCTCCAAATGCGATTTGAAGCTTTTCTAAGCACTTTGGTGTTTTTATGTTAACAAGTTTTTTCGAAAATCACAAAATGGTCTAAAACGTCTCCAAATGCGATTTGAGGATATTCTGAGCACTTTGGTGTTTTTTTGTTAAAAAGTTTTTTCGAAAATCACAAAATGGGCTAAAACGTCTCCAAATGCGATTTGAAGCTATTCTGTACACTTTGATGTTTTGTGTGAAAAAGTTTTGTCGAAATGCTCAAAATGGTCTAAAACGTTTTTAAATACGATATTAAGCTATTTTGTGATCTTTGATGTTTTTGTGTGAAAAGTTTTATCGAAATGCTCAAAATGGTCTAAAACGTTTTTAAAACGATATTAAGCTATTTTGTGCTCTTTGATGTTTTTGTGTAACCAAGTTTCATCGAAAATCACAAAATGGTCTAAAACGTCGCCAAATGCGATTTGAAGCTATTCTGTACACTTTGATGTTTTGTGTGAAAAAGTTTTGTCGAAATGCTCAAAATGGTCTAAAACGTTTTTAAAACGATATTAAGCTATTTTGTGCTCTTTGATGTTTTTGTGTAACCAAGTTTCATCGAAAATCACAAAATGGTCTAAAACGTCTCCAAATGCGATTTGAAGCTTTTCTAAGCACTTTGGTGTTTTTATGTTAACAAGTTTTTTCGAAAATCACAAAATGGTCTAAAACGTCTCCAAATGCGATTTGAAGCTCTTCTGTACACTTTGATGTTTTGTTTGAAAAAGTTTTGTCGAAATTTTCAAAATGGTCTAAAACGTTTTTAAATACGATATTAAGCTGTTTTGTGCACTTTGATGATTTGTGTGAAAAGTTTTAACGAAATGCTCAAAATGGTCTAAAACGGTTTCTAATGTGATTTTAAGCACTTTGATGTTTTTGTGTAACCAAGTTTTTTCGAAAATCACAAAATAGTCTAAAACGTCTCCAAATGCGATTTGAAGCTTTTCTAAGCACTTTGGTGTTTTTATGTTAACAAGTTTTTTCGAAAATCACAAAATGGTCTAAAACGTCTCCAAATGCGATTTGAGGATATTCTGAGCACTTTGGTGTTTTTTTGTTAAAAAGTTTTTTCGAAAATCACAAAATGGTCTAAAACGTCTCCAAATGCGATTTGAAGCTATTCTGTACACTTTGATGTTTTGTGTGAAAAAGTTTTGTCGAAATGCTCAAAATGGTCTAAAACGTTTTTAAATACGATATTAAGCTATTTTGTGATCTTTGATGTTTTTGTGTGAAAAGTTTTATCGAAATGCTCAAAATGGTCTAAAACGTTTTTAAAACGATATTAAGCTATTTTGTGCTCTTTGATGTTTTTGTGTAACCAAGTTTCATCGAAAATCACAAAATGGTCTAAAACGTCGCCAAATGCGATTTGAAGCTTTTCTAAGAACTTTGGTGTTTTTATGTTAACAAGTTTTTTCGAAAATCTTGAAATGGTCTAAAATGTCTCCAAATGCGATTTGAAGATATTCTGAGCACTTTGGTGTTTTTATGTTAAAAAGTTTTTTCGAAAATCACAAAATGGTCTAAAACGTCTCCAAATGCGATTTGAAGCTCTTCTGTACACTTTGATGTTTTGTGTGAAAAAGATTTGTCGATATGCTCAAAATGGTCTAAAACGTTTTTAAATACGATATTAAGCTGTTTTGTGCACTTTAATGATTTATGTGAAAAGTTTTACGAAATGCTCAAAATGGTCTAAAACGGTTTCTAATGTGATTTTAAGCACTTTGATGTTTTTGTGTAACCAAGTTTTTTCGAAAATCACAAAATGGTCTAAAACGTCTCCAAATGCGATTTCAAGCTTTTCTAAGCACTTTGGTGTTTTTATGTTAACAAGTTTTTTCGAAAATCACAAAATGGTCTAAAACGTCTCCAAATGCGATTTGAGGATATTCTGAGCACGTTGGTGTTTTTGAAACTTTATCACACAAAACATCAAAGTGTACAGAATAGCTTCAAATGCGATTTGAAGCTATTCTGTACACTTTGATGTTTTGTGTGAAAAAGTTTTGTCGAAATGCTCAAAATGGTCTAAAACGTTTTTAAATACGATATTAGGCTATTTTGTGATCTTTGATGTTTTTGTGTGAAAAGTTTTATCGAAATGCTCAAAATGGTCTAAAACGGTTTCTATTGTGATTTTAAGCACTTTGATGATTTTGTGTAACCAAGTTTCATCGAAATGTACAAAATGGTCTAAAACGTCTCCAAATGCGATTTGAAGCTATTCTAAGTACTTTTGTGTACTTAGACAGACTCAATTTTCCAGATAAGGCTAAAAATGCTGAACAAGTATTAAATATGTGGAAACAACGCTCACTTACTCTGTTTGGAAAAGCAACTATTATTAAGTCACTGTTTCTCCCGATATTCACGTATGTTTTCTCAAATTTACCAGACCCACCCGATTGTTTCCTTCAAGATATTCAAAGTAAAATTTTTAAATTTATATGGAACGGAAAACCCGATAAAGTCAAAAGAAAAGTCATGCTTAACAATTTTGACGAAGGAGGGTTAAAAATTCCCCATATTAAGAGTTACTGTACATCTCTCAAATCATGTTGGGTGAAAAGATATCTTGATGGAAATCAATCCAAGTGGAAAGTGTTTTTAAAAAGTAAGATTAAAGAGGTTGGAGGAAATATTGTTTTCGAAACCAACTTTTCTAAATCTTCAAAAATATTAAAACAATTTGAAAGGTTCCATAAAGATATACTCTCTGCGTGGAGTGAATACAATTTTGTAGAACCGTATACGATAGAGGACATCTTAAATCAATCTTTATGGAACAACTCATGTTTTGATAAAAGAGAATTTAAAGTTGAAAAAAATTGGTTGGTTAAAAATGTAAACTATGTAAAAGATATCGTGAACAAAGAAGGGAAAATATTAGAACTAGACGAATTTAACCAAAAATATAATTTTAAACCAGACTTCTTATTATATCACCAGATTGTAAATTCAATTCCAAAGCTCTGGAAACAGAAATTAATTGAACAAGGTATAAACACAACTAATGAAGTTGAATCCAAATTACAGACATTCATTTCTGTGAAAACGAGAAATTGTCATTATATCTATAAACACATTATATTAAAAAATGTTGAAGAGCCAATTGGAATTGAATCCAAATGGGAAAAGGAGTTTGACAACAAACTTAATTGGAAAAACCTTTTCTCAAATTTACACGCCTGTACAAATGACACTAAGCTAAAAAATTTTCAATTTAAATTTATTCATCGTATAATTTATACAAATACAATGCTCTTTAAGATGTCAAAGGTCGATTCACCAATGTGTAGTTTTTGCAAGGAAAAGCAGGAAACACTGCTACATATGTTCTTTGAATGTGATCTGGTAAAGAACATTTGGGAAAATGTAAAACAATATATGTATCGAAATATCAACAACTTTGGTGTTTTTATGTTATAAAAAGTTTTGTCGAAATGCTCAAAATGGTCTAAAACGTTTTTAAATACGATATTAAGCTATTTTGTGATCTTTGATGTTTTTGTGTGAAAAGTTTTATCGAAATGCTCAAAATGGTCTGAAACGGTTTCTAATGCGATTTGAAGCTATTCTGTACACTTTGAAGTTTTTTGTGAAAAAGTATTCTCGAAATGCTCAAAATGGTCTAAAACGTTTTTATATACCATATTAAGCTATTTTGTGCACTTTGATGTTTTTTGTGAAAAGTTTTATCGAAATGCTCAAAATGGTCTAAAACGGTTTCTATTGTGATTTTAAGCACTTTGATGATTTTGTGTAACCAAGTTTCATCGAAATGTACAAAATGGTCTAAAACGTCTCCAAATGCGATTTGAAGCTATTCTAAGTACTTTTGTGTTTTTATGTTAACAAGTTTTTTCGAAAATCACAAAATGGTCTAAAACGTCTTCAAATGCGATTTGAAGCTATTCTGTACACTTTGATGTTTTGTGTGAAAAAGTTTTGTCGAAATGCTCAAAATGGTCTAAAACGTTTTTAAATACGATATTAAGCTATTTTGTGATCTTTGATGTTTTTGTTTGAAAAGTTTTATCGAAATGCTCAAAATGGTCTAAAACGGTTTCTAATGCGATTTGAAGCTATTCTGTACACTTTGAAGTTTTTTGTGAAAAAGTTTTCTCGAAATGCTCAAAATGGTCTAAAACGTTTTTATATACCATATTAAGCTATTTTGTGCACTTTGATGTTTTTTGTGAAAAGTTTTATCGAAATTCTCAAAATGGTCTAAAACGGTTTCTATTGTGATTTTAAGCACTTTGATGATTTTGTGTAACCAAGTTTCATCGAAATGTACAAAATGGTCTAAAACGTCTCCAAATGCGATTTGAAGCTATTTTGTGCTCTTTGATGTTTTTGTGTAACCAAGTTTCATCGAAAATCACAAAATGGTCTAAAACGTCTTCAAATGCGATTTGAAGCTATTCTGTACACTTTGATGTTTTGTGTGAAAAAGTTTTGTTAAAATGCTCAAAATGGTCTAAAACGTTTTTAAAACGATATTAAGCTATTTTGTGCTCTGTGATGTTTTTGTGTAACCAAGTTTCATCGAAAATCACAAAATGGTCTAAAACGTCTCCAAATGCGATGTGAAGCTTTTCTAAGCACTTTGGTGTTTTTATGTTAACAAGTTTTTTCGAAAATCACAAAATGGTCTAAAACGTCTCCAAATGCGATTTGAAGCTCTTCTGTACACTTTGATGTTTTGTGTGAAAAAGTTTTGTCGAAATTCTCAAAATGGTCTAAAACGTTTTTAAATACGATATTAAGCTGTTTTGGGCACTTTGATTATTTGTGTGAAAAGTTTTAACGAAATGCTCAAAATGGTCAAAAACGGTTTCTAATGTGATTTTAAGCACTTTGATGTTTTTGTGTAACCAAGTTTTTTCGAAAATCACAAAATGGTCTAAAACGTCTTCAAATGCGATTTGAAGCTATTCTGTACACTTTGATGTTTTGTGTGAAAAAGTTTTGTCGAAATGCTCAAAATGGTCTAAAACGTTTTTAAATACGATATTAAGCTATTTTGTGATCTTTGATGTTTTTGTGTGAAAAGTTTTATCGAAATGCTCAAAATGGTCTAAAACGGTTTCTAATGCGATTTGAAGCTATTCTGTACCCTTTTGAAGTTTTTTGTGAAAAAGTTTTCTCGAAATGCTCAAAATGGTCTAAAAAGTTTTTATATACCATATTAAGCTATTTTGTGCACTTTGATGTTTTTTGTGAAAAGTTTTATCGAAATGCTCAAAATGGTCTAAAACGGTTTCTATTGTGATTTTAAGCACTTTGATGATTTTGTGTAACCAAGTTTCATCGAAATGTACAAAATGGTCTAAAACGTCTCCAAATGCGATTTGAAGCTATTCTAAGTACTTTTGTGTTTTTATGTTAACAAGTTTTTTCGAAAATCACAAAATGGTCTAAAACGTCTTCAAATGCGATTTGAAGCTATTCTGTACACTTTGATGTTTTGTGTGAAAAAGTTTTGTCGAAATGCTCAAAATGGTCTAAAACGTTTTTAAATACGATATTAAGCTATTTTGTGATCTTTGATGTTTTTGTGTGAAAAGTTTTATCGAAATGCTCAAAATGGTCTAAAACGGTTTCTAATGCGATTTGAAGCTATTCTGTACACTTTGAAGTTTTTTGTGAAAAAGTTTTCTCGAAATGCTCAAAATGGTCTAAAACGTTTTTATATACCATATTAAGCTATTTTGTGCACTTTGATGTTTTTTGTGAAAAGTTTTATCGAAATTCTCAAAATGGTCTAAAACGGTTTCTATTGTGATTTTAAGCACTTTGATGATTTTGTGTAACCAAGTTTCATCGAAATGTACAAAATGGTCTAAAACGTCTCCAAATGCGATTTGAAGCTCTTCTGTACACTTTGATGTTTTGTGTGAAAAAGTTTTGTCGAAATTCTCAAAATGGTCTAAAACGTTTTTAAATACGATATTAAGCTGTTTTGTGCACTTTGATGATTTGTGTGAAAAGTTTTAACGAAATGCTCAAAATGGTCAAAAACGGTTTCTAATGTGATTTTAAGCACTTTGATGTTTTTGTGTAACCAAGTTTTTTAAAAAATCACAAAATGGTCTAAAACGTCTCCAAATGCGATTTGAAGCTTTTCTAAGCACTTTGGTGTTTTTATGTTAACAAGTTTTTTCGAAAATCACAAAATGGTCTAAAACGTCTCCAAATGCGATTTGAAGATATTCTGAGCACTTTGGTGTTTTTATGTTAAAAAGTTTTTTCGAAAATCACAAAATAGTCTAAAACGTCTCAAAATGCGATTTGAAGCTATTCTGTACACTTTGATGTTTTGTGTGAAAAAGTTTTGTCGAAATGCTCAAAATGGTCTAAAACGTTTTTAAAACGATATTAAGCTATTTTGTGCTCTTTGATGTTTTTGTGTAACCAAGTTTCATCGAAAATCACAAAATGGTCTAAAACGTCTCAAAATGCGATTTGAAGCTTTTCTAAGCACTTTGGTGTTTTTATGTTAAGAAGTTTTTTCGAAAATCACGAAATGGTCTAAAATGTCTCCAAATGCGATTTGAAGATATTCTGAGCACTTTGGTGTTTTTATGTTAAAAAGTTTTTTCGAAAATCACAAAATGGTCTAAAACGTCTCCAAATGCGATTTGAAGCTCTTCTGTACACTTTGATGTTTTGTGTGAAAAAGTTTTGTCGAAATGCTCAAAATGGTCTAAAACGTTTTTAAATACGATATTAAGCTATTTTGTGCTCTTTGATGTTTTTGTGTAACCAAGTTTCATCGAAAATCACAAAATGGTCTAAAACGTCTTCAAATGCGATTTGAAGCTATTCTGTACACTTTGATGTTTTGTGTGAAAAAGTTTTGTTAAAATGCTCAAAATGGTCTAAAACGTTTTTAAAACGATATTAAGCTATTTTGTGCTCTGTGATGTTTTTGTGTAACCAAGTTTCATCGAAAATCACAAAATGGTCTAAAACGTCTCCAAATGCGATGTGAAGCTTTTCTAAGCACTTTGGTGTTTTTATGTTAACAAGTTTTTTCGAAAATCACAAAATGGTCTAAAACGTCTCCAAATGCGATTTGAAGCTCTTCTGTACACTTTGATGTTTTGTGTGAAAAAGTTTTGTCGAAATTCTCAAAATGGTCTAAAACGTTTTTAAATACGATATTAAGCTGTTTTGGGCACTTTGATTATTTGTGTGAAAAGTTTTAACGAAATGCTCAAAATGGTCAAAAACGGTTTCTAATGTGATTTTAAGCACTTTGATGTTTTTGTGTAACCAAGTTTTTTCGAAAATCACAAAATGGTCTAAAACGTCTCCAAATGCGATTTGAAGCTTTTCTAAGCACTTTGGTGTTTTTATGTTAACAAGTTTTTTCGAAAATCACAAAATGGTCTTAAACGTCTCCAAATGCGATTTGAAGATATTCTGAGCACTTTGGTGTTTTTATGTTAAAAAGTTTTTTCGAAAATCACAAAATAGTCTAAAACGTCTCCAAATGCGATTTGAAGCTATTCTGTACACTTTGATGTTTTGTGTGAAAAAGTTTTGTCGAAATGCTCAAAATGGTCTAAAACGTTTTTAAAACGATATTAGGCTATTTTGTGCTCTTTGATGTTTTTGTGTAACCAAGTTTCATCGAAAATCACAAAATGGTCTAAAACGTCTCCAAATGCGATTTGAAGCTTTTCTAAGCACTTTGGTGTTTTTATGTTAACAAGTTTTTTCGAAAATCACGAAATGGTCTAAAATGTCTCCAAATGCGATTTGAAGATATTCTGAGCACTTTGGTGTTTTTATGTTAAAACGTTTTTTCGAAAATCACAAAATGGTCTAAAACGTCTCCAAATGCGATTTGAAGCTCTTCTGTACACTTTGATGTTTTGTGTGAAAAAGTTTTGTCGAAATGCTCAAAATGGTCTAAAACGTTTTTAAATACGATATTAAGCTGTTTTGTGCAGTTTGATGATTTGTGTGAAAAGTTTTAACGAAATGCTCAAAATGGTCTAAAACGGTTTCTAATGCGATTTGAAGCTATTCTGTACACTTTGAAGTTTTTTGTGAAAAAGTTTTCTCGAAATGCTCAAAATGGTCTAAAACGTTTTTATATACCATATTAAGCTATTTTGTGCACTTTGATGTTTTTTGTGAAAAGTTTTATCGAAATGCTCAAAATGGTCTAAAACGGTTTCTATTGTGATTTTAAGCACTTTGATGAATTTGTGTAACCAAGTTTCATCGAAATGTACAAAATGGTCTAAAACGTCTCCAAATGCGATTTGAAGCTATTCTAAGTACTTTTGTGTTTTTATGTTAACAAGTTTTTTCGAAAATCACAAAATGGTCTAAAACGTCTTCAAATGCGATTTGAAGCTATTCTGTACACTTTGATGTTTTGTGTGAAAAAGTTTTGTCGAAATGCTCAAAATGGTCTAAAACGTTTTTAAATACGATATTAAGCTATTTTGTGATCTTTGATGTTTTTGTGTGAAAAGTTTTATCGAAATGCTCAAAATGGTCTAAAACGGTTTCTATTGTGGTTTTAAGCACTTTGATGATTTTGTGTAACCAAGTTTCATCGAAATGTACAAAATGGTCTAAAACGTCTCCAAATGCGATTTGAAGCTATTCTAAGTACTTTTGTGTTTTTATGTTAACAAGTTTTTTCGAAAATCACAAAATGGTCTAAAACGTCTTCAAATGCGATTTGAAGCTATTCTGTACACTTTGGTGTTTTTATGTTAAAAAGTTTTTTCGAAAATCACAAAATGGTCTAAAACGTCTCAAAATGCGATTTGAAGCTATTCTGTACACTTTGATGTTTTGTGTGAAAAAGTTTTGTCGAAATGCTCAAAATGGTCTAAAACGTTTTTAAAACGATATTAAGCTATTTTGTGCTCTTTGATGTTTTTGTTTAACCAAGTTTCATCGAAAATCACAAAATGGTCTAAAACGTCTCCAAATGCGATTTGAAGCTTTTCTAAGCACTTTGGTGTTTTTATGTTAACAAGTTTTTTCGAAAATCACAAAATGGTCTAAAACGTCTCCAAATGCGATTTGAAGCTCTTCTGTACACTTTGATGTTTTGTGTGAAAAAGTTTTGTCGAAATTCTCAAAATGGTCTAAAACGTTTTTAAATACGATATTAAGCTGTTTTGTGCACTTTGATGATTTGTGTGAAAAGTTTTAACGAAATGCTCAAAATGGTCAAAAACGGTTTCTAATGTGATTTTAAGCACTTTGATGTTTTTGTGTAACCAAGTTTTTTCGAAAATCACAAAATGGTCTAAAACGTCTCCAAATGCGATTTGAAGCTTTTCTAAGCACTTTGGTGTTTTTATGTTAACAAATTTTTTTGAAAATCACAAAATGGTCTAAAACTTCTCCAAATGCGATTTGAAGATATTCTGAGCACTTTGGTGTTTTTATGTTAAAAAGTTTTTTCGAAAATCACAAAATAGTCTAAAACGTCTCCAATTGCGATTTGAAGCTATTCTGTACACTTTGATGTTTTGTGTGAAAAAGTTTTGTCGAAAAACTCAAAATGGTCTAAAACGTTTTTAAAACGATATTAAGCTATTTTGTGCTCTTTGATGTTTTTGTGTAACCAAGTTTCATCGAAAATCACAAAATGGTCTAAAACGTCTCCAAATGCGATTTGAAGCTTTTCTAAGCACTTTGGTGTTTTTATGTTAACAAGTTTTTTCGAAAATCACGAAATGGTCTAAAATGTCTCCAAATGCGATTTGAAGATATTCTGAGCACTTTGGTGTTTTTATGTTAAAACGTTTTTTCGAAAATCACAAAATGGTCTAAAACGTCTCCAAATGCGATTTGAAGCTCTTCTGTACACTTTGATGTTTTGTGTGAAAAAGTTTTGTCGAAATGCTCAAAATGGTCTAAAACGTTTTTAAATACGATATTAAGCTGTTTTGTGCAGTTTGATGATTTGTGTGAAAAGTTTTAACGAAATGCTCAAAATGGTCTAAAACGGTTTCTAATGTGATTTTAAGCACTTTGATGTTTTTGTGTAACCAAGTTTTTTCGAAAATCACAAAATGGTCTAAAACGTCTCCAAATGCGATTTGAAGCTTTTCTAAGCACTTTGGTGTTTTTATGTTAACAAGTTTTTTCGAAAATCACAAAATGGTCTAAAATGTCTCCAAATGCGATTTGAAGCTATTCTGTACACTTTGATGTTTTGTGTGAAAAAGTTTTGTCGAAATACTCAAAATGGTCTAAAAAGTTTTTAAAACGATATTAAGCTATTTTGTGCTCTTTGATGTTTTTGTGTAACCAAGTTTCATCGAAATCAACAAAATGGTCTAATACGTCTCCAAATGCGATTTGAAGCTTTTCCAAGCACTTTGCTTTTTTTATGTTAACAAGTTTTTTCGAAAATCACAAAATGGTCTAAAACGTCTTCAAATGCGATTTGAAGCTATTCTGTACACTTTGATGTTTTGTGTGAAAAAGTTTTGTCGAAATGCTCAAAATGGTCTAAAACGTTTTTAAATACGATATTAAGCTATTTTGTGATCTTTGATGTTTTTGTGTGAAAAGTTTTATCGAAATGCTCAAAATGGTCTGAAACGGTTTCTAATGCGATTTGAAGCTATTCTGTACACTTTGAAGTTTTTTGTGAAAAAGTTTTCTCGAAATGCTCAAAATGGTCTAAAACGTTTTTATATACCATATTAAGCTATTTTGTGCACTTTGATGTTTTTTGTGAAAAGTTTTATCGAAATGCTCAAAATGGTCTAAAACGGTTTCTATTGTGATTTTAAGCACTTTGATGATTTTGTGTAACCAAGTTTCATCGAAATGTACAAAATGGTCTAAAACGTCTCCAAATGCGATTTGAAGCTTTTCTAAGCACTTTGGTGTTTTTATGTTAACAAGTTTTTTCGAAAATCACAAAATGGTCTAAAACGTCTCCAAATGCGATTTGAAGATATTCTGAGCACTTTGGTGTTTTTATGTTAAAAAGTTTTTTCGAAAATCAAAAAATAGTCTAAAACGTCTCCAAATGCGATTTGAAGCTATTCTGTACACTTTGATGTTTTGTGTGAAAAAGTTTTGTCGAAATGCTCAAAATGGTCTAAAACGTTTTTAAAACGATATTAAGCTATTTTGTGCTCTTTGATGTTTTTGTGTAACCAAGTTTCATCGAAAATCACAAAATGGTCTAAAACGTCTTCAAATGCGATTTGAAGCTATTCTGTACACTTTGATGTTTTGTGTGAAAAAGTTTTGTCAAAATGCTCAAAATGGTCTAAAACGTTTTTAAAACGATATTAAGCTATTTTGTGCTCTTTGATGTTTTTGTGTAACCAAGTTTCATCGAAAATCACAAAATTGTCTAAAACGTCTCCAAATGCGATTTGAAGCTTTTCTAAGCACTTTGGTGTTTTTATGTTAACAAGTTTTTTCGAAAATCACAAAATGGTCTAAAACGTCTCCAAATGCGATTTGAAGCTCTTCTGTACACTTTGATGTTTTGTGTGAAAAAGTTTTGTCGAAATTCTCAAAATGGTCTAAAACGTTTTTAAATACGATATTAAGTTGTTTTGGGCACTTTGATGATTTGTGTGAAAAGTTTTAACGAAATGCTCAAAATGCTCAAAAACGGTTTCTAATGTGATTTTAAGCACTTTGATGTTTTTGTGTAACCAAGTTTTTTCGAAAATCACAAAATGGTCTAAAACGTCTCCAAATGCGATTTGAAGCTTTTCTAAGCACTTTGGTGTTTTTATGTTAACAAGTTTTTTCGAAAATCACAAAATGGTCTAAAACGTCTCCAAATGCGATTTGAAGATATTCTGAGAACTTTGGTGTTTTTATGTTAAAAAGTTTTTTCGAAAATCACAAAATAGTCTAAAACGTCTCCAAATGCGATTTGAAGCTCTTCTGTACACTTTGATGTTTTGTGTGAAAAAGTTTTGTCGAAATGCTCAAAATGGTCTAAAACGTTTTTAAATACGATATTAAGCTGTTTTGTGCAGTTTGATGATTTGTGTGAAAAGTTTTAACGAAATGCTCAAAATGGTCTAAAACGGTTTCTAATGCGATTTGAAGCTATTCTGTACACTTTGAAGTTTTTTGTGAAAAAGTTTTCTCGAAATGCTCAAAATGGTCTAAAACGTTTTTATATACCATATTAAGCTATTTTGTTCACTTTGATGTTTTTTGTGAAAAGTTTTATCGAAATGCTCAAAATGGTCTGAAACGGTTTCTATTGTGATTTTAAGCACTTTGATGATTTTGTGTAACCAAGTTTCATCGAAATGTACAAAATGGTCTAAAACGTCTCAAAATGCGATTTGAAGCTATTCTAAGTACTTTTGTGTTTTTATGTTAACAAGTTTTTTCGAAAATCACGAAATGGTCTAAAATGTCTCCAAATGCGATTTGAAGATATTCTGAGCACTTTGGTGTTTTTATGTTAAAAAGTTTTGTCGAAATGCTCAAAATGGTCTAAAACGTTTTTAAATACGATATTAAGCTATTTTGTGATCTTTGATGTTTTTGTGTGAAAAGTTTTATCGAAATGCTCAAAATGGTCTGAAACGGTTTCTAATGCGATTTGAAGCTATTCTGTACACTTTGAAGTTTTTTGTGAAAAAGTTTTCTCGAAATGCTCAAAATGGTCTAAAACGTTTTTATATACCATATTAAGCTATTTTGTGCACTTTGATGTTTTTTGTGAAAAGTTTTATCGAAATGCTCAAAATGGTCTAAAACGGTTTCTATTGTGATTTTAAGCACTTTGATGATTTTGTGTAACCAAGTTTCATCGAAATGTACAAAATGGTCTAAAACGTCTCCAAATGCGATTTGAAGCTATTCTAAGTACTTTTGTGGTTTTATGTTAACAAGTTTTTTCGAAAATCACGAAATGGTCTAAAACGTCTTCAAATGCGATTTGAAGCTATTCTGTACACTTTGATGTTTTGTGTGAAAAAGTTTTGTCGAAATGCTCAAAATGGTCTAAAACGTTTTTAAATACGATATTAAGCTATTTTGTGATCTTTGATGTTTTTGTGTGAAAAGTTTTATCGAAATGCTCAAAATGGTCTAAAACGGTTTCTATTGTGATTTTAAGCACTTTGATGATTTTGTGTAACCAAGTTTCATCGAAATGTACAAAATGGTCTAAAACGTCTCCAAATGCGATTTGAAGCTATTCTAAGTACTTTTGTGTTTTTATGTTAACAAGTTTTTTCGAAAATCACAAAATGGTCTAAAACGTCTTCAAATGCGATTTGAAGCTATTCTGTACACTTTGATGTTTTGTGTGAAAAAGTTTTGTCAAAATGCTCAAAATGGTCTAAAACGTTTTTAAAACGATATTAAGCTATTTTGTGCTCTTTGATGTTTTTGTGTAACCAAGTTTCATCGAAAATCACAAAATGGTCTAAAACGTCTCCAAATGCGATTTGAAGCTTTTCTAAGCACTTTGGTGTTTTTATGTTAACAAGTTTTTTCGAAAATCACAAAATGGTCTAAAACGTCTCCAAATGCGATTTGAAGCTCTTCTGTACACTTTGATGTTTTGTGTGAAAAAGTTTTGTCGAAATTCTCAAAATGGTCTAAAACGTTTTTAAATACGATATTAAGCTGTTTTGTGCACTTTGATGATTTGTGTGAAGAGTTTTAACGAAATGCTCAAAATGGTCAAAAACGGTTTCTAATGTGATTTTAAGCACTTTGATGTTTTTGTGTAACCAAGTTTTTTCAAAAATTTCAAAATGGTCTAAAACGTCTCCAAATGCGATTTGAAGCTTTTCTAAGCACTTTGGTGTTTTTATGTTAACAAGTTTTTTCGAAAATCACAAAATGGTCTAAAACGTCTCCAAATGCGATTTGAAGATATTCTGAGCACTTTGGTGTTTTTATGTTAAAAAGTTTTTTCGAAAATCACAAAATGGTCTAAAACGTCTTCAAATGCGATTTGAAGCTATTCTGTACACTTTGATGTTTTGTGTGAAAAAGTTTTGTCGAAATGCTCAAAATGGTCTAAAACGTTTTTAAATACGATATTAAGCTATTTTGTGATCTTTGATGTTTTTGTGTGAAAAGTTTTATCAAAATGCTCAAAATGGTCTAAAACGGTTTCTAATGCGATTTGAAGCTATTCTGTACACTTTGAAGTTTTGTGTGAAAAAGTTTTCTCGAAATGCTCAAAATGGTCTAAAACGTTTTTATATACCATATTAAGCTATTCTGTACACTTTGATGTTTTGTGTGAAAAAGTTTTGTCAAAATGCTCAAAATGGTCTAAAACGTTTTTAAAACGATATTAAGCTATTTTGTGCTCTTTGATGATTTTGTGTAACCAAGTTTCATCGAAATGTAAAAAATGGTCTAAAACGTCTCCAAATGCGATTTGAAGCTATTCTAAGTACTTTTGTGATTTTATGTTAACAAGTTTTTTCGAAAATCACAAAATGGTCTAAAACGTCTTCAAATGCGATTTGAAGCTATTCTGTACACTTTGATGTTTTGTGTGAAAAAGTTTTGTCGAAATGCTCAAAATGGTCTAAAACGTTTTTAAAACGATATTAAGCTATTTTGTGCTCTTTGATGTTTTTGTGTAACCAAGTTTCATCGAAAATCACAAAATGGTCTAAAACGTCTCCAAATGCGATTTGAAGCTTTTCCAAGCACTTTGCTGTTTTTATGTTAACAAGTTTTTTCGAAAATCACAAAATGGTCTAAAACGTCTCCAAATGCGATTTGAAGCTCTTCTGTACACTTTGATGTTTTGTGTGAAAAAGTTTTGTCGAAATGCTCAAAATGGTCTAAAACGTTTTTAAATACGATATTAAGCTGTTTTGTGCACTTTGATGATTTGTGTGAAGAGTTTTAACGAAATGCTCAAAATGGTCAAAAACGGTTTCTAATGTGATTTTAAGCACTTTGATGTTTTTGTGTAACCAAGTTTTTTCGAAAATCACAAAATAGTCTAAAACGTCTCCAAATGCGATTTGAAGCTTTTCTAAGCACTTTGGTGTTTTTATGTTAACAAGTTTTTTCGAAAATCACAAAATGGTCTAAAACGTCTCCAAATGCGATTTGAGGATATTCTGAGCACTTTGGTGTTTTTTTGTTAAAAAGTTTTTTCGAAAATCACAAAATGGTCTAAAACGTCTCCAAATGCGATTTGAAGCTATTCTGTACACTTTGATGTTTTGTGTGAAAAAGTTTTGTCGAAATGCTCAAAATGGTCTAAAACGTTTTTAAATACGATATTAAGCTATTTTGTGATCTTTGATGTTTTTGTGTGAAAAGTTTTATCGAAATGCTCAAAATGGTCTAAAACGGTTTCTATTGTGATTTTAAGCACTTTGATGATTTTGTGTAACCAAGTTTCATCGAAATGTACAAAATGGTCTAAAACGTCTCCAAATGCGATTTGAAGCTATTCTAAGTACTTTTGTGTTTTTATGTTAACAAGTTTTTTCGAAAATCACAAAATGGTCTAAAACGTCTTCAAATGCGATTTGAAGCTATTCTGTACACTTTGATGTTTTGTGTGAAAAAGTTTTGTCAAAATGCTCAAAATGGTCTAAAACGTTTTTAAAACGATATTAAGCTATTTTGTGGTCTTTGATGTTTTTGTGTAACCAAGTTTCATCGAAAATCACAAAATGATCTAAAACGTCTCCAAATGCGATTTTAAGCTTTTCTAAGCACTTTGGTGTTTTTATGTTAACAAGTTTTTTCGAAAATCACAAAATAGTCTAAAACGTCTCCAAATGCGATTTGAAGCTCTTCTGTACACTTTGATGTTTTGTGTGAAAAAGTTTTGTCGAAATTCTCAAAATGGTCTAAAACGTTTTTAAATACGATATTAAGCTGTTTTGTGCACTTTGATGATTTGTGTGAAAAGTTTTAACGAAATGCTCAAAATGGTCAAAAACGGTTTCTAATGTGATTTTAAGCACTTTGATGTTTTTGTGTAACCAAGTTTTTTCGAAAATCACAAAATGGTCTAAAACGTCTCCAAATGCGATTTGAAGCTTTTCTAAGCACTTTGGTGTTTTTATGTTAACAAGTTTTTTCGAAAATCACAAAATGGTCTAAAACGTCTCCAAATGCGATTTGAAGATATTCTGAGCACTTTGGTGTTTTTATGTTAAAAAGTTTTTTCGAAAATCACAAAATGGTCTAAAACGTCTTCAAATGCGATTTGAAGCTATTCTGTACACTTTGATGTTTTGTGTGAAAAAGTTTTGTCGAAATGCTCAAAATGGTCTAAAACGTTTTTAAATACGATATTAAGCTATTTTGTGATCTTTGATGTTTTTGTGTGAAAAGTTTTATCGAAATGCTCAAAATGGTCTAAAACGGTTTCTAATGCGATTTGAAGCTATTCTGTACACTTTGAAGTTTTGTGTGAAAAAGTTTTCTCGAAATGCTCAAAATGGTCTAAAACGTTTTTATATACCATATTAAGCTATTTTGTGCACTTTGATGTGTTTTGTGAAAAGTTTTATCGAAATGCTCAAAATGGTCTAAAACGGTTTCTATTGTGATTTTAAGCACTTTGATGATTTTGTGTAACCAAGTTTCATCGAAATGTACAAAATGGTCTAAAACGTCTCCAAATGCGATTTGAAGCTATTCTAAGTACTTTTGTGGTTTTATGTTAACAAGTTTTTTCGAAAATCACGAAATGGTCTAAAACGTCTTCAAATGCGATTTGAAGCTATTCTGTACACTTTGATGTTTTGTGTGAAAAAGTTTTGTCGAAATGCTCAAAATGGTCTAAAACGTTTTTAAATACGATATTAAGCTATTTTGTGATCTTTGATGTTTTTGTGTGAAAAGTTTTATCGAAATGCTCAAAATGGTCTAAAATGGTTTCTATTGTGATTTTAAGCACTTTGATGATTTTGTGTAACCAAGTTTCATCGAAATGTACAAAATGGTCTAAAACGTCTCCAAATGCGATTTGAAGCTATTCTAAGTACTTTTGTGTTTTTATGTTAACAAGTTTTTTCGAAAATCACAAAATGGTCTAAAACGTCTTCAAATGCGATTTGAAGCTATTCTGTACACTTTGATGTTTTGTGTGAAAAAGTTTTGTCAAAATGCTCAAAATGGTCTAAAACGTTTTTAAAACGATATTAAGCTTTTTTGTGCTCTTTGATGTTTTTGTGTAACCAAGTTTCATCGAAAATCACAAAATGGTCTAAAACGTCTCCAAATGCGATTTGAAGCTTTTCTAAGCACTTTGGTGTTTTTATGTTAACAAGTTTTTTCGAAAATCACAAAATGGTCTAAAACGTCTCCAAATGCGATTTGAAGCTCTTCTGTACACTTTGATGTTTTGTGTGAAAAAGTTTTGTCGAAATTCTCAAAATGGTCTAAAACGTTTTTAAATACGATATTAAGCTGTTTTGTGCACTTTGATGATTTGTGTGAAGAGTTTTAACGAAATGCTCAAAATGGTCAAAAACGGTTTCTAATGTGATTTTAAGCACTTTGATGTTTTTGTGTAACCAAGTTTTTTCAAAAATTTCAAAATGGTCTAAAACGTCTCCAAATGCGATTTGAAGCTTTTCTAAGCACTTTGGTGTTTTTATGTTAACAAGTTTTTTCGAAAATCACAAAATGGTCTAAAACGTCTCCAAATGCGATTTGAAGATATTCTGAGCACTTTGGTGTTTTTATGTTAAAAAGTTTTTTCGAAAATCACAAAATGGTCTAAAACGTCTTCAAATGCGATTTGAAGCTATTCTGTACATGATGTTTTTGTGTAACCAAGTTTTTTCGAAAATCACAAAATGGTCTAAAACGTCTCCAAATGCGATTTGAAGCTTTTCTAAGCACTTTGGTGTTTTTATGTTAACAAGTTTTTTCGAAAATCACAAAATGGTCTAAAACGTCTCCAAATGCGATTTGAAGATATTCTGAGCACTTTGGTGTTTTTATGTTAAAAAGTTTTTTCGAAAATCACAAAATGGTCTAAAACGTCTTCAAATGCGATTTGAAGCTATTCTGTACACTTTGATGTTTTGTGTGAAAAAGTTTTGTCGAAATGCTCAAAATGGTCAAAAACGTTTTTAAATACGATATTAAGCTATTTTGTGATCTTTGATGTTTTTGTGTGAAAAGTTTTATCGAAATGCTCAAAATGGTCTAAAACGGTTTCTAATGCGATTTGAAGCTATTCTGTACACTTTGAAGTTTTGTGTGAAAAAGTTTTCTCGAAATGCTCAAAATGGTCTAAAACGTTTTTATATACCATATTAAGCTATTTTGTGCACTTTGATGTGTTTTGTGAAAAGTTTTATCGAAATGCTCAAAATGGTCTAAAACGGTTTCTATTGTGATTTTAAGCACTTTGATGATTTTGTGTAACCAAGTTTCATCGAAATGTACAAAATGGTCTAAAACGTCTCCAAATGCGATTTGAAGCTATTCTAAGTACTTTTGTGGTTTTATGTTAACAAGTTTTTTCGAAAATCACGAAATGGTCTAAAACGTCTTCAAATGCGATTTGAAGCTATTCTGTACACTTTGATGTTTTGTGTGAAAAAGTTTTGTCGAAATGCTCAAAATGGTCTAAAACGTTTTTAAATACGATATTAAGCTATTTTGTGATCTTTGATGTTTTTGTGTGAAAAGTTTTATCGAAATGCTCAAAATGGTCTAAAACGGTTTCTATTGTGATTTTAAGCACTTTGATGATTTTGTGTAACCAAGTTTCATCGAAATGTACAAAATGGTCTAAAACGTCTCCAAATGCGATTTGAAGCTATTCTAAGTACTTTTGTGTTTTTATGTTAACAAGTTTTTTCGAAAATCACAAAATGGTCTAAAACGTCTTCAAATGCGATTTGAAGGTATTCTGTACACTTTGATGTTTTGTGTGAAAAAGTTTTGTCAAAATGCTCAAAATGGTCTAAAACGTTTTTAAAACGATATTAAGCTATTTTGTGCTCTTTGATGTTTTTGTGTAACCAAGTTTCATCGAAAATCACAAAATGGTCTAAAACGTCTCCAAATGCGATTTGAAGCTTTTCTAAGCACTTTGGTGTTTTTATGTTAACAAGTTTTTTCGAAAATCACAAAATGGTCTAAAACGTCTCCAAATGCGATTTGAAGCTCTTCTGTACACTTTGATGTTTTGTGTGAAAAAGTTTTGTCGAAATTCTCAAAATGGTCTAAAACGTTTTTAAATACGATATTAAGCTGTTTTGTGCACTTTGATGATTTGTGTGAAGAGTTTTAACGAAATGCTCAAAATGGTCAAAAACGGTTTCTAATGTGATTTTAAGCACTTTGATGTTTTTGTGTAACCAAGTTTTTTCAAAAATTTCAAAATGGTCTAAAACGTCTCCAAATGCGATTTGAAGCTTTTCTAAGCACTTTGGTGTTTTTATGTTAACAAGTTTTTTCGAAAATCACAAAATGGTCTAAAACGTCTCCAAATGCGATTTGAAGATATTCTGAGCACTTTGGTGTTTTTATGTTAAAAAGTTTTTTCGAAAATCACAAAATGGTCTAAAACGTCTTCAAATGCGATTTGAAGCTATTCTGTACACTTTGATGTTTTGTGTGAAAAAGTTTTGTCGAAATGCTCAAAATGGTCTAAAACGTTTTTAAATACGATATTAAGCTATTTTGTGATCTTTGATGTTTTTGTGTGAAAAGTTTTATCAAAATGCTCAAAATGGTCTAAAACGGTTTCTAATGCGATTTGAAGCTATTCTGTACACTTTGAAGTTTTGTGTGAAAAAGTTTTCTCGAAATGCTCAAAATGGTCTAAAACGTTTTTATATACCATATTAAGCTATTCTGTACACTTTGATGTTTTGTGTGAAAAAGTTTTGTCAAAATGCTCAAAATGGTCTAAAACGTTTTTAAAACGATATTAAGCTATTTTGTGCTCTTTGATGATTTTGTGTAACCAAGTTTCATCGAAATGTACAAAATGGTCTAAAACGTCTCCAAATGCGATTTGAAGCTATTCTAAGTACTTTTGTGATTTTATGTTAACAAGTTTTTTCGAAAATCACAAAATGGTCTAAAACGTCTTCAAATGCGATTTGAAGCTATTCTGTACACTTTGATGTTTTGTGTGAAAAAGTTTTGTCGAAATGCTCAAAATGGTCTAATACGTTTTTAAAACGATATTAAGCTATTTTGTGCTCTTTGATGTTTTTGTGTAACCAAGTTTCATCGAAAATCACAAAATGGTCTAAAACGTCTCCAAATGCGATTTGAAGCTTTTCTAAGCACTTTGGTGTTTTTATGTTAACAAGTTTTTTCGAAAATCACAAAATGGTCTAAAACGTCTCCAAATGCGATTTGAAGCTCTTCTGTACACTTTGATGTTTTGTGTGAAAAAGTTTTGTCGAAATTCTCAAAATGGTCTAAAACGTTTTTAAATACGATATTAAGCTGTTTTGTGCACTTTGATGATTTGTGTGAAAAGTTTTAACGAAATGCTCAAAATGGTCTAAAACGGTTCTAATGTGATTTTAAGCACTTTGATGTTTTTGTGTAACCAAGTTTTTCGAAAATCACAAAATAGTCTAAAACGTCTCCAAATGCGATTTGAAGCTTTTCTAAGCACTTTGGTGTTTTTATGTTAACAACTTTTTTCGAAAATCACAAAATGGTCTAAAACGTCTCCAAATGCGATTTGAGGATATTCTGAGCACTTTGGTGTTTTTTTTGTTAAAAAGTTTTTTCGAAAAATCACAAAATGGTCTAAAACGTCTCCAAATGCGATTTGAAGCTATTCTGTACACTTTGATGTTTTGTGTGAAAAAGTTTTGTCGAAATGCTCAAAATGGTCTAAAACGTTTTTAAATACGATATTAAGCTATTTTGTGATCTTTGATGTTTTTGTGTGAAAAGTTTTATCGAAATGCTCAAAATGGTCTAAAACGGTTTCTAATGCGATTTGAAGCTATTCTGTACACTTTGAAGTTTTGTGTGAAAAAGTTTTCTCGAAATGCTCAAAATGGTCTAAAACGTTTTTATATACCATATTAAGCTATTTTGTGCACTTTGATGTTTTTTGTGAAAAGTTTTATCGAAATGCTCAAAATGGTCTAAAACGGTTTCTATTGTGATTTTAAGCACTTTGATGATTTTGTGTAACCAAGTTTCATCGAAATGTACAAAATGGTCTAAAACGTCTCTAAATGCGATTTGAAGCTATTCTAAGTACTTTTGTGATTTTATGTTAACAAGTTTTTTCGAAAATCACAAAATGGTCTAAAACGTCTTCAAATGCGATTTGAAGCTATTCTGTACACTTTGATGTTTTGTGTGAAAAAGTTTTGTCGAAATGCTCAAAATGGTCTAAAACGTTTTTAAATACGATATTAAGCTATTTTGTGATCTTTGATGTTTTTGTGTGAAAAGTTTTATCGAAATGCTCAAAATGGTCTAAAACGGTTTCTATTGTGATTTTAAGCACTTTGATGATTTTGTGTAATCAAGTTTCATTGAAATGTACAAAATGGTCTAAAACGTCTCCAAATGCGATTTGAAGCTATTCTAAGTACTTTTGTGTTTTTATGTTAACAAGTTTTTTCGAAAATCACAAAATGGTCTAAAACGTCTTCAAATGCGATTTGAAGCTATTCTGTACACTTTGGTGTTTTTATGTTAAAAAGTTTTTTCGAAAATCACAAAATGGTCTAAAACGTCTCAAAATGCGATTTGAAGCTATTCTGTACACTTTGATGTTTTGTGTGAAAAAGTTTTGTCGAAATGCTCAAAATGGTCTAAAACGTTTTTTAAAACGATATTAAGCTATTTTGTGCTCTTTGATGTTTTTGTTTAACCAAGTTTCATCGAAAATCACAAAATGGTCTAAAACGTTTCCAAATGCGATTTGAAGCTCTTCTGTACACTTTGATGTTTTGTGTGAAAAAGTTTTGTCGAAATTCTCAAAATGGTCTAAAACGTTTTTAAATACCATATTAAGCTGTTTTGTGCACTTTGATAATTTGTGTGAAAAGTTTTAACGAAATGCTCAAAATGGTCAAAAACGGTTTCTAATGTGATTTTAAGCACTTTGATGTTTTTGTGTAACCAAGTTTTTTCGAAAATCACAAAATGGTCTAAAACGTCTCCAAATGCGATTTGAAGCTTTTCTAAGCACTTTGGTGTTTTTATGTTAACAAGTTTTTTTGAAAATCACAAAATGGTCTAAAACGTCTCCAAATGCGATTTGAAGATATTCTGAGCACTTTGGTGTTTTTATGTTAAAAAGTTTTTTCGAAAATCACAAAATAGTCTAAAACGTCTCCAAATGCGATTTGAAGCTATTCTGTACACTTTGATGTTTTGTGTGAAAAAGTTTTGTCGAAATACTCAAAATGGTCTAAAACGTTTTTAAAACGATATTAAGCTATTTTGTGCTCTTTGATGTTTTTGTGTAACCAAGTTTCATCGAAAATCACAAAATGGTCTAAAACGTCTCCAAATGCGATTTGAAGCTTTTCTAAGCACTTTGGTGTTTTTATGTTAACAAGTTTTTTTCGAAAATCACGAAATGGTCTAAAATGTCTCCAAATGCGATTTTAAGATATTCTGAGCACTTTGGTGTTTTTATGTTAAAAAGTTTTTTCGAAAATCACAAAATGGTCTAAAACGTCTCCAAATGCGATTTGAAGCTCTTCTGTACACTTTGATGTTTTGCGTGAAAAAGTTTTGTCGAAATGCTCAAAATGGTCTAAAACGTTTTTAAATACGATATTAAGCTATTTTGTGATCTTTGATGTTTTTGTGTGAAAAGTTTTATCAAAATGCTCAAAATGGTCTGAAACGGTTTCTAATGCGATTTGAAGCTATTCTGTACACTTTGAAGTTTTGTGTGAAAAAGTTTTCTCGAAATGCTCAAAATGGTCTAAAACGTTTTTATATACCATATTAAGCTATTTTGTGCACTTTGATGTTTTTTGTGAAAAGTTTTATCGAAATGCTCAAAATGGTCTAAAACGGTTTCTATTGGGATTTTAAACACTTTGATGATTTTGTGTAACCAAGTTTCATCGAAATGTACAAAATGGTCTAAAACGTCTCCAAATGCGATTTGAAGCTATTCTAAGTACTTTTGTGTTTTTATGTTAACAAGTTTTTTCGAAAATCACAAAATGGTCTAAAACGTCTTCAAATGCGATTTGAAGCTATTCTGTACACTTTTATGTTTTGTGTGAAAAAGTTTTGTCGAAATTCTCAAAATGGTCTAAAACGTTTTTAAATACGATATTAAGCTGTTTTGTGCACTTTGATGATTTGTGTGAAAAGTTTTAACGAAATGCTCAAAATGGTCAAAAACGGTTTCTAATGTGATTTTAAGCACTTTGATGTTTTTGTGTAACCAAGTTTTCAAAAATCACAAAATGGTCTAAAACGTCTCCAAATGCGATTTGAAGATATTCTGAGCACTTTGGTGTTTTTATGTTAAAAAGTTTTTTCGAAAATCACAAAATAGTCTAAAACGTCTCCAAATGCGATTTGAAGCTATTCTGTACACTTTGATGTTTTGTGTGAAAAAGTTTTGTCGAAATGCTCAAAATGGTCTAAAACGTTTTTAAAACGATATTAAGCTATTTTGTGCTCTTTGATGTTTTTGTGTAACCAAGTTTCATCGAAAATCACAAAATGGTCTAAAACGTCTCCAAATGCGATTTGAAGCTTTTCCAAGCACTTTGCTGTTTTTATGTTAACAAGTTTTTTCGAAAATCACAAAATGGTCTAAAACGTCTCCAAATGCGATTTGAAGCTCTTCTGTACACTTTGATGTTTTGTGTGAAAAAGTTTTGTCGAAATGCTCAAAATGGTCTAAAACGTTTTTAAATACGATATTAAGCTGTTTTGTGCACTTTGATGATTTGTGTGAAAAGTTTTAAAGAAATGCTCAAAATGGTCTAAAACGGTTTCTAATGTGATTTTAAGCACTTTGATGTTTTTGTGTAACCAAGTTTTTTCGAAAATCACAAAATAGTCTAAAACGTCTCCAAATGCGATTTGAAGCTTTTCTAAGCACTTTGGTGTTTTTATGTTAACAAGTTTTTTCGAAATGTACAAAATGGTCTAAAACGTCTCCAAATGCGATTTGAAGCTATTCTAAGTACTTTTGTGTTTTTATGTTAACAAGTTTTTTCGAAAATCACAAAATGGTCTAAAACGTCTTCAAATGCGATTTGAAGCTATTCTGTACACTTTGATGTTTTGTGTGAAAAAGTTTTGTCGAAATGCTCAAAATGGTCTAAAACGTTTTTAAAACGATATTAAGCTATTTTGTGCTCTTTGATGTTTTTGTGTAACCAAGTTTCATCGAAAATCACAAAATGGTCTAAAACGTCTCCAAATGCGATTTGAAGCTTTTCTAAGCACTTTGGTGTTTTTATGTTAACAAGTTTTTTCGAAAATCACAAAATGGTCTAAAACGTCTCCAAATGCGATTTGAAGCTCTTCTGTACACTTTGATGTTTTGTGTGAAAAAGTTTTGTCGAAATTCTCAAAATGGTCTAAAACGTTTTTAAATACGATATTAAGCTGTTTTGTGCACTTTGATGATTTGTGTGAAAAGTTTTAACGAAATGCTCAAAATGGTCTAAAACGGTTTCTAATGTGATTTTAAGCACTTTGATGTTTTTGTGTAACCACGTTTTTTCGAAAATCACAAAATAGTCTAAAACGTCTCCAAATGCGATTTGAAGCTTTTCTAAGCACTTTGGTGTTTTTATGTTAACAAGTTTTTTTGAAAATCACAAAATGGTCTAAAACGTCTCCAAATGCGATTTGAAGATATTCTGAGCACTTTGGTGTTTTTATGTTAAAAAGTTTTTTCGAAAATCACAAAATAGTCTAAAACGTCTCCAAATGCGATTTGAAGCTATTCTGTACACTTTGATGTTTTGTGTGAAAAAGTTTTGTCGAAATACTCAAAATGGTCTAAAACTTTTTTAAAACGATATTAAGCTATTTTGTGCTCTTTGATGTTTTTGTGTAACCAAGTTTCATCGAAAATCACAAAATGGTCTAAAACGTCTCCAAATGCGATTTGAAGCTTTTCTAAGCACTTTGGTGTTTTTATGTTAACAAGTTTTTTTCGAAAATCACGAAATGGTCTAAAATGTCTCCAAATGCGATTTGAAGATATTCTGAGCACTTTGGTGTTTTTATGTTAAAAAGTTTTTTCGAAAATCACAAAATGGTCTAAAACGTCTCCAAATGCGATTTGAAGCTTTTCTGTACACTTTGATGTTTTGTGTGAAAAAGTTTTGTCGAAATGCTCAAAATGGTCTAAAACGTTTTTAAATACGATATTAAGCTGTTTTGTGCACTTTAATGATTTGTGTGAAAAGTTTTAACGAAATGCTCAAAATGGTCTAAAACGGTTTCTAATGTGATTTTAAGCACTTTGATGTTTTTGTGTAACCAAGTTTTTTCGAAAATCACAAAATGGTCTAAAACGTCTCCAAATGCGATTTGAAGCTTTTCTAAGCACTTTGGTGTTTTTATGTTAACAAGTTTTTTCGAAAATCACAAAATGGTCTAAAACGTCTCCAAATGCGATTTGAGGATATTCTGAGCACTTTGGTGTTTTTATGTTAAAAAGTTTTTTCGAAAATCACAAAATGGTCTACAACGTCTCCAAATGCGTTTTTAAGCTATTCTGTACACTTTGATGTTTTGTGTGAAAAAGTTTTGTCGAAATGCTCAAAATGGTCTAAAACGTTTTTAAAACGATATTAAGCTATTTTGTGCTCTTTGATGTTTTTGTGTAACCAAGTTTCATCGAAATCAACAAAATGGTCTAATACGTCTCCAAATGCGATTTGAAGCTTTTCCAAGCACTTTGCTGTTTTTATGTTAACAAGTTTTTTCGAAAATCACAAAATGGTCTAAAACGTCTTCAAATGCGATTTGAAGCTATTCTGTACACTTTGATGTTTTGTGTGAAAAAGTTTTGTCGAAATGCTCAAAATGGTCTAAAACGTTTTTAAATACGATATTAAGCTATTTTGTGATCTTTGATGTTTTTGTGTGAAAAGTTTTATCGAAATGCTCAAAATGGTCTAAAACGGTTTCTAATGCGATTTGAAGCTATTCTGTACCCTTTGAAGTTTTTTGTGAAAAAGTTTTCTCGAAATGCTCAAAATGGTCTAAAAAGTTTTTATATACCATATTAAGCTATTTTGTGCACTTTGATGTTTTTTGTGAAAAGTTTTATCGAAATGCTCAAAATGGTCTAAAACGGTTTCTATTGTGATTTTAAGCACTTTGATGATTTTGTGTAACCAAGTTTCATCGAAATGTACAAAATGGTCTAAAACGTCTCCAAATGCGATTTGAAGCTATTCTAACTACTTTTGTGTTTTTATGTTAACGAGTTTTTTCGAAAATCACAAAATGGTCTAAAACGTCTTCAAATGCGATTTGAAGCTATTCTGTACACTTTGATGTTTTGTGTGAAAAAGTTTTGTCGAAATGCTCAAAATGGTCTAAAACGTTTTTAAATACGATATTAAGCTATTTTGTGATCTTTGATGTTTTTGTGTGAAAAGTTTTATCGAAATGCTCAAAATGGTCTAAAACGGTTTCTAATGCGATTTGAAGCTATTCTGTACACTTTGAAGTTTTTTGTGAAAAAAGTTTTCTCGAAATGCTCAAAATGGTCTAAAACGTTTTTATATACCATATTAAGCTATTTTGTGCACTTTGATGTTTTTTGTGAAAAGTTTTATCGAAATTCTCAAAATGGTCTAAAACGGTTTCTATTGTGATTTTAAGCACTTTGATGATTTTGTGTAACCAAGTTTCATCGAAATGTACAAAATGGTCTAAAACGTCTCCAAATGCGATTTGAAGCTCTTCTGTACACTTTGATGTTTTGTGTGAAAAAGTTTTGTCGAAATTCTCAAAATGGTCTAAAACGTTTTTAAATACGATATTAAGCTGTTTTTTGCACTTTGATGATTTGTGTGAAAAGTTTTAACGAAATGCTCAAAATGGTCAAAAACGGTTTCTAATGTGATTTTAAGCACTTTGATGTTTTTGTGTAACCAAGTTTTTTCAAAAATCACAAAATGGTCTAAAACGTCTCCAAATGCGATTTGAAGCTTTTCTAAGCACTTTGGTGTTTTTATGTTAACAAGTTTTTTCGAAAATCACAAAATGGTCTAAAACGTCTCCAAATGCGATTTGAGGATATTCTGAGCACTTTTGTGTTTTTATGTTAAAAAGTTTTTTCGAAAATCACAAAATGGTCTAAAACGTCTCCAAATGCGATTTGAAGCTATTCTGTACACTTTGATGTTTTGTGTGAAAAAGTTTTGTCGAAATGCTCAAAATGGTCTAAAACGTTTTTAAAACGATATTAAGCTATTTTGTGCTCTTTGATGTTTTTGTGTAACCAAGTTTCATCGAAATCAACAAAATGGTCTAATACGTCTCCAAATGCGATTTGAAGCTTTTCCAAGCACTTTGCTGTTTTTATGTTAACAAGTTTTTTCGAAAATCACAAAATGGTCTAAAACGTCTTCAAATGCGATTTGAAGCTATTCTGTACACTTTGATGTTTTGTGTGAAAAAGTTTTGTCGAAATGCTCAAAATGGTCTAAAACGTTTTTAAATACGATATAAAGCTATTTTGTGATCTTTGATGTTTTTGTGTGAAAAGTTTTATCGAAATGCTCAAAATGGTCTAAAACGGTTTCTAATGCGATTTGAAGCTATTCTGTACCCTTTGAAGTTTTTTGTGAAAAAGTTTTCTCGAAATGCTCAAAATGGTCTAAAAAGTTTTTATATACCATATTAAGCTATTTTGTGCACTTTGATGTTTTTTGTGAAAAGTTTTATCGAAATGCTCAAAATGGTCTAAAACGGTTTCTATTGTGATTTTAAGCACTTTGATGATTTTGTGTAAACCAAGTTTCATCGAAATGTACAAAATGGTCTAAAACGTCTCCAAATGCGATTTGAAGCTATTCTAAGTACTTTTGTGTTTTTATGTTAACAAGTTTTTTCGAAAATCACAAAATGGTCTAAAACGTCTTCAAATGCGATTTGAAGCTATTCTGTAAACTTTGATGTTTTGTGTGAAAAAGTTTTGTCGAAATGCTCAAAATGGTCTAAAACGTTTTTAAATACGATATTAAGCTATTTTGTGATCTTTGATGTTTTTGTGTGAAAAGTTTTATCGAAATGCTCAAAATGGTCTAAAACGGTTTCTAATGCGATTTGAAGCTATTCTGTACACTTTGAAGTTTTTTGTGAAAAAGTTTTCTCGAAATGCTCAAAATGGTCTAAAACGTTTTTATATACCATATTAAGCTATTTTGTGCACTTTGATGTTTTTTGTGAAAAGTTTTATCGAAATTCTCAAAATGGTCTAAAACGGTTTCTATTGTGATTTTAAGCAATTTGATGATTTTGTGTAACCAAGTTTCATCGAAATGTACAAAATGGTCTAAAACGTCTCCAAATGCGATTTGAAGCTCTTCTGTACACTTTGATGTTTTGTGTGAAAAAGTTTTGTCGAAATTCTCAAAATGGTCTAAAACGTTTTTATATACCATATTAAGCTATTTTGTGCACTTTGATGTTTTTTGTGAAAAGTTTTATCGAAATTCTCAAAATCGTCTAAAACGGTTTCTATTGTGATTTTAAGCAATTTGTTGATTTTGTGTAACCAAGTTTCATCGAAATGTACAAAATGGTCTAAAACGTCTCCAAATGCGATTTGAAGCTTTTCTGTACACTTTGATGTTTTGTGTGAAAAAGTTTTGTCGAAATTCTCAAAATGGTCTAAAACGTTTTTAAATACGATATTAAGCTGTTTTGTGCACTTTGATGTTTTTTGTGAAAAGTTTTATCGAAATTCTCAAAATGGTCTAAAACGGTTTCTATTGTGATTTTAAGCAATTTGATGATTTTGTGTAACCAAGTTTCATCGAAATGTACAAAATGGTCTAAAACGTCTCCAAATGCGATTTGAAGCTCTTCTGTACACTTTGATGTTTTGTGTGAAAAAGTTTTGTCGAAATGCTCAAAATGGTCTAAAACGTTTTTAAATACGATATTAAGCTGTTTTGTGCACTTTAATGATTTGTGTGAAAAGTTTTAACGAAATGCTCACAATGGTCTAAAACGGTTTCTAATGTGATTTTAAGCACTTTGATGTTTTTGTGTAACCAAGTTTTTTCGAAAATCACAAAATGGTCTAAAACGTCTCCAAATGCGATTTGAAGCTTTTCTAAGCACTTTGGTGTTTTTATGTTAACAAGTTTTTTCGAAAATCACAAAATGGTCTAAAACGTCTCCAAATGCGATTTGAGGATATTCTGAGCACTTTGGTGTTTTTATGTTAAAAAGTTTTTTCGAAAATCACAAAATGGTCTAAAACGTCTCAAAATGCGATTTGAAGCTATTCTGTACACTTTGATGTTTTGTGTGAAAAAGTTTTGTCGAAATGCTCAAAATGGTCTAAAACGTTTTTCAAACGATATTAAGCTATTTTTTGTTCTTTGATGTTTTTGTGTAACCAAGTTTCATCGAAATCAACAAAATGAATTTGAAGCTTTTCCAAGCACTTTGCTGTTTTTATGTTAACAAGTTTTTTCGAAAATCACAAAATGGTCTAAAACGTCTTCAAATGCGATTTGAAGCTATTCTGTACACTTTTATGTTTTGTGTGAAAAAGTTTTGTCGAAATGCTCAAAATGGTCTAAAACGTTTTTAAATACGATATTAAGCTATTTTGTGATCTTTGATGTTTTTGTGTGAAAAGTTTTATCGAAATGCTCAAAATGGTCTAAAACGGTTTCTATTGTGATTTTGAGCACTTTGATGATTTTGTGTAACCAAGTTTCATCGAAATGTACAAAATGGTCTAAAACGTCTCCAAATGCGATTTGAAGCTATTCTAAGTACTTTTGTGTTTTTATGTTAACAAGTTTTTTCGAAAATCACAAAATGGTCTAAAACGTCTTCAAATGCGATTTGAAGCTATTCTGTACACTTTGATGTTTTGTGTGAAAAAGTTTTGTCGAAATGCTCAAAATGGTCTAAAACGTTTTTAAATACGATATTAAGCTATTTTGTGATCTTTGATGTTTTTGTGTGAAAAGTTTTATCGAAATGCTCAAAATGGTCTAAAACGGTTTCTATTGTGATTTTAAGCACTTTGATAATTTTGTGTAACCAAGTTTCATCGAAATGTACAAAATGGTCTAAAACGTCTCCAAATGTGATTTGAAGCTATTCTAAGTACTTTTGTGTTTTTATGTTAACAAGTTTTTTCGAAAATCACAAAATGGTCTAAAACGTCTTCAAATGCGATTTGAAGCTTTTCTAAGCACTTTGGTGTTTTTATGTTAACAAGTTTTTTCGAAAATCACGAAATGGTCTAAAATGTCTCCAAATGCGATTTGAAGATATTCTGAGCACTTAGATGTTTTTGTGTGAAAAGTTTTATCGAAATGCTCAAAGTGGTCTAAAACGGTTTCTAATGCGATTTGAAGCTATTCTGTACACTTTGAAGTTTTTTGTGAAAAAGTTTTCTCGAAATGCTCAAAATGGTCTAAAACGTTTTTATATACCATATTAAGCTATTTTGTGCACTTTTATGTTTTGTGTGAAAAAGTTTTGTCGAAATTCTCAAAATGGTCTAAAACGTTTTTAAATACGATATTAAGCTGTTTTGTGCACTTTGATGATTTGTGTGAAAAGTTTTAACGAAATGCTCAAAATGGTCAAAAACAGTTTCTAATGTGATTTTAAGCACTTTGATGTTTTTGTGTAACCAAGTTTTTTCAAAAATCACAAAATGGTCTAAAACGTCTCCAAATGCGATTTGAAGCTTTTCTAAGCACTTTTGTGTTTTTATGTTAACAAGTTTTTTCGAAAATCACAAAATGGTCTAAAACGTCTTCAAATGCGATTTGAAGATATTCTGAGCACTTTGGTGTTTTTATGTTAAAAAGTTTTTTCGAAAATCACAAAATAGTCTAAAACGTCTCCAAATGCGATTTGAAGCTATTCTGTACACTTTGATGTTTTGTGTGAAAAAGTTTTGTCGAAATGCTCAAAATGGTCTAAAACGTTTTTAAAACGATATTAAGCTATTTTGTGCTCTTTGATGTTTTTGTGTAACCAAGTTTCATCGAAAATCACAAAATGGTCTAAAACGTCTCCAAATGCGATTTGAAGCTTTTCTAAGAACTTTGGTGTTTTTATGTTAACAAGTTTTTTCGAAAATCTTGAAATGGTCTAAAATGTCTCCAAATGCGATTTGAAGATATTCTGAGCACTTTGGTGTTTTTATGTTAAAAAGTTTTTTCGAAAATCACAAAATGGTCTAAAACGTCTCCAAATGCGATTTGAAGCTCTTCTGTACACTTTGATGTTTTGTGTGAAAAAGATTTGTCGATATGCTCAAAATGGTCTAAAACGTTTTTAAATACGATATTAAGCTGTTTTGTGCACTTTAATGATTTATGTGAAAAGTTTTACGAAATGCTCAAAATGGTCTAAAACGGTTTCTAATGTGATTTTAAGCACTTTGATGTTTTTGTGTAACCAAGTTTTTTCGAAAATCACAAAATGGTCTAAAACGTCTCCAAATGCGATTTCAAGCTTTTCTAAGCACTTTGGTGTTTTTATGTTAACAAGTTTTTTCGAAAATCACAAAATGGTCTAAAACGTCTCCAAATGCGATTTGAGGATATTCTGAGCACGTTGGTGTTTTTTGAAACTTTTTCACACAAAACATCAAAGTGTACAGAATAGCTTCAAATGCGATTTGAAGCTATTCTGTACACTTTGATGTTTTGTGTGAAAAAGTTTTGTCGAAATGCTCAAAATGGTCTAAAACGTTTTTAAATACGATATTAGGCTATTTTGTGATCTTTGATGTTTTTGTGTGAAAAGTTTTATCGAAATGCTCAAAATGGTCTAAAACGGTTTCTATTGTGATTTTAAGCACTTTGATGATTTTGTGTAACCAAGTTTCATCGAAATGTACAAAATGGTCTAAAACGTCTCCAAATGCGATTTGAAGCTATTCTAAGTACTTTTGTGTTTTTATGTTAACAAGTTTTTTCGAAAATCACAAAATGGTCTAAAACGTCTTCAAATGCGATTTGAAGCTATTCTGTACACTTTGATGTTTTGTGTGAAAAAGTTTTGTCAAAATGCTCAAAATGGTCTAAAACGTTTTTAAAACGATATTAAGCTATTTTGTGCTCTTTGATGTTTTTGTGTAACCAAGTTTCATCGAAAATCACAAAATGGTCTAAAACGTCTCCAAATGCGATTTGAAGCTTTTCTAAGCACTTTGGTGTTTTTATGTTAACAAGTTTTTTCGAAAATCACAAAATGGTCTAAAACGTCTCCAAATGCGATTTGAAGCTCTTCTGTACACTTTGATGTTTTGTGTGAAAAAGTTTTGTCGAAATTCTCAAAATGGTCTAAAACGTTTTTAAATACGATATTAAGCTGTTTTGTGCACTTTGATGATTTGTGTGAAAAGTTTTAACGAAATGCTCAAAATGGTCAAAAACGGTTTCTAATGTGATTTTAAGCACTTTGATGTTTTTGTGTAACCAAGTTTTTTCGAAAATCACAAAATGGTCTAAAACGTCTCCAAATGCGATTTGAAGCTTTTCTAAGCACTTTGGTGTTTTTATGTTAACAAGTTTTTTCGAAAATCACAAAATGGTCCAAAACGTCTCCAAATGCGATTTGAAGATATTCTGAGCACTTTGATGTTTTTATGTTAAAAAGTTTTTTCGAAAATCACAAAATGGTCTAAAACGTCTTCAAATGCGATTTGAAGCTATTCTGTACACTTTGATGTTTTGTGTGAAAAAGTTTTGTCGAAATGCTCAAAATGGTCTAAAACGGTTTCTAATGCGATTTGAAGCTATTCTGTACACTTTTAAGTTTTGTGTGAAAAAGTTTTCTCGAAATGCTCAAAATGGTCTAAAACGTTTTTATATACCATATTAAGCTATTTTGTGCACTTTGATGTTTTTTGTGAAAAGTTTTATCGAAATTCTCAAAATGGTCTAAAACGGTTTCTATTGTGATTTTAAGCACTTTGATGATTTTGTGTAACCAAGTTTCATCGAAATGTACAAAATGGTCTAAAACGTCTCCAAATGCGATTTGAAGCTATTCTAAGTACTTTTTTGTTTTTATGTTAACAAGTTTTTTCGAAAATCACAAAATGGTCTAAAACGTCTTCAAATGCGATTTGAAGCTATTCTGTACACTTTGATGTTTTGTGTGAAAAAGTTTTGTCGAAATGCTCAAAATGGTCTAAAACGTTTTTAAATACGATATTAAGCTATTTTGTGATCTTTGATGTTTTTGTGTGAAAAGTTTTATCGAAATGCTCAAAATGGTCTAAAACGGTTTCTATTGTGATTTTAAGCACTTTGATGATTTTGTGTAACCAAGTTTCATCGTAATGTACAAAATGGTCTAAAACGTCTCCAAATGCGATTTGAAGCTATTCTAAGTACTTTTGTGTTTTTATGTTAACAAGTTTTTTCGAAAATCACAAAATGGTCTAAAACGTCTTCAAATGCGATTTGAATCTATTCTGTACACTTTGGTGTTTTTATGTTAAAAAGTTTTTTTGAAAATCACAAAAAGGTCTAAAACGTCTCAAAATGCGATTTGAAGCTATTCTGTACACTTTGATGTTTTGTGTGAAAAAGTTTTGTCGAAATGCTCAAAATGGTCTAAAACGTTTTTAAAACGATATTAAGCTATTTTGTGCTCTTTGATGTTTTTGTGTAACCAAGTTTCATCGAAAATCACAAAATGGTCTAAAACGTCTCAAAATGCGATTTGAAGCTTTTCTAAGCACTTTGGTGTTTTTATGTTAAGAAGTTTTTTCGAAAATCACGAAATGGTCTAAAATGTCTCCAAATGCGATTTGAAGATATTCTGAGCACTTTGGTGTTTTTATGTTAAAAAGTTTTTTCGAAAATCACAAAATGGTCTAAAACGTCTCCAAATGCGATTTGAAGCTCTTCTGTACACTTTGATGTTTTGTGTGAAAAAGTTTTGTCGAAATGCTCAAAATGGTCTAAAACGTTTTTAAATACGATATTAAGCTATTTTGTGCTCTTTGATGTTTTTGTGTAACCAAGTTTCATCGAAAATCACAAAATGGTCTAAAACGTCTTCAAATGCGATTTGAAGCTATTCTGTACACTTTGATGTTTTGTGTGAAAAAGTTTTGTCAAAATGCTCAAAATGGTCTAAAACGTTTTTAAAACGATATTAAGCTATTTTGTGCTCTGTGATTTTTTTGTGTAACCAAGTTTCATCGAAAATCACAAAATGGTCTAAAACGTCTCCAAATGCGATTTGAAGCTTTTCTAAGCACTTTGGTGTTTTTATGTTAACAAGTTTTTTCGAAAATCACAAAATGGTCTAAAACGTCTCCAAATGCGATTTGAAGCTCTTCTGTACACTTTGATGTTTTGTGTGAAAAAGTTTTGTCGAAATTCTCAAAATGGTCTAAAACGTTTTTAAATACGATATTAAGCTGTTTTGGGCACTTTGATTATTTGTGTGAAAAGTTTTAACGAAATGCTCAAAATGGTCAAAAACGGTTTCTAATGTGATTTTAAGCACTTTGATGTTTTTGTGTAACCAAGTTTTTTCGAAAATCACAAAATGGTCTAAAACGTCTCCAAATGCGATTTGAAGCTTTTCTAAGCACTTTGGTGTTTTTATGTTAACAAGTTTTTTCGAAAATCACAAAATGGTCTTAAACGTCTCCAAATGCGATTTGAAGATATTCTGAGCACTTTGGTGTTTTTATGTTAAAAAGTTTTTTCGAAAATCACAAAATAGTCTAAAACGTCTCCAAATGCGATTTGAAGCTATTCTGTACACTTTGATGTTTTGTGTGAAAATGTTTTGTCGAAATGCTCAAAATGGTCTAAAACGTTTTTAAAACGATATTAGGCTATTTTGTGCTCTTTGATGTTTTTGTGTAACCAAGTTTCATCGAAAATCACAAAATGGTCTAAAACGTCTCCAAATGCGATTTGAAGCTTTTCTAAGCACTTTGGTGTTTTTATGTTAACAAGTTTTTTCGAAAATCACGAAATGGTCTAAAATGTCTCCAAATGCGATTTGAAGATATTCTGAGCACTTTGGTGTTTTTATGTTAAAACGTTTTTTCGAAAATCACAAAATGGTCTAAAACGTCTCCAAATGCGATTTGAAGCTCTTCTGTACACTTTGATGTTTTGTGTGAAAAAGTTTTGTCGAAATGCTCAAAATGGTCTAAAACGTTTTTAAATACGATATTAAGCTGTTTTGTGCAGTTTGATGATTTGTGTGAAAAGTTTTAACGAAATGCTCAAAATGGTCTAAAACGGTTTCTAATGCGATTTGAAGCTATTCTGTACACTTTGAAGTTTTTTGTGAAAAAGTTTTCTCGAAATGCTCAAAATGGTCTAAAACGTTTTTATATACCATATTAAGCTATTTTGTGCACTTTGATGTTTTTTGTGAAAAGTTTTATCGAAATGCTCAAAATGGTCTGAAACGGTTTCTATTGTGATTTTAAGCACTTTGATGATTTTGTGTAACCAAGTTTCATCGAAATGTACAAAATGGTCTAAAACGTCTCCAAATGCGATTTGAAGCTATTCTAAGTACTTTTGTGTTTTTATGTTAACAAGTTTTTTCGAAAATCACGAAATGGTCTAAAATGTCTCCAAATGCGATTTGAAGATATTCTGAGCACTTTGGTGTTTTTATGTTATAAAAAGTTTTGTCGAAATGCTCAAAATGGTCTAAAACGTTTTTAAATACGATATTAAGCTATTTTGTGATCTTTGATGTTTTTGTGTGAAAAGTTTTATCGAAATGCTCAAAATGGTCTGAAACGGTTTCTAATGCGATTTGAAGCTATTCTGTACACTTTGAAGTTTTTTGTGAAAAAGTATTCTCGAAATGCTCAAAATGGTCTAAAACGTTTTTATATACCATATTAAGCTATTTTGTGCACTTTGATGTTTTTTGTGAAAAGTTTTATCGAAATGCTCAAAATGGTCTAAAACGGTTTCTATTGTGATTTTAAGCACTTTGATGATTTTGTGTAACCAAGTTTCATCGAAATGTACAAAATGGTCTAAAACGTCTCCAAATGCGATTTGAAGCTATTCTAAGTACTTTTGTGTTTTTATGTTAACAAGTTTTTTCGAAAATCACAAAATGGTCTAAAACGTCTTCAAATGCGATTTGAAGCTATTCTGTACACTTTGATGTTTTGTGTGAAAAAGTTTTGTCGAAATGCTCAAAATGGTCTAAAACGTTTTTAAATACGATATTAAGCTATTTTGTGATCTTTGATGTTTTTGTTTGAAAAGTTTTATCGAAATGCTCAAAATGGTCTAAAACGGTTTCTAATGCGATTTGAAGCTATTCTGTACACTTTGAAGTTTTTTGTGAAAAAGTTTTCTCGAAATGCTCAAAATGGTCTAAAACGTTTTTATATACCATATTAAGCTATTTTGTGCACTTTGATGTTTTTTGTGAAAAGTTTTATCGAAATTCTCAAAATGGTCTAAAACGGTTTCTATTGTGATTTTAAGCACTTTGATGATTTTGTGTAACCAAGTTTCATCGAAATGTACAAAATGGTCTAAAACGTCTCCAAATGCGATTTGAAGCTCTTCTGTACACTTTGATGTTTTGTGTGAAAAAGTTTTGTCGAAATTCTCAAAATGGTCTAAAACGTTTTTAAATACGATATTAAGCTGTTTTGTGCACTTTGATGATTTGTGTGAAAAGTTTTAACGAAATGCTCAAAATGGTCAAAAACGGTTTCTAATGTGATTTTAAGCACTTTGATGTTTTTGTGTAACCAAGTTTTTTAAAAAATCACAAAATGGTCTAAAACGTCTCCAAATGCGATTTGAAGCTTTTCTAAGCACTTTGGTGTTTTTATGTTAACAAGTTTTTTCGAAAATCACAAAATGGTCTAAAACGTCTCCAAATGCGATTTGAAGATATTCTGAGCACTTTGGTGTTTTTATGTTAAAAAGTTTTTTCGAAAATCACAAAATAGTCTAAAACGTCTCAAAATGCGATTTGAAGCTATTCTGTACACTTTGATGTTTTGTGTGAAAAAGTTTTGTCGAAATGCTCAAAATGGTCTAAAACGTTTTTAAAACGATATTAAGCTATTTTGTGCTCTTTGATGTTTTTGTGTAACCAAGTTTCATCGAAAATCACAAAATGGTCTAAAACGTCTCAAAATACGATTTGAAGCTTTTCTAAGCACTTTGGTGTTTTTATGTTAAGAAGTTTTTTCGAAAATCACGAAATGGTCTAAAATGTCTCCAAATGCGATTTGAAGATATTCTGAGCACTTTGGTGTTTTTATGTTAAAAAGTTTTTTCGAAAATCACAAAATGGTCTAAAACGTCTCCAAATGCGATTTGAAGCTCTTCTGTACACCTTGATGTTTTGTGTGAAAAAGTTTTGTCGAAATGCTCAAAATGGTCTAAAACGTTTTTAAATACGATATTAAGCTATTTTGTGCTCTTTGATGTTTTTGTGTAACCAAGTTTCATCGAAAATCACAAAATGGTCTAAAACGTCTTCAAATGCGATTTGAAGCTATTCTGTACACTTTGATGTTTTGTGTGAAAAAGTTTTGTTAAAATGCTCAAAATGGTCTAAAACGTTTTTAAAACGATATTAAGCTATTTTGTGCTCTGTGATGTTTTTGTGTAACCAAGTTTCATCGAAAATCACAAAATGGTCTAAAACGTCTCCAAATGCGATGTGAAGCTTTTCTAAGCACTTTGGTGTTTTTATGTTAACAAGTTTTTTCGAAAATCACAAAATGGTCTAAAACGTCTCCAAATGCGATTTGAAGCTCTTCTGTACACTTTGATGTTTTGTGTGAAAAAGTTTTGTCGAAATTCTCAAAATGGTCTAAAACGTTTTTAAATACGATATTAAGCTGTTTTGGGCACTTTGATTATTTGTGTGAAAAGTTTTAACGAAATGCTCAAAATGGTCAAAAACGGTTTCTAATGTGATTTTAAGCACTTTGATGTTTTTGTGTAACCAAGTTTTTTCGAAAATCACAAAATGGTCTAAAACGTCTTCAAATGCGATTTGAAGCTATTCTGTACACTTTGATGTTTTGTGTGAAAAAGTTTTGTCGAAATGCTCAAAATGGTCTAAAACGTTTTTAAATACGATATTAAGCTATTTTGTGATCTTTGATGTTTTTGTGTGAAAAGTTTTATCGAAATGCTCAAAATGGTCTAAAACGGTTTCTAATGCGATTTGAAGCTATTCTGTACCCTTTTGAAGTTTTTTGTGAAAAAGTTTTCTCGAAATGCTCAAAATGGTCTAAAAAGTTTTTATATACCATATTAAGCTATTTTGTGCACTTTGATGTTTTTTGTGAAAAGTTTTATCGAAATGCTCAAAATGGTCTAAAACGGTTTCTATTGTGATTTTAAGCACTTTGATGATTTTGTGTAACCAAGTTTCATCGAAATGTACAAAATGGTCTAAAACGTCTCCAAATGCGATTTGAAGCTATTCTAAGTACTTTTGTGTTTTTATGTTAACAAGTTTTTTCGAAAATCACAAAATGGTCTAAAACGTCTTCAAATGCGATTTGAAGCTATTCTGTACACTTTGATGTTTTGTGTGAAAAAGTTTTGTCGAAATGCTCAAAATGGTCTAAAACGTTTTTAAATACGATATTAAGCTATTTTGTGATCTTTGATGTTTTTGTGTGAAAAGTTTTATCGAAATGCTCAAAATGGTCTAAAACGGTTTCTAATGCGATTTGAAGCTATTCTGTACACTTTGAAGTTTTTTGTGAAAAAGTTTTCTCGAAATGCTCAAAATGGTCTAAAACGTTTTTATATACCATATTAAGCTATTTTGTGCACTTTGATGTTTTTTGTGAAAAGTTTTATCGAAATTCTCAAAATGGTCTAAAACGGTTTCTATTGTGATTTTAAGCACTTTGATGATTTTGTGTAACCAAGTTTCATCGAAATGTACAAAATGGTCTAAAACGTCTCCAAATGCGATTTGAAGCTCTTCTGTACACTTTGATGATTTGTGTGAAAAGTTTTAACGAAATGCTCAAAATGGTCAAAAACGGTTTCTAATGTGATTTTAAGCACTTTGATGTTTTTGTGTAACCAAGTTTTTTAAAAAATCACAAAATGGTCTAAAACGTCTCCAAATGCGATTTGAAGCTTTTCTAAGCACTTTGGTGTTTTTATGTTAACAAGTTTTTTCGAAAATCACAAAATGGTCTAAAACGTCTCCAAATGCGATTTGAAGATATTCTGAGCACTTTGGTGTTTTTATGTTAAAAAGTTTTTTCGAAAATCACAAAATAGTCTAAAACGTCTCAAAATGCGATTTGAAGCTATTCTGTACACTTTGATGTTTTGTGTGAAAAAGTTTTGTCGAAATGCTCAAAATGGTCTAAAACGTTTTTAAAACGATATTAAGCTATTTTGTGCTCTTTGATGTTTTTGTGTAACCAAGTTTCATCGAAAATCACAAAATGGTCTAAAACGTCTCAAAATGCGATTTGAAGCTTTTCTAAGCACTTTGGTGTTTTTATGTTAAGAAGTTTTTTCGAAAATCACGAAATGGTCTAAAATGTCTCCAAATGCGATTTGAAGATATTCTGAGCACTTTGGTGTTTTTATGTTAAAAAGTTTTTTCGAAAATCACAAAATGGTCTAAAACGTCTCCAAATGCGATTTGAAGCTCTTCTGTACACTTTGATGTTTTGTGTGAAAAAGTTTTGTCGAAATGCTCAAAATGGTCTAAAACGTTTTTAAATACGATATTAAGCTATTTTGTGCTCTTTGATGTTTTTGTGTAACCAAGTTTCATCGAAAATCACAAAATGGTCTAAAACGTCTTCAAATGCGATTTGAAGCTATTCTGTACACTTTGATGTTTTGTGTGAAAAAGTTTTGTTAAAATGCTCAAAATGGTCTAAAACGTTTTTAAAACGATATTAAGCTATTTTGTGCTCTGTGATGTTTTTGTGTAACCAAGTTTCATCGAAAATCACAAAATGGTCTAAAACGTCTCCAAATGCGATGTGAAGCTTTTCTAAGCACTTTGGTGTTTTTATGTTAACAAGTTTTTTCGAAAATCACAAAATGGTCTAAAACGTCTCCAAATGCGATTTGAAGCTCTTCTGTACACTTTGATGTTTTGTGTGAAAAAGTTTTGTCGAAATTCTCAAAATGGTCTAAAACGTTTTTAAATACGATATTAAGCTGTTTTGGGCACTTTGATTATTTGTGTGAAAAGTTTTAACGAAATGCTCAAAATGGTCAAAAACGGTTTCTAATGTGATTTTAAGCACTTTGATGTTTTTGTGTAACCAAGTTTTTTCGAAAATCACAAAATGGTCAAAAACGTCTCCAAATGCGATTTGAAGCTTTTCTAAGCACTTTGGTGTTTTTATGTTAACAAGTTTTTTCGAAAATCACAAAATGGTCTTAAACGTCTCCAAATGCGATTTGAAGATATTCTGAGCACTTTGGTGTTTTTATGTTAAAAAGTTTTTTCGAAAATCACAAAATAGTCTAAAACGTCTCCAAATGCGATTTGAAGCTATTCTGTACACTTTGATGTTTTGTGTGAAAAAGTTTTGTCGAAATGCTCAAAATGGTCTAAAACGTTTTTAAAACGATATTAGGCTATTTTGTGCTCTTTGATGTTTTTGTGTAACCAAGTTTCATCGAAAATCACAAAATGGTCTAAAACGTCTCCAAATGCGATTTGAAGCTTTTCTAAGCACTTTGGTGTTTTTATGTTAACAAGTTTTTTCGAAAATCACGAAATGGTCTAAAATGTCTCCAAATGCGATTTGAAGATATTCTGAGCACTTTGGTGTTTTTATGTTAAAACGTTTTTTCGAAAATCACAAAATGGTCTAAAACGTCTCCAAATGCGATTTGAAGCTCTTCTGTACACTTTGATGTTTTGTGTGAAAAAGTTTTGTCGAAATGCTCAAAATGGTCTAAAACGTTTTTAAATACGATATTAAGCTGTTTTGTGCAGTTTGATGATTTGTGTGAAAAGTTTTAACGAAATGCTCAAAATGGTCTAAAACGGTTTCTAATGCGATTTGAAGCTATTCTGTACACTTTGAAGTTTTTTGTGAAAAAGTTTTCTCGAAATGCTCAAAATGGTCTAAAACGTTTTTATATACCATATTAAGCTATTTTGTGCACTTTGATGTTTTTTGTGAAAAGTTTTATCGAAATGCTCAAAATGGTCTAAAACGGTTTCTATTGTGATTTTAAGCACTTTGATGAATTTGTGTAACCAAGTTTCATCGAAATGTACAAAATGGTCTAAAACGTCTCCAAATGCGATTTGAAGCTATTCTAAGTACTTTTGTGTTTTTATGTTAACAAGTTTTTTCGAAAATCACAAAATGGTCTAAAACGTCTTCAAATGCGATTTGAAGCTATTCTGTACACTTTGATGTTTTGTGTGAAAAAGTTTTGTCGAAATGCTCAAAATGGTCTAAAACGTTTTTAAATACGATATTAAGCTATTTTGTGATCTTTGATGTTTTTGTGTGAAAAGTTTTATCGAAATGCTCAAAATGGTCTAAAACGGTTTCTATTGTGGTTTTAAGCACTTTGATGATTTTGTGTAACCAAGTTTCATCGAAATGTACAAAATGGTCTAAAACGTCTCCAAATGCGATTTGAAGCTATTCTAAGTACTTTTGTGTTTTTATGTTAACAAGTTTTTTCGAAAATCACAAAATGGTCTAAAACGTCTTCAAATGCGATTTGAAGCTATTCTGTACACTTTGGTGTTTTTATGTTAAAAAGTTTTTTCGAAAATCACAAAATGGTCTAAAACGTCTCAAAATGCGATTTGAAGCTATTCTGTACACTTTGATGTTTTGTGTGAAAAAGTTTTGTCGAAATGCTCAAAATGGTCTAAAACGTTTTTAAAACGATATTAAGCTATTTTGTGCTCTTTGATGTTTTTGTTTAACCAAGTTTCATCGAAAATCACAAAATGGTCTAAAACGTCTCCAAATGCGATTTGAAGCTTTTCTAAGCACTTTGGTGTTTTTATGTTAACAAGTTTTTTCGAAAATCACAAAATGGTCTAAAACGTCTCCAAATGCGATTTGAAGCTCTTCTGTACACTTTGATGTTTTGTGTGAAAAAGTTTTGTCGAAATTCTCAAAATGGTCTAAAACGTTTTTAAATACGATATTAAGCTGTTTTGTGCACTTTGATGATTTGTGTGAAAAGTTTTAACGAAATGCTCAAAATGGTCAAAAACGGTTTCTAATGTGATTTTAAGCACTTTGATGTTTTTGTGTAACCAAGTTTTTTCGAAAATCACAAAATGGTCTAAAACGTCTCCAAATGCGATTTGAAGCTTTTCTAAGCACTTTGGTGTTTTTATGTTAACAAATTTTTTTGAAAATCACAAAATGGTCTAAAACTTCTCCAAATGCGATTTGAAGATATTCTGAGCACTTTGGTGTTTTTATGTTAAAAAGTTTTTTCGAAAATCACAAAATAGTCTAAAACGTCTCCAAATGCGATTTGAAGCTATTCTGTACACTTTGATGTTTTGTGTGAAAAAGTTTTGTCGAAAAACTCAAAATGGTCTAAAACGTTTTTAAAACGATATTAAGCTATTTTGTGCTCTTTGATGTTTTTGTGTAACCAAGTTTCATCGAAAATCACAAAATGGTCTAAAACGTCTCCAAATGCGATTTGAAGCTTTTCTAAGCACTTTGGTGTTTTTATGTTAACAAGTTTTTTCGAAAATCACGAAATGGTCTAAAATGTCTCCAAATGCGATTTGAAGATATTCTGAGCACTTTGGTGTTTTTATGTTAAAACGTTTTTTCGAAAATCACAAAATGGTCTAAAACGTCTCCAAATGCGATTTGAAGCTCTTCTGTACACTTTGATGTTTTGTGTGAAAAAGTTTTGTCGAAATGCTCAAAATGGTCTAAAACGTTTTTAAATACGATATTAAGCTGTTTTGTGCAGTTTGATGATTTGTGTGAAAAGTTTTAACGAAATGCTCAAAATGGTCTAAAACGGTTTCTAATGTGATTTTAAGCACTTTGATGTTTTTGTGTAACCAAGTTTTTTCGAAAATCACAAAATGGTCTAAAACGTCTCCAAATGCGATTTGAAGCTTTTCTAAGCACTTTGGTGTTTTTATGTTAACAAGTTTTTTCGAAAATCACAAAATGGTCTAAAATGTCTCCAAATGCGATTTGAAGCTATTCTGTACACTTTGATGTTTTGTGTGAAAAAGTTTTGTCGAAATACTCAAAATGGTCTAAAAAGTTTTTAAAACGATATTAAGCTATTTTGTGCTCTTTGATGTTTTTGTGTAACCAAGTTTCATCGAAATCAACAAAATGGTCTAATACGTCTCCAAATGCGATTTGAAGCTTTTCCAAGCACTTTGCTTTTTTTATGTTAACAAGTTTTTTCGAAAATCACAAAATGGTCTAAAACGTCTTCAAATGCGATTTGAAGCTATTCTGTACACTTTGATGTTTTGTGTGAAAAAGTTTTGTCGAAATGCTCAAAATGGTCTAAAACGTTTTTAAATACGATATTAAGCTATTTTGTGATCTTTGATGTTTTTGTGTGAAAAGTTTTATCGAAATGCTCAAAATGGTCTGAAACGGTTTCTAATGCGATTTGAAGCTATTCTGTACACTTTGAAGTTTTTTGTGAAAAAGTTTTCTCGAAATGCTCAAAATGGTCTAAAACGTTTTTATATACCATATTAAGCTATTTTGTGCACTTTGATGTTTTTTGTGAAAAGTTTTATCGAAATGCTCAAAATGGTCTAAAACGGTTTCTATTGTGATTTTAAGCACTTTGATGATTTTGTGTAACCAAGTTTCATCGAAATGTACAAAATGGTCTAAAACGTCTCCAAATGCGATTTGAAGCTTTTCTAAGCACTTTGGTGTTTTTATGTTAACAAGTTTTTTCGAAAATCACAAAATGGTCTAAAACGTCTCCAAATGCGATTTGAAGATATTCTGAGCACTTTGGTGTTTTTATGTTAAAAAGTTTTTTCGAAAATCAAAAAATAGTCTAAAACGTCTCCAAATGCGATTTGAAGCTATTCTGTACACTTTGATGTTTTGTGTGAAAAAGTTTTGTCGAAATGCTCAAAATGGTCTAAAACGTTTTTAAAACGATATTAAGCTATTTTGTGCTCTTTGATGTTTTTGTGTAACCAAGTTTCATCGAAAATCACAAAATGGTCTAAAACGTCTTCAAATGCGATTTGAAGCTATTCTGTACACTTTGATGTTTTGTGTGAAAAAGTTTTGTCAAAATGCTCAAAATGGTCTAAAACGTTTTTAAAACGATATTAAGCTATTTTGTGCTCTTTGATGTTTTTGTGTAACCAAGTTTCATCGAAAATCACAAAATTGTCTAAAACGTCTCCAAATGCGATTTGAAGCTTTTCTAAGCACTTTGGTGTTTTTATGTTAACAAGTTTTTTCGAAAATCACAAAATGGTCTAAAACGTCTCCAAATGCGATTTGAAGCTCTTCTGTACACTTTGATGTTTTGTGTGAAAAAGTTTTGTCGAAATTCTCAAAATGGTCTAAAACGTTTTTAAATACGATATTAAGTTGTTTTGGGCACTTTGATGATTTGTGTGAAAAGTTTTAACGAAATGCTCAAAATGCTCAAAAACGGTTTCTAATGTGATTTTAAGCACTTTGATGTTTTTGTGTAACCAAGTTTTTTCGAAAATCACAAAATGGTCTAAAACGTCTCCAAATGCGATTTGAAGCTTTTCTAAGCACTTTGGTGTTTTTATGTTAACAAGTTTTTTCGAAAATCACAAAATGGTCTAAAACGTCTCCAAATGCGATTTGAAGATATTCTGAGAACTTTGGTGTTTTTATGTTAAAAAGTTTTTTCGAAAATCACAAAATAGTCTAAAACGTCTCCAAATGCGATTTGAAGCTCTTCTGTACACTTTGATGTTTTGTGTGAAAAAGTTTTGTCGAAATGCTCAAAATGGTCTAAAACGTTTTTAAATACGATATTAAGCTGTTTTGTGCAGTTTGATGATTTGTGTGAAAAGTTTTAACGAAATGCTCAAAATGGTCTAAAACGGTTTCTAATGCGATTTGAAGCTATTCTGTACACTTTGAAGTTTTTTGTGAAAAAGTTTTCTCGAAATGCTCAAAATGGTCTAAAACGTTTTTATATACCATATTAAGCTATTTTGTTCACTTTGATGTTTTTTGTGAAAAGTTTTATCGAAATGCTCAAAATGGTCTGAAACGGTTTCTATTGTGATTTTAAGCACTTTGATGATTTTGTGTAACCAAGTTTCATCGAAATGTACAAAATGGTCTAAAACGTCTCAAAATGCGATTTGAAGCTATTCTAAGTACTTTTGTGTTTTTATGTTAACAAGTTTTTTCGAAAATCACGAAATGGTCTAAAATGTCTCCAAATGCGATTTGAAGATATTCTGAGCACTTTGGTGTTTTTATGTTAAAAAGTTTTGTCGAAATGCTCAAAATGGTCTAAAACGTTTTTAAATACGATATTAAGCTATTTTGTGATCTTTGATGTTTTTGTGTGAAAAGTTTTATCGAAATGCTCAAAATGGTCTGAAACGGTTTCTAATGCGATTTGAAGCTATTCTGTACACTTTGAAGTTTTTTGTGAAAAAGTTTTCTCGAAATGCTCAAAATGGTCTAAAACGTTTTTATATACCATATTAAGCTATTTTGTGCACTTTGATGTTTTTTCTTGAAAAGTTTTATCGAAATGCTCAAAATGGTCTAAAACGGTTTCTATTGTGATTTTAAGCACTTTGATGATTTTGTGTAACCAAGTTTCATCGAAATGTACAAAATGGTCTAAAACGTCTCCAAATGCGATTTGAAGCTATTCTAAGTACTTTTGTGTTTTTATGTTAACAAGTTTTTTCGAAAATCACAAAATGGTCTAAAACGTCTTCAAATGCGATTTGAAGCTATTCTGTACACTTTGATGTTTTGTGTGAAAAAGTTTTGTCGAAATGCTCAAAATGGTCTAAAACGTTTTTAAATACGATATTAAGCTATTTTGTGATCTTTTATGTTTTTGTGTGAAAAGTTTTATCGAAATGCTCAAAATGGTCAGAAACGGTTTCTAATGCGATTTGAAGCTATTCTGTACACTTTGAAGTTTTGTGTGAAAAAGTTTTCTCGAAATGCTCAAAATGGTCTAAAACGTTTTTATATACCATATTAAGCTATTTTGTGCACTTTGATGTTTTTTGTGAAAAGTTTTATCGAAATGCTCAAAATGGTCTAAAACGGTTTCTATTGTGATTTTAAGCACTTTGATGATTTTGTGTAACCAAGTTTCATCGAAATGTACAAAATGGTCTAAAACGTCTCCAAATGCGATTTGAAGCTATTCTAAGTACTTTTGTGGTTTTATGTTAACAAGTGTTTTCGAAAATCACGAAATGGTCTAAAACGTCTTCAAATGCGATTTGAAGCTATTCTGTACACTTTGATGTTTTGTGTGAAAAAGTTTTGTCGAAATGCTCAAAATGGTCTAAAACGTTTTTAAATACGATATTAAGCTATTTTGTGATCTTTGATGTTTTTGTGTGAAAAGTTTTATCGAAATGCTCAAAATGGTCTAAAACGGTTTCTATTGTGATTTTAAGCACTTTGATGATTTTGTGTAACCAAGTTTCATCGAAATGTACAAAATGGTCTAAAACGTCTCCAAATGCGATTTGAAGCTATTCTAAGTACTTTTGTGTTTTTATGTTAACAAGTTTTTTCGAAAATCACAAAATGGTCTAAAACGTCTTCAAATGCGATTTGAAGCTATTCTGTACACTTTGATGTTTTGTGTGAAAAAGTTTTGTCAAAATGCTCAAAATGGTCTAAAACGTTTTTAAAACGATATTAAGCTATTTTGTGCTCTTTGATGTTTTTGTGTAACCAAGTTTCATCGAAAATCACAAAATGGTCTAAAACGTCTCCAAATGCGATTTGAAGCTTTTCTAAGCACTTTGGTGTTTTTATGTTAACAAGTTTTTTCGAAAATCACAAAATGGTCTAAAACGTCTCCAAATGCGATTTGAAGCTCTTCTGTACACTTTGATGTTTTGTGTGAAAAAGTTTTGTCGAAATTCTCAAAATGGTCTAAAACGTTTTTAAATACGATATTAAGCTGTTTTGTGCACTTTGATGATTTGTGTGAAGAGTTTTAACGAAATGCTCAAAATGGTCAAAAACGGTTTCTAATGTGATTTTAAGCACTTTGATGTTTTTGTGTAACCAAGTTTTTTCAAAAATTTCAAAATGGTCTAAAACGTCTCCAAATGCGATTTGAAGCTTTTCTAAGCACTTTGGTGTTTTTATGTTAACAAGTTTTTTCGAAAATCACAAAATGGTCTAAAACGTCTCCAAATGCGATTTGAAGATATTCTGAGCACTTTGGTGTTTTTATGTTAAAAAGTTTTTTCGAAAATCACAAAATGGTCTAAAACGTCTTCAAATGCGATTTGAAGCTATTCTGTACACTTTGATGTTTTGTGTGAAAAAGTTTTGTCGAAATGCTCATAATGGTCTAAAACGTTTTTAAATACGATATTAAGCTATTTTGTGATCTTTGATGTTTTTGTGTGAAAAGTTTTATCAAAATGCTCAAAATGGTCTAAAACGGTTTCTAATGCGATTTGAAGCTATTCTGTACACTTTGAAGTTTTGTGTGAAAAAGTTTTCTCGAAATGCTCAAAATGGTCTAAAACGTTTTTATATACCATATTAAGCTATTCTGTACACTTTGATGTTTTGTGTGAAAAAGTTTTGTCAAAATGCTCAAAATGGTCTAAAACGTTTTTAAAACGATATTAAGCTATTTTGTGCTCTTTGATGATTTTGTGTAACCAAGTTTCATCGAAATGTAAAAAATGGTCTAAAACGTCTCCAAATGCGATTTGAAGCTATTCTAAGTACTTTTGTGATTTTATGTTAACAAGTTTTTTCGAAAATCACAAAATGGTCTAAAACGTCTTCAAATGCGATTTGAAGCTATTCTGTACACTTTGATGTTTTGTGTGAAAAAGTTTTGTCGAAATGCTCAAAATGGTCTAAAACGTTTTTAAAACGATATTAAGCTATTTTGTGCTCTTTGATGTTTTTGTGTAACCAAGTTTCATCGAAAATCACAAAATGGTCTAAAACGTCTCCAAATGCGATTTGAAGCTTTTCTAAGCACTTTGGTGTTTTTATGTTAACAAGTTTTTTCGAAAATCACAAAATGGTCTAAAACGTCTCCAAATGCGATTTGAAGCTCTTCTGTACACTTTGATGTTTTGTGTGAAAAAGTTTTGTCGAAATTCTCAAAATGGTCTAAAACGTTTTTAAATACGATATTAAGCTGTTTTGTGCACTTTGATGATTTGTGTGAAAAGTTTTAACGAAATGCTCAAAATGGTCTAAAACGGTTTCTAATGTGATTTTAAGCACTTTGATGTTTTTGTGTAACCAAGTTTTTTCGAAAATCACAAAATAGTCTAAAACGTCTCCAAATGCGATTTGAAGCTTTTCTAAGCACTTTGGTGTTTTTATGTTAACAAGTTTTTTCGAAAATCACAAAATGGTCTAAAACGTCTCCAAATGCGATTTGAGGATATTCTGAGCACTTTGGTGTTTTTTTGTTAAAAAGTTTTTTCGAAAATCACAAAATGGTCTAAAACGTCTCCAAATGCGATTTGAAGCTATTCTGTACACTTTGATGTTTTGTGTGAAAAAGTTTTGTCGAAATGCTCAAAATGGTCTAAAACGTTTTTAAATACGATATTAAGCTATTTTGTGATCTTTGATGTTTTTGTGTGAAAAGTTTTATCGAAATGCTCAAAATGGTCTAAAACGGTTTCTATTGTGATTTTAAGCACTTTGATGATTTTGTGTAACCAAGTTTCATCGAAATGTACAAAATGGTCTAAAACGTCTCCAAATGCGATTTGAAGCTATTCTAAGTACTTTTGTGTTTTTATGTTAACAAGTTTTTTCGAAAATCACAAAATGGTCTAAAACGTCTTCAAATGCGATTTGAAGCTATTCTGTACACTTTGATGTTTTGTGTGAAAAAGTTTTGTCAAAATGCTCAAAATGGTCTAAAACGTTTTTAAAACGATATTAAGCTATTTTGAGCTCTTTGATGTTTTTGTGTAACCAAGTTTCATCGAAAATCACAAAATGGTCTAAAACGTCTCCAAATGCGATTTGAAGCTTTTCTAAGCACTTTGGTGTTTTTATGTTAACAAGTTTTTTCGAAAATCACAAAATGGTCTAAAACGTCTCCAAATGAGATTTGAAGCTCTTCTGTACACTTTGAGGTTTTGTGTGAAAAAGTTTTGTCGAAATTCTCAAAATGGTCTAAAACGTTTTTAAATACGATATTAAGCTGTTTTGTGCACTTTGATGATTTGTGTGAAAAGTTTTAACGAAATGCTCAAAATGGTCAAAAACGGTTTCTAATGTGATTTTAAGCACTTTGATGTTTTTGTGTAACCAAGTTTTTTCGAAAATCACAAAATGGTCTAAAACGTCTCCAAATGCGATTTGAAGCTTTTCTAAGCACTTTGGTGTTTTTATGTTAACAAGTTTTTTCGAAAATCACAAAATGGTCTAAAACGTCTCCAAATGCGATTTGAAGATATTCTGAGCACTTTGGTGTTTTTATGTTAAAAAGTTTTTTCGAAAATCACAAAATGGTCTAAAACGTCTTCAAATGCGATTTGAAGCTATTCTGTACACTTTGATGTTTTGTGTGAAAAAGTTTTGTCGAAATGCTCAAAATGGTCTAAAACGTTTTTAAATACGATATTAAGCTATTTTGTGATCTTTGATGTTTTTGTGTGAAAAGTTTTATCGAAATGCTCAAAATGGTCTAAAACGGTTTCTAATGCGATTTGAAGCTATTCTGTACACTTTGAAGTTTTGTGTGAAAAAGTTTTCTCGAAATGCTCAAAATGGTCTAAAACGTTTTTATATACCATATTAAGCTATTTTGTGCACTTTGATGTTTTTTGTGAAAAGTTTTATCGAAATGCTCAAAATGGTCTAAAACGGTTTCTATTGTGATTTTAAGCACTTTGATGATTTTGTGTAACCAAGTTTCATCGAAATGTACAAAATGGTCTAAAACGTCTCCAAATGCGATTTGAAGCTATTCTAAGTACTTTTGTGTTTTTATGTTAACAAGTTTTTTCGAAAATCACAAAATGGTCTAAAACGTCTTCAAATGCGATTTGAAGCTATTCTGTACACTTTGATGTTTTGTGTGAAAAAGTTTTGTCGAAATGCTCAAAATGGTCTAAAACGTTTTTAAATACGATATTAAGCTATTTTGTGATCTTTGATGTTTTTGTGTGAAAAGTTTTATCGAAATGCTCAAAATGGTCTAAAACGGTTTCTATTGTGATTTTAAGCACTTTGATGATTTTGTGTAATCAAGTTTCATCGAAATGTACAAAATGGTCTAAAACGTCTCCAAATGCGATTTGAAGCTATTCTAAGTACTTTTGTGTTTTTATGTTAACAAGTTTTTTCGAAAATCACAAAATGGTCTAAAACGTCTTCAAATGCGATTTGAAGCTATTCTGTACACTTTGGTGTTTTTATGTTAAAAAGTTTTTTCGAAAATCACAAAATGGTCTAAAACGTCTCAAAATGCGATTTGAAGCTATTCTGTACACTTTGATGTTTTGTGTGAAAAAGTTTTGTCGAAATGCTCAAAATGGTCTAAAACGTTTTTTAAAACGATATTAAGCTATTTTGTGCTCTTTGATGTTTTTGTTTAACCAAGTTTCATCGAAAATCACAAAATGGTCTAAAACGTTTCCAAATGCGATTTGAAGCTATTCTGTACACTTTGATGTTTTGTGTGAAAAAGTTTTGTCGAAATGCTCAAAATGGTCTAAAACGTTTTTAAATACGATATTAAGCTATTTTGTGATCTTTGATGTTTTTGTGTGAAAAGTTTTATCAAAATGCTCAAAATGGTCTGAAACGGTTTCTAATGCGATTTGAAGCTATTCTCTACACTTTGAAGTTTTGTGTGAAAAAGTTTTCTCGAAATGCTCAAAATGGTCTAAAACGTTTTTATATACCATATTAAGCTATTTTGTGCACTTTGATGTTTTTTGTGAAAAGTTTTATCGAAATGCTCAAAATGGTCTAAAACGGTTTCTATTGGGATTTTAAGCACTTTGATGATTTTGTGTAACCAAGTTTCATCGAAATGTACAAAATGGTCTAAAACGTCTCCAAATGCGATTTGAAGCTATTCTAAGTACTTTTGTGTTTTTATGTTAACAAGTTTTTTCGAAAATCACAAAATGGTCTAAAACGTCTTCAAATGCGATTTGAAGCTATTCTGTACACTTTTATGTTTTGTGTGAAAAAGTTTTGTCGAAATTCTCAAAATGGTCTAAAACGTTTTTAAATACGATATTAAGCTGTTTTGTGCACTTTGATGATTTTTGTGAAAAGTTTTAACGAAATGCTCAAAATGGTCAAAAACGGTTTCTAATGTGATTTTAAGCACTTTGATGTTTTTGTGTAACCAAGTTTTCAAAAATCACAAAATGGTCTAAAACGTCTCCAAATGCGATTTGAAGATATTCTGAGCACTTTGGTGTTTTTATGTTAAAAAGTTTTTTCGAAAATCACAAAATAGTCTAAAACGTCTCCAAATGCGATTTGAAGCTATTCTATACACTTTGATGTTTTGTGTGAAAAAGTTTTGTCGAAATGCTCAAAATGGTCTAAAACGTTTTTAAAACGATATTAAGCTATTTTGTGCTCTTTGATGTTTTTGTGTAACCAAGTTTCATCGAAAATCACAAAATGGTCTAAAACGTCTCCAAATGCGATTTGAAGCTTTTCCAAGCACTTTGCTGTTTTTATGTTAACAAGTTTTTTCGAAAATCACAAAATGGTCTAAAACGTCTCCAAATGCGATTTGAAGCTCTTCTGTACACTTTGATGTTTTGTGTGAAAAAGTTTTGTCGAAATGCTCAAAATGGTCTAAAACGTTTTTAAATACGATATTAAGCTGTTTTGTGCACTTTGATGATTTGTGTGAAAAGTTTTAACGAAATGCTCAAAATGGTCTAAAACGGTTTCTAATGTGATTTTAAGCACTTTGATGTTTTTGTGTAACCAAGTTTTTTCGAAAATCACAAAATAGTCTAAAACGTCTCCAAATGCGATTTGAAGCTTTTCTAAGCACTTTGGTGTTTTTATGTTAACAAGTTTTTTCGAAAATCACAAAATGGTCTAAAACGTCTCCAAATGCGATTTGAGGATATTCTGAGCACTTTGGTGTTTTTTTGTTAAAAAGTTTTTTCGAAAATCACAAAATGGTCTAAAACGTCTCCAAATGCGATTTGAAGCTATTCTGTACACTTTGATGTTTTGTGTGAAAAAGTTTTGTCGAAATGCTCAAAATGGTCTAAAACGTTTTTAAATACGATATTAAGCTATTTTGTGATCTTTGATGTTTTTGTGTGAAAAGTTTTATCGAAATGCTCAAAATGGTCTAAAACGGTTTCTATTGTGATTTTAAGCACTTTGATGATTTTGTGTAACCAAGTTTCATCGAAATGTACAAAATGGTCTAAAACGTCTCCAAATGCGATTTGAAGCTATTCTAAGTACTTTTGTGTTTTTATGTTAACAAGTTTTTTCGAAAATCACAAAATGGTCTAAAACGTCTTCAAATGCGATTTGAAGCTATTCTGTACACTTTGATGTTTTGTGTGAAAAAGTTTTGTCAAAATGCTCAAAATGGTCTAAAACGTTTTTAAAACGATATTAAGCTATTTTGTGGTCTTTGATGTTTTTGTGTAACCAAGTTTCATCGAAAATCACAAAATGGTCTAAAACGTCTCCAAATGCGATTTTAAGCTTTTCTAAGCACTTTGGTGTTTTTATGTTAACAAGTTTTTTCGAAAATCACAAAATAGTCTAAAACGTCTCCAAATGCGATTTGAAGCTCTTCTGTACACTTTGATGTTTTGTGTGAAAAAGTTTTGTCGAAATTCTCAAAATGGTCTAAAACGTTTTTAAATACGATATTAAGCTGTTTTGTGCACTTTGATGATTTGTGTGAAAAGTTTTAACGAAATGCTCAAAATGGTCAAAAACGGTTTCTAATGTGATTTTAAGCACTTTGATGTTTTTGTGTAACCAAGTTTTTTCGAAAATCACAAAATGGTCTAAAACGTCTCCAAATGCGATTTGAAGCTCTTCTGTACACTTTGATGTTTTGTGTGAAAAAGTTTTGTCGAAATGCTCAAAATGGTCTAAAACGTTTTTAAATACGATATTAAGCTGTTTTGTGCACTTTGATGATTTGTGTGAAAAGTTTTAACGAAATGCTCAAAATGGTCTAAAACGGTTTCTAATGTGATTTTAAGCACTTTGATGTTTTTGTGTAACCAAGTTTTTTCGAAAATCACAAAATAGTCTAAAACGTCTCCAAATGCGATTTGAAGCTTTTCTAAGCACTTTGGTGTTTTTATGTTAACAAGTTTTTTCGAAAATCACAAAATGGTCTAAAACGTCTCCAAATGCGATTTGAGGATATTCTGAGCACTTTGGTGTTTTTTTGTTAAAAAGTTTTTTCGAAAATCACAAAATGGTCTAAAACGTCTCCAAATGCGATTTGAAGCTATTCTGTACACTTTGATGTTTTGTGTGAAAAAGTTTTGTCGAAATGCTCAAAATGGTCTAAAACGTTTTTAAATACGATATTAAGCTATTTTGTGATCTTTGATGTTTTTGTGTGAAAAGTTTTATCGAAATGCTCAAAATGGTCTAAAACGGTTTCTATTGTGATTTTAAGCACTTTGATGATTTTGTGTAACCAAGTTTCATCGAAATGTACAAAATGGTCTAAAACGTCTCCAAATGTGATTTGAAGCTATTCTAAGTACTTTTGTGTTTTTATGTTAACAAGTTTTTTCGAAAATCACAAAATGGTCTAAAACGTCTTTAAATGCGATTTGAAGCTATTCTGTACACTTTGATGTTTTGTGTGAAAAAGTTTTGTCGAAATGCTCAAAATGGTCTAAAACGTTTTTAAATACGATATTAAGCTATTTTGTGATCTTTGATGTTTTTGTGTGAAAAGTTTTATCGAAATGCTCAAAATGGTCTAAAACGGTTTCTATTGTGATTTTAAGCACTTTGATGATTTTGTGTAACCAAGTTTCATCGAAATGTACAAAATGGTCTAAAACGTCTCCAAATGCGATTTGAAGCTATTCTAAGTACTTTTGTGTTTTTATGTTAACAAGTTTTTTCGAAAATCACAAAATGGTCTAAAACGTTTTCAAATGCGATTTGAAGCTATTCTGTACACTTTGATGTTTTGTGTAAAAAAGTTTTGTCGAAATGCTCAAAATGGTCTAAAACGTTTTTAAATACGATATTAAGCTATTTTGTGATCTTTGATGTTTTTGTGTGAAAAGTTTTATCGAAATGCTCAAAATGGTCTAAAACGGTTTCTATTGTGATTTTAAGCACTTTGATGATTTTGTGTAACCAAGTTTCATCGAAATGTACAAAATGGTCTAAAACGTCTCCAAATGTGATTTGAAGCTATTCTAAGTACTTTTGTGTTTTTATATTAACAAGTTTTTTCGAAAATCACAAAATGGTCTAAAACGTCTTCAAATGCGATTTGAAGCTATTCTGTACACTTTGATGTTTTGTGTGAAAAAGTTTTGTCGAAATGCTCAAAATGGTCTAAAACGTTTTTAAATACGATATTAAGCTATTTTGTGATCTTTGATGTTTTTGTGTGAAAAGTTTTATCGAAATGCTCAAAATGGTCTAAAACGGTTTCTAATGCGATTTGAAGCTATTCTGTACACTTTGAAGTTTTGTGTGAAAAAGTTTTCTCGAAATGCTCAAAATGGTCTAAAACGTTTTTATATACCATATTAAGCTATTTTGTGCACTTTGATGTTTTTTGTGAAAAGTTTTATCGAAATGCTCAAAATGGTCTAAAACGGTTTCTATTGTGATTTTAAGCACTTTGATGATTTTGTGTAACCAAGTTTCATCGAAATGTACAAAATGGTCTAAAACGTCTCCAAATGCGATTTGAAGCTATTCTAAGTACTTTTGTGTTTTTATGTTAACAAGTTTTTTCGAAAATCACAAAATGGTCTAAAACGTCTTCAAATGCGATTTGAAGCTATTCTGTACACTTTGATGTTTTGTGTGAAAAAGTTTTGTCGAAATGCTCAAAATGGTCTAAAACGTTTTTAAAACGATATTAAGCTATTTTGTGCTCTTTGATGTTTTTGTGTAACCAAGTTTCATCGAAATCAACAAAATGGTCTAATACGTCTCCAAATGCGATTTGAAGCTTTTCCAAGCACTTTGCTGTTTTTATGTTAACAAGTCTTTTCGAAAATCACAAAATGGTCTAAAACGTCTTCAAATGCGATTTGAAGCTATTCTGTACACTTTGATGTTTTTTGTGAAAAAGTTTTGTCGAAATGCTCAAAATGGTCTAAAACGTTTTTAAATACGATATTAAGCTATTTTGTGATCTTTGATGTTTTTGTGTGAAAAGTTTTATCGAAATGCTCAAAATGGTCTAAAACGGTTTCTATTGTGATTTTAAGCACTTTGATGATTTTGTGTAACCAAGTTTCATCGAAATGTACAAAATGGTCTAAAACGTCTCCAAATGCGATTTGAAGCTATTCTAAGTACTTTTGTGTTTTTATGTTAACAAGTTTTTTCGAAAATCACAAAATGGTCTAAAACGTCTTCAAATGCGATTTGAAGCTATTCTGTACACTTTGATGTTTTGTGTAAAAAAGTTTTGTCGAAATGCTCAAAATGGTCTAAAACGTTTTTAAATACGATATTAAGCTATTTTGTGATCTTTGATGTTTTTGTGTGAAAAGTTTTATCGAAATGCTCAAAATGGTCTAAAACGGTTTCTATTGTGATTTTAAGCACTTTGATGATTTTGTGTAACCAAGTTTCATCGAAATGTACAAAATGGTCTAAAACGTCTCCAAATGTGATTTGAAGCTATTCTAAGTACTTTTGTGTTTTTATGTTAACAAGTTTTTTCGAAAATCACAAAATGGTCTAAAACGTCTTCAAATGCGATTTGAAGCTATTCTGTACACTTTGATGTTTTGTGTGAAAAAGTTTTGTCAAAATGCTCAAAATGGTCTAAAACGTTTTAAAAACGATAATAAGCTATTTTGTGCTCTTTGATGTTTTTGTTTAACCAAGTTTCATCGAAAATCACAAAATGGTCTAAAACGTCTCCAAATGCGATTTGAAGCTTTTCTAAGCACTTTGGTGTTTTTATGTTAACAAGTTTTTTCGAAAATCACAAAATGGTCTAAAACGTCTCCAAATGCGATTTGAAGCTCTTCTGTACACTTTGATGTTTTGTGTGAAAAAGTTTTGTCGAAATTCTCAAAATGGTCTAAAACGTTTTTAAATACGATATTAAGCTGTTTTGTGCACTTTGATGATTTGTGTGAAAAGTTTTAACGAAATGCTCAAAATGGTCAAAAACGGTTTCTAATGTGATTTTAAGCACTTTGATGTTTTTGTGTAACCAAGTTTTTTCGAAAATCACAAATTGGTCTAAAACGTCTCCAAATGCGATTTGAAGCTTTTCTAAGCACTTTGGTGTTTTTATGTTAACAAGTTTTTTCGAAAATCACAAAATGGTCTAAAACGTCTCCAAATGCGATTTGAAGATATTCTGAGCACTTTGGTGTTTTTATGTTAAAAAGTTTTTTCGAAAATCACAAAATAGTCTAAAACGTCTCCAAATGCGATTTGAAGCTATTCTGTACACTTTGATGTTTTGTGTGAACAAGTTTTGTCGAAATGCTCAAAATGGTCTAAAACGTTTTTAAAACGATATTAAGCTATTTTGTGCTCTTTGATATTTTTGTGTAACCAAGTTTCATCGAAAATCACAAAATGGTCTAAAACGTCTCCAAATGCGATTTGAAGCTTTTCTAAGCACTTTGGTGTTTTTATGTTAACAAGTTTTTTCGAAAATCACGAAATGGTCTAAAATGTCTCCAAATGCGATTTGAAGATATTCTGAGCACTTTGGTGTTTTTATGTTAAAACGTTTTTTCGAAAATCACAAAATGGTCTAAAACGTCTCCAAATGCGATTTGAAGCTCTTCTGTACACTTTGATGTTTTGTGTGAAAAAGTTTTGTCGAAATGCTCAAAATGGTCTAAAACGTTTTTAAATTCGATATTAAGCTGTTTTGTGCAGTTTGATGATTTGTGTGAAAAGTTTTAACGAAATGCTCAAAATGGTCTAAAACGGTTTCTAATGTGATTTTAAGCACTTTGATGTTTTTGTGTAACCAAGTTTTTTCGAAAATCACGAAATGGTCTAAAACGTCTCCAAATGCGATTTGAAGCTTTTCTAAGCACTTTGGTGTTTTTATGTTAACAAGTTTTTTCGAAAATCACAAAATGGTCTAAAACGTCTCCAAATGCGATTTGAGGATATTCTGAGCACTTTGGTGTTTTTATGTTAAAAAGTTTTTTCGAAAATCACAAAATGGTCTAAAACGTCTTCAAATGCGATTTGAAGCTATTCTGTACACTTTGATGTTTTGTGTGAAAAAGTTTTGTCAAAATGCTCAAAATGGTCTAAAACGTTTTTAAAACGATATTAAGCTATTTTGTGCTCTTTGATATTTTTGTGTAACCAAGTTTCATCGAAAATCACAAAATGGTCTAAAACGTCTCCAAATGCGATTTGAAGCTTTTCTAAGCACTTTGGTGTTTTTATGTTAACAAGTTTTTTCGAAAATCACGAAATGGTCTAAAATGTCTCCAAATGCGATTTGAAGATATTCTGAGCACTTTGGTGTTTTTATGTTAAAACGTTTTTTCGAAAATCACAAAATGGTCTAAAACGTCTCCAAATGCGATTTGAAGCTCTTCTGTACACTTTGATGTTTTGTGTGAAAAAGTTTTGTCGAAATGCTCAAAATGGTCTAAAACGTTTTTAAATTCGATATTAAGCTGTTTTGTGCAGTTTGATGATTTGTGTGAAAAGTTTTAACGAAATGCTCAAAATGGTCTAAAACGGTTTCTAATGTGATTTTAAGCACTTTGATGTTTTTGTGTAACCAAGTTTTTTCGAAAATCACAAAATGGTCTAAAACGTCTCCAAATGCGATTTGAAGCTTTTCTAAGCACTTTGGTGTTTTTATGTTAACAAGTTTTTTCGAAAATCACAAAATGGTCTAAAACGTCTCCAAATGCGATTTGAGGATATTCTGAGCACTTTGGTGTTTTTATGTTAAAAAGTTTTTTCGAAAATCACAAAATGGTCTAAAACGTCTTCAAATGCGATTTGAAGCTATTCTGTACACTTTGATGTTTTGTGTGAAAAAGTTTTGTCAAAATGCTCAAAATGGTCTAAAACGTTTTAAAAACGATATTAAGCTATTTTGTGCTCTTTGATGTTTTTGTTTAACCAAGTTTCATCGAAAATCACAAAATGGTCTAAAACGTCTCCAAATGCGATTTGAAGCTTTTCTAAGCACTTTGGTGTTTTTATGTTAACAAGTTTTTTCGAAAATCACAAAATGGTCTAAAACGTCTCCAAATGCGATTTGAAGCTATTCTAAGTACTTTTGTGTTTTTATGTTAACAAGTTTTTTCGAAAATCACAAAATGGTCTAAAACGTCTTCAAATGCGATTTGAAGCTATTCTGTACACTTTGATGTTTTGTGTGAAAAAGTTTTGTCGAAATGCTCAAAATGGTCTAAAACGTTTTTAAAACGATATTAAGCTATTTTGTGCTCTTTGATGTTTTTGTGTAACCAAGTTTCATCGAAATCAACAAAATGGTCTAATACGTCTCCAAATGCGATTTGAAGCTTTTCCAAGCACTTTGCTGTTTTTATGTTAACAAGTTTTTTCGAAAATCACAAAATGGTCTAAAACGTCTTCAAATGCGATTTGAAGCTATTCTGTACACTTTGATGTTTTGTGTGAAAAAGTTTTGTCGAAATGCTCAAAATGGTCTAAAACGTTTTTAAATACGATATTAAGCTATTTTGTGATCTGTGATGTTTTTGTGTGAAAAGTTTTATCGAAATGCTCAAAATGTTCTAAAACGGTTTCTAATGCGATTTGAAGCTATTCTGTACACTTTGAAGTTTTTTGTGAAAAAGTTTTCTCGAAATGCTCAAAATGGTCTAAAACGTTTTTATATACCATATTAAGCTATTTTGTGCACTTTGATGTTTTTTCTTGAAAAGTTTTATCGAAATGCTCAAAATGGTCTAAAACGGTTTCTATTGTGATTTTAAGCACTTTGATGATTTTGTGTAACCAAGTTTCATCGAAATGTACAAAATGGTCTAAAACGTCTCCAAATGCGATTTGAAGCTATTCTAAGTACTTTTGTGTTTTTATGTTAACAAGTTTTTTCGAAAATCACAAAATGGTCTAAAACGTCTTCAAATGCGATTTGAAGCTATTCTGTACACTTTGATGTTTTGTGTGAAAAAGTTTTGTCGAAATGCTCAAAATGGTCTAAAACGTTTTTAAATACGATATTAAGCTATTTTGTGATCTTTTATGTTTTTGTGTGAAAAGTTTTATCGAAATGCTCAAAATGGTCAGAAACGGTTTCTAATGCGATTTGAAGCTATTCTGTACACTTTGAAGTTTTGTGTGAAAAAGTTTTCTCGAAATGCTCAAAATGGTCTAAAACGTTTTTATATACCATATTAAGCTATTTTGTGCACTTTGATGTTTTTTGTGAAAAGTTTTATCGAAATGCTCAAAATGGTCTAAAACGGTTTCTATTGTGATTTGAAGCACTTTGATGATTTTTTGTAACCAAGTTTCATCGAAATGTACAAAATGGTCTAAAACGTCTCCAAATGCGATTTGAAGCTATTCTAAGTACTTTTGTGTTTTTATGTTAACAAGTTTTTTCGAAAATCACAAAATGGTCTAAAACGTCTTCAAATGCGATTTGAAGCTATTCTGTACACTTTGATGTTTTGTGTGAAAAAGTTTTGTCGAAATGCTCAAAATGGTCTAAAACGTTTTTAAATACGATATTAAGCTATTTTGTGATCTTTGATGTTTTTGTGTGAAAAGTTTTATCGAAATGCTCAAAATGGTCTAAAACGGTTTCTAATGCGATTTGAAGCTATTCTGTACACTTTGAAGTTTTGTGTGAAAAAGTTTTCTCGAAATGCTCAAAATGGTCTAAAACGTTTTTATATACCATATTAAGCTATTTTGTGCACTTTGATGTTTTTTGTGAAAAGTTTTATCGAAATGCTCAAAATGGTCTAAAACGGTTTCTATTGTGATTTTAAGCACTTTGATGATTTTGTGTAACCAAGTTTCATCGAAATGTACAAAATGGTCTAAAACGTCTCCAAATGCGATTTGAAGCTATTCTAAGTACTTTTGTGTTTTTATGTTAACAAGTTTTTTCGAAAATCACAAAATGGTCTAAAACGTCTTCAAATGCGATTTGAAGCTATTCTGTACACTTTGATGTTTTGTGTGAAAAAGTTTTGTCGAAATGCTCAAAATGGTCTAAAACGTTTTTAAAACGATATTAAGCTATTTTGTGCTCTTTGATGTTTTTGTGTAACCAAGTTTCATCGAAATCAACAAAATGGTCTAATACGTCTCCAAATGCGATTTGAAGCTTTTCCAAGCACTTTGCTGTTTTTATGTTAACAAGTCTTTTCGAAAATCACAAAATGGTCTAAAACGTCTTCAAATGCGATTTGAAGCTATTCTGTACACTTTGATGTTTTGTGTGAAAAAGTTTTGTCGAAATGCTCAAAATGGTCTAAAACGTTTTTAAATACGATATTAAGCTATTTTGTGATCTTTGATGTTTTTGTGTGAAAAGTTTTATCGAAATGCTCAAAATGGTCTAAAACGGTTTCTATTGTGATTTTAAGCACTTTGATGATTTTGTGTAACCAAGTTTCATCGAAATGTACAAAATGGTCTAAAACGTCTCCAAATGCGATTTGAAGCTATTCTAAGTACTTTTGTGTTTTTATGTTAACAAGTTTTTTCGAAAATCACAAAATGGTCTAAAACGTCTTCAAATGCGATTTGAAGCTATTCTGTACACTTTGATGTTTTGTGTAAAAAAGTTTTGTCGAAATGCTCAAAATGGTCTAAAACGTTTTTAAATACGATATTAAGCTATTTTGTGATCTTTGATGTTTTTGTGTGAAAAGTTTTATCGAAATGCTCAAAATGGTCTAAAACGGTTTCTATTGTGATTTTAAGCACTTTGATGATTTTGTGTAACCAAGTTTCATCGAAATGTACAAAATGGTCTAAAACGTCTCCAAATGTGATTTGAAGCTATTCTAAGTACTTTTGTGTTTTTATGTTAACAAGTTTTTTCGAAAATCACAAAATGGTCTAAAACGTCTTCAAATGCGATTTGAAGCTATTCTGTACACTTTGATGTTTTGTGTGAAAAAGTTTTGTCAAAATGCTCAAAATGGTCTAAAACGTTTTAAAAACGATATTAAGCTATTTTGTGCTCTTTGATGTTTTTGTTTAACCAAGTTTCATCGAAAATCACAAAATGGTCTAAAACGTCTCCAAATGCGATTTGAAGCTTTTCTAAGCACTTTGGTGTTTTTATGTTAACAAGTTTTTTCGAAAATCACAAAATGGTCTAAAACGTCTCCAAATGCGATTTGAAGCTCTTCTGTACACTTTGATGTTTTGTGTGAAAAAGTTTTGTCGAAATTCTCAAAATGGTCTAAAACGTTTTTAAATACGATATTAAGCTGTTTTGTGCACTTTGATGATTTGTGTGAAAAGTTTTAACGAAATGCTCAAAATGGTCAAAAACGGTTTCTAATGTGATTTTAAGCACTTTGATGTTTTTGTGTAACCAAGTTTTTTCGAAAATCACAAATTGGTCTAAAACGTCTCCAAATGCGATTTGAAGCTTTTCTAAGCACTTTGGTGTTTTTATGTTAACAAGTTTTTTCGAAAATCACAAAATGGTCTAAAACGTCTCCAAATGCGATTTGAAGATATTCTGAGCACTTTGGTGTTTTTATGTTAAAAAGTTTTTTCGAAAATCACAAAATAGTCTAAAACGTCTCCAAATGCGATTTGAAGCTATTCTGTACACTTTGATGTTTTGTGTGAACAAGTTTTGTCGAAATGCTCAAAATGGTCTAAAACGTTTTTAAAACGATATTAAGCTATTTTGTGCTCTTTGATATTTTTGTGTAACCAAGTTTCATCGAAAATCACAAAATGGTCTAAAACGTCTCCAAATGCGATTTGAAGCTTTTCTAAGCACTTTGGTGTTTTTATGTTAACAAGTTTTTTCGAAAATCACGAAATGGTCTAAAATGTCTCCAAATGCGATTTGAAGATATTCTGAGCACTTTGGTGTTTTAATGTTAAAACGTTTTTTCGAAAATCACAAAATGGTCTAAAACGTCTCCAAATGCGATTTGAAGCTCTTCTGTACACTTTGATGTTTTGTGTGAAAAAGTTTTGTCGAAATGCTCAAAATGGTCTAAAACGTTTTTAAATTCGATATTAAGCTGTTTTGTGCAGTTTGATGATTTGTGTGAAAAGTTTTAACGAAATGCTCAAAATGGTCTAAAACGGTTTCTAATGTGATTTTAAGCACTTTGATGTTTTTGTGTAACCAAGTTTTTTCGAAAATCACGAAATGGTCTAAAACGTCTCCAAATGCGATTTGAAGCTTTTCTAAGCACTTTGGTGTTTTTATGTTAACAAGTTTTTTCGAAAATCACAAAATGGTCTAAAACGTCTCCAAATGCGATTTGAGGATATTCTGAGCACTTTGGTGTTTTTATGTTAAAAAGTTTTTTCGAAAATCACAAAATGGTCTAAAACGTCTTCAAATGCGATTTGAAGCTATTCTGTACACTTTGATGTTTTGTGTGAAAAAGTTTTGTCAAAATGCTCAAAATGGTCTAAAACGTTTTTAAAACGATATTAAGCTATTTTGTGCTCTTTGATATTTTTGTGTAACCAAGTTTCATCGAAAATCACAAAATGGTCTAAAACGTCTCCAAATGCGATTTGAAGCTTTTCTAAGCACTTTGGTGTTTTTATGTTAACAAGTTTTTTCGAAAATCACGAAATGGTCTAAAATGTCTCCAAATGCGATTTGAAGATATTCTGAGCACTTTGGTGTTTTTATGTTAAAACGTTTTTTCGAAAATCACAAAATGGTCTAAAACGTCTCCAAATGCGATTTGAAGCTCTTCTGTACACTTTGATGTTTTGTGTGAAAAAGTTTTGTCGAAATGCTCAAAATGGTCTAAAACGTTTTTAAATTCGATATTAAGCTGTTTTGTGCAGTTTGATGATTTGTGTGAAAAGTTTTAACGAAATGCTCAAAATGGTCTAAAACGGTTTCTAATGTGATTTTAAGCACTTTGATGTTTTTGTGTAACCAAGTTTTTTCGAAAATCACAAAATGGTCTAAAACGTCTCCAAATGCGATTTGAAGCTTTTCTAAGCACTTTGGTGTTTTTATGTTAACAAGTTTTTTCGAAAATCACAAAATGGTCTAAAACGTCTCCAAATGCGATTTGAGGATATTCTGAGCACTTTGGTGTTTTTATGTTAAAAAGTTTTTTCGAAAATCACAAAATGGTCTAAAACGTCTTCAAATGCGATTTGAAGCTATTCTGTACACTTTGATGTTTTGTGTGAAAAAGTTTTGTCAAAATGCTCAAAATGGTCTAAAACGTTTTAAAAACGATATTAAGCTATTTTGTCCTCTTTGATGTTTTTGTTTAACCAAGTTTCATCGAAAATCACAAAATGGTCTAAAACGTCTCCAAATGCGATTTGAAGCTTTTCTAAGCACTTTGGTGTTTTTATGTTAACAAGTTTTTTCGAAAATCACAAAATGGTCTAAAACGTCTCCAAATGCGATTTGAAGCTATTCTAAGTACTTTTGTGTTTTTATGTTAACAAGTTTTTTCGAAAATCACAAAATGGTCTAAAACGTCTTCAAATGCGATTTGAAGCTATTCTGTACACTTTGATGTTTTGTGTGAAAAAGTTTTGTCGAAATGCTCAAAATGGTCTAAAACGTTTTTAAAACGATATTAAGCTATTTTGTGCTCTTTGATGTTTTTGTGTAACCAAGTTTCATCGAAATCAACAAAATGGTCTAATACGTCTCCAAATGCGATTTGAAGCTTTTCCAAGCACTTTGCTGTTTTTATGTTAACAAGTTTTTTCGAAAATCACAAAATGGTCTAAAACGTCTTCAAATGCGATTTGAAGCTATTCTGTACACTTTGATGTTTTGTGTGAAAAAGTTTTGTCGAAATGCTCAAAATGGTCTAAAACGTTTTTAAATACGATATTAAGCTATTTTGTGATCTGTGATGTTTTTGTGTGAAAAGTTTTATCGAAATGCTCAAAATGTTCTAAAACGGTTTCTAATGCGATTTGAAGCTATTCTGTACACTTTGAAGTTTTTTGTGAAAAAGTTTTCTCGAAATGCTCAAAATGGTCTAAAACGTTTTTATATACCATATTAAGCTATTTTGTGCACTTTGATGTTTTTTCTTGAAAAGTTTTATCGAAATGCTCAAAATGGTCTAAAACGGTTTCTATTGTGATTTTAAGCACTTTGATGATTTTGTGTAACCAAGTTTCATCGAAATGTACAAAATGGTCTAAAACGTCTCCAAATGCGATTTGAAGCTATTCTAAGTACTTTTGTGTTTTTATGTTAACAAGTTTTTTCGAAAATCACAAAATGGTCTAAAACGTCTTCAAATGCGATTTGAAGCTATTCTGTACACTTTGATGTTTTGTGTGAAAAAGTTTTGTCGAAATGCTCAAAATGGTCTAAAACGTTTTTAAATACGATATTAAGCTATTTTGTGATCTTTTATGTTTTTGTGTGAAAAGTTTTATCGAAATGCTCAAAATGGTCAGAAACGGTTTCTAATGCGATTTGAAGCTATTCTGTACACTTTGAAGTTTTGTGTGAAAAAGTTTTCTCGAAATGCTCAAAATGGTCTAAAACGTTTTTATATACCATATTAAGCTATTTTGTGCACTTTGATGTTTTTTGTGAAAAGTTTTATCGAAATGCTCAAAATGGTCTAAAACGGTTTCTATTGTGATTTGAAGCACTTTGATGATTTTTTGTAACCAAGTTTCATCGAAATGTACAAAATGGTCTAAAACGTCTCCAAATGCGATTTGAAGCTATTCTAAGTACTTTTGTGTTTTTATGTTAACAAGTTTTTTCGAAAATCACAAAATGGTCTAAAACGTCTTCAAATGCGATTTGAAGCTATTCTGTACACTTTGATGTTTTGTGTGAAAAAGTTTTGTCGAAATGCTCAAAATGGTCTAAAACGTTTTTAAATACGATATTAAGCTATTTTGTGATCTTTGATGTTTTTGTGTGAAAAGTTTTATCGAAATGCTCAAAATGGTCTAAAACGGTTTCTAATGCGATTTGAAGCTATTCTGTACACTTTGAAGTTTTGTGTGAAAAAGTTTTCTCGAAATGCTCAAAATGGTCTAAAACGTTTTTATATACCATATTAAGCTATTTTGTGCACTTTGATGTTTTTTGTGAAAAGTTTTATCGAAATGCTCAAAATGGTCTAAAACGGTTTCTATTGTGATTTTAAGCACTTTGATGATTTTGTGTAACCAAGTTTCATCGAAATGTACAAAATGGTCTAAAACGTCTCCAAATGCGATTTGAAGCTATTCTAAGTACTTTTGTGTTTTTATGTTAACAAGTTTTTTCGAAAATCACAAAATGGTCTAAAACGTCTTCAAATGCGATTTGAAGCTATTCTGTACACTTTGATGTTTTGTGTGAAAAAGTTTTGTCGAAATGCTCAAAATGGTCTAAAACGTTTTTAAAACGATATTAAGCTATTTTGTGCTCTTTGATGTTTTTGTGTAACCAAGTTTCATCGAAATCAACAAAATGGTCTAATACGTCTCCAAATGCGATTTGAAGCTTTTCCAAGCACTTTGGTGTTTTTATGTTAACAAGTTTTTTCGAAAATCACGAAATGGTCTAAAATGTCTCCAAATGCGATTTGAAGATATTCTGAGCACTTTGGTGTTTTTATGTTAAAAAGTTTTTTCGAAAATCACAAAATGGTCTAAAACGTCTCCAAATGCGATTTGAAGCTCTTCTGTACACTTTGATGTTTTGTGTGAAAAAGTTTTGTCGAAATGCTCAAAATGGTCTAAAACGTTTTTAAATACGATATTAAGCTGTTTTGGGCACTTTGATGATTTGTGTGAAAAGTTTTAACGAAATGCTCAAAATGGTCTAAAACAGATTATAATGTGATTTTAAGCACTTTGCTGTTTTTATGTTAACAAGTTTTTTCGAAAATCACAAAATGGTCTAAAACGTCTTCAAATGCGATTTGAAGCTATTCTTTACACTTTGATGTTTTGTGTGAAAAAGTTTTGTCGAAATGCTCAAAATGGTCTAAAACGTTTTTAAATACGATATTAAGCTATTTTGTGATCTTTGATGTTTTTGTGTGAAAAGTTTTATCGAAATGCTCAAAATGGTCTAAAACGGTTTCTATTGTGATTTTAAGCACTTTGATGATTTTGTGTAACCAAGTTTCATCGAAAATCACAAAATGGTCTAAAACGTCTCCAAATGCGATTTGAAGCTTTTCTAAGCACTTTGGTGTTTTTATGTTAACAAGTTTTTTCGAAAATCACAAAATGGTCTAAAACGTCTCCAAATGCGATTTGAAGCTCTTCTGTACACTTTGATGTTTTGTGTGAAAAAGTTTTGTCGTAATTCTCAAAATGGTCTAAAACGTTTTTAAATACGATATTAAGCTGTTTTGTGCACTTTGATGATTTGTGTGAAAAGTTGTAACGAAATACTCAAAATGGTCAAAAACGGTTTCTAATGTGATTTTAAGCACTTTGATGGTTTTGTGTAACCAAGTTTTTTCGAAAATCACAAAATGGTCTAAAACGTCTCCAAATGCGATTTGAAGCTTTTCTAAGCACTTTGGTGTTTTTATGTTAAAAAGTTTTTTTCGAAAATCACAAAATAGTCTAAAACGTCTCCAAATGCGATTTGAAGCTATTCTGTACACTTTGATGTTTTGTGTGAAAAAGTTTTGTCGAAATGCTCAAAATGGTCTAAAACGTTTTTAAAACGATATTAAGCTATTTTGTGCTCTTTGATGTTTTTGTGTAACCAAGTTTCATCGAAAATCACAAAATGGTCTAAAACGTCTCCAAATGCGATTTGAAGCTTTTCTAAGCACTTTGGTGTTTTTATGTTAACAAGTTTTTTCGAAAATCACGAAATGGTCTAAAATGTCTCCAAATGCGATTTGAAGATATTCTGAGCACTTTGGTGTTTTTATGTTAAAAAGTTTTTTCGAAAATCACAAAATGGTCTAAAACGTCTCCAAATGCGATTTGAAGCTCTTCTGTACACTTTGATGTTTTGTGTGAAAAAGTTTTGTCGAAATGCTCAAAATGGTCTAAAACGTTTTTAAATACGATATTAAGCTGTTTTGGGCACTTTGATGATTTGTGTGAAAAGTTTTAACGAAATGCTCAAAATGGTCTAAAACGGATTATAATGTGATTTTAAGCACTTTGATGTTTTTGTGTAACCAAGTTTTTTCGAAAATCACAAAATGGTCTAAAACGTCTCCAAATGCGATTTGAAGCTTTTCTAAGCACTTTGGTGTTTTTATGTTAACAAGTTTTTTCGAAAATCACAAAATGGTCTAAAACGTCTCCAAATGCGATTTGAGGATATTCTGAGCACTTTGGTGTTTTTATGTTAAAAAGTTTTTTCGAAAATCACAAAATGGTCTAAAACGTCTCCAAATGCGATTTGAAGCTATTCTGTACACTTTGATGTTTTGTGTGAAAAGGTTTTGTCGAAATGCTCAAAATGGTCTAAAACGTTTTTAAAACGATATTAAGCTATTTTGTGCTCTTTGATGTTTTTGTGTAACCAAGTTTCATCGAAATCAACAAAATGGTCTAATACGTCTCCAAATGCGATTTGAAGCTTTTCCAAGCACTTTGCTGTTTTTATGTTAACAAGTTTTTTAGAAAATCACAAAATGGTCTAAAACGTCTTCAAATGCGATTTGAAGCTATTCTGTACACTTTGATGTTTTGTGTGAAAAAGTTTTGTCGAAATGCTCAAAATGGTCTAAAACGTTTTTAAATACGATATTAAGCTATTTTGTGATCTTTGATGTTTTTGTGTGAAAAGTTTTATCGAAATGCTCAAAATGGTCTAAAACGGTTTCTAATGCGATTTGAAGCTATTCTGTACACTTTGAAGTTTTGTGTGAAAAAGTTTTGTCGAAATGCTCAAAATGGTCTAAAACGTTTTTAAAACGATATTAAGCTATTTTGTGCTCTTTGATGTTTTTGTGGAACCAAGTTTCATCGAAAATCACAAAATGGTCTAAAACGTCTCCAAATGCGATTTGAAGCTTTTCTAAGCACTTTGGTGTTTTTATGTTAACAAGTTTTTTCGAAAATCACGAAATGGTCTAAAATGTCTCCAAATGCGATTTGAAGATATTCTGAGCACTTTGGTGTTTTTATGTTAAAAAGTTTTTTCGAAAATCACAAAATGGTCTAAAACGTCTCCAAATGCGATTTGAAGCTCTTCTGTACACTTTGATGTTTTGTGTGAAAAAGTTTTGTCGAAATGCTCAAAATGGTCTAAAACGTTTTTAAATACGATATTAAGCTGTTTTGGGCACTTTGATGATTTGTGTGAAAAGTTTTAACGAAATGCTCAAAATGGTCTAAAACGGATTATAATGTGATTTTAAGCACTTTGATGTTTTTGTGTAACCAAGTTTTTTCGAAAATCACAAAATGGTCTAAAACGTCTCCAAATGCGATTTGAAGCTTTTCTAAGCACTTTGGTGTTTTTATGTTAACAAGTTTTTTCGAAAATCACAAAATGGTCTAAAACGTCTCCAAATGCGATTTGAGGATATTCTGAGCACTTTGGTGTTTTTATGTTAAAAAGTTTTTTCGAAAATCACAAAATGGTCTAAAACGTCTCCAAATGCGATTTGAAGCTATTCTGTACACTTTGATGTTTTGTGTGAAAAGGTTTTGTCGAAATGCTCAAAATGGTCTAAAACGTTTTTAAAACGATATTAAGCTATTTTGTGCTCTTTGATGTTTTTGTGTAACCAAGTTTCATCGAAATCAACAAAATGGTCTAATACGTCTCCAAATGCGATTTGAAGCTTTTCCAAGCACTTTGGTGTTTTTATGTTAAAAAGTTTTTTTGAAAATCACAAAAAGGTCTAAAACGTCTCAAAATGCGATTTGAAGCTATTCTGTACACTTTGATGTTTTGTGTGAAAAAGTTTTCTCGAAATGCTCAAAATGGTCTAAAACGTTTTTAAAACGATATTAAGCTATTTTGTGCTCTTTGATGTTTTTGTTTAACCAAGTTTCATCGAAAATCACAAAATGGTCTAAAACGTTTCCAAATGCGATTTGAAGCTCTTCTGTACACTTTGATGTTTTGTGTGAAAAAGTTTTGTCGAAATGCTCAAAATGGTCTAAAACGTTTTTAAAACGATATTAAGCTATTTTGTGCTCTTTGATGTTTTTGTGTAACCAAGTTTCATCGAAAATCACAAAATGGTCTAAAACGTCTCCAAATGCGATTTGAAGCTTTTCTAAGCACTTTGGTGTTTTTATGTTAACAAGTTTTTTCGAAAATCACGAAATGGTCTAAAATGTCTCCAAATGCGATTTGAAGATATTCTGAGCACTTTGGTGTTTTTATGTTAAAAAGTTTTTTCGAAAATCACAAAATGGTCTAAAACGTCTCCAAATGCGATTTGAAGCTCTTCTGTACACTTTGATGTTTTGTGTGAAAAAGTTTTGTCGAAATGCTCAAAATGGTCTAAAACGTTTTTAAATACGATATTAAGCTGTTTTGGGCACTTTGATGATTTGTGTGAAAAGTTTTAACGAAATGCTCAAAATGGTCTAAAACGGATTATAATGTGATTTTAAGCACTTTGATGTTTTTGTGTAACCAAGTTTTTTCGAAAATCACAAAATGGTCTAAAACGTCTCCAAATGCGATTTGAAGCTTTTCTAAGCACTTTGGTGTTTTTATGTTAACAAGTTTTTTCGAAAATCACAAAATGGTCTAAAACGTCTCCAAATGCGATTTGAGGATATTCTGAGCACTTTGGTGTTTTTATGTTAAAAAGTTTTTTCGAAAATCACAAAATGGTCTAAAACGTCTCCAAATGCGATTTGAAGCTATTCTGTACACTTTGATGTTTTGTGTGAAAAGGTTTTGTCGAAATGCTCAAAATGGTCTAAAACGTTTTTAAAACGATATTAAGCTATTTTGTGCTCTTTGATGTTTTTGTGTAACCAAGTTTCATCGAAATCAACAAAATGGTCTAATACGTCTCCAAATGCGATTTGAAGCTTTTCCAAGCACTTTGCTGTTTTTATGTTAACAAGTTTTTTAGAAAATCACAAAATGGTCTAAAACGTCTTCAAATGCGATTTGAAGCTATTCTGTACACTTTGATGTTTTGTGTGAAAAAGTTTTGTCGAAATGCTCAAAATGGTCTAAAACGTTTTTAAATACGATATTAAGCTATTTTGTGATCTTTGATGTTTTTGTGTGAAAAGTTTTATCGAAATGCTCAAAATGGTCTAAAACGGTTTCTAATGCGATTTGAAGCTATTCTGTACACTTTGAAGTTTTGTGTGAAAAAGTTTTGTCGAAATGCTCAAAATGGTCTAAAACGTTTTTAAAACGATATTAAGCTATTTTGTGCTCTTTGATGTTTTTGTGTAACCAAGTTTCATCGAAAATCACAAAATGGTCTAAAACGTCTCCAAATGCGATTTGAAGCTTTTCTAAGCACTTTGGTGTTTTTATGTTAACAAGTTTTTTCGAAAATCACGAAATGGTCTAAAATGTCTCCAAATGCGATTTGAAGATATTCTGAGCACTTTGGTGTTTTTATGTTAAAAAGTTTTTTCGAAAATCACAAAATGGTCTAAAACGTCTCCAAATGCGATTTGAAGCTCTTCTGTACACTTTGATGTTTTGTGTGAAAAAGTTTTGTCGAAATGCTCAAAATGGTCTAAAACGTTTTTAAATACGATATTAAGCTGTTTTGGGCACTTTGATGATTTGTGTGAAAAGTTTTAACGAAATGCTCAAAATGGTCTAAAACGGATTATAATGTGATTTTAAGCACTTTGATGTTTTTGTGTAACCAAGTTTTTTCGAAAATCACAAAATGGTCTAAAACGTCTCCAAATGCGATTTGAAGCTTTTCTAAGCACTTTGGTGTTTTTATGTTAACAAGTTTTTTCGAAAATCACAAAATGGTCTAAAACGTCTCCAAATGCGATTTGAGGATATTCTGAGCACTTTGGTGTTTTTATGTTAAAAAGTTTTTTCGAAAATCACAAAATGGTCTAAAACGTCTCCAAATGCGATTTGAAGCTATTCTGTACACTTTGATGTTTTGTGTGAAAAGGTTTTGTCGAAATGCTCAAAATGGTCTAAAACGTTTTTAAAACGATATTAAGCTATTTTGTGCTCTTTGATGTTTTTGTGTAACCAAGTTTCATCGAAATCAACAAAATGGTCTAATACGTCTCCAAATGCGATTTGAAGCTTTTCCAAGCACTTTGCTGTTTTTATGTTAACAAGTTTTTTAGAAAATCACAAAATGGTCTAAAACGTCTTCAAATGCGATTTGAAGCTATTCTGTACACTTTGATGTTTTGTGTGAAAAAGTTTTGTCGAAATGCTCAAAATGGTCTAAAACGTTTTTAAATACGATATTAAGCTATTTTGTGATCTTTGATGTTTTTGTGTAAAAAGTTTTATCGAAATGCTCAAAATGGTCTAAAACGGTTTCTAATGCGATTTGAAGCTATTCTGTACACTTTGAAGTTTTTTGTGAAAAAGTTTTCTCGAAATGCTCAAAATGGTCTAAAACGTTTTTATATACCATATTAAGCTATTTTGTGCACTTTGATGTTTTTTGTGAAAAGTTTTATCGAAATGCTCAAAATGGTCTAAAACGGTTTCTATTGTGATTTTAAGCACTTTGATGATTTTGTGTAACCAAGTTTCATCGAAATGTACAAAATGGTCTAAAACGTCTCCAAATGCGATTTGAAGCTATTCTAAGTACTTTTGTGTTTTTATGTTAACAAGTTTTTTCGAAAATCACAAAATGGTCTAAAACGTCTTCAAATGCGATTTGAAGCTATTCTGTACACTTTGATGTTTTGTGTGAAAAAGTTTTGTCAAAATGCTCAAAATGGTCTAAAACGTTTTTAAAACGATATTAAGCTATTTTGTGCTCTTTGATGTTTTTGTTTAACCAAGTTTCATCGAAAATCACAAAATGGTCTAAAACGTCTCCAAATGCGATTTGAAGCTTTTCTAAGCACTTTGGTGTTTTTATGTTAACAAGTTTTTTCGAAAATCACAAAATGGTCTAAAACGTCTCCAAATGCGATTTGAAGCTCTTCTGTACACTTTGATGTTTTGTGTGAAAAAGTTTTGTCGTAATTCTCAAAATGGTCTAAAACGTTTTTAAATACGATATTAAGCTGTTTTGTGCACTTTGATGATTTGTGTGAAAAGTTTTAACGAAATGCTCAAAATGGTCAAAAACGGTTTCTAATGTGATTTTAAGCACTTTGATGTTTTTGTGTAACCAAGTTTTTTCGAAAATCACAAAATGGTCTAAAACGTCTCCAAATGCGATTTGAAGCTTTTCTAAGCACTTTGGTGTTTTTATGTTAACAATTTTTTTTGAAAATCACAAAATGGTCTAAAACGTCTCCAAATGCGATTTGAAGATATTCTGAGCACTTTGGTGTTTTTATGTTAAAAAGTTTTTTCGAAAATCACAAAATAGTCTAAAACGTCTCCAAATGCGATTTGAAGCTATTCTGTACACTTTGATGTTTTGTGTGAAAAAGTTTTGTCGAAATGCTCAAAATGGTCTAAAACGTTTTTAAAACGATATTAAGCTATTTTGTGCTCTTTGATGTTTTTGTGTAACCAAGTTTCATCGAAAATCACAAAATGGTCTAAAACGTCTCCAAATGCGATTTGAAGCTTTTCTAAGCACTTTGGTGTTTTTATGTTAACAAGTTTTTTCGAAAATCACGAAATGGTCTAAAATGTCTCCAAATGCGATTTGAAGATATTCTGAGCACTTTGGTGTTTTTATGTTAAAAAGTTTTTTCGAAAATCACAAAATGGTCTAAAACGTCTCCAAATGCGATTTGAAGCTCTTCTGTACACTTTGATGTTTTGTGTGAAAAAGTTTTGTCGAAATGCTCAAAATGGTCTAAAACGTTTTTAAATACGATATTAAGCTGTTTTGGGCACTTTGATGATTTGTGTGAAAAGTTTTAACGAAATGCTCAAAATGGTCTAAAACGGTTTCTAATGTGATTTTAAGCACTTTGATGTTTTTGTGTAACCAAGTTTTTTCGAAAATCACAAAATGGTCTAAAACGTCTCCAAATGCGATTTGAAGCTTTTCTAAGCACTTTGGTGTTTTTATGTTAACAAGTTTTTTCGAAAATCACAAAATGGTCTAAAACGTCTCCAAATGCGATTTGAGGATATTCTGAGCACTTTGGTGTTTTTATGTTAAAAAGTTTTTTCGAAAATCACAAAATGGTCTAAAACGTCTCCAAATGCGATTTGAAGCTATTCTGTACACTTTGATGTTTTGTGTGAAAAAGTTTTGTCGAAATGCTCAAAATGGTCTAAAACGTTTTTAAAACGATATTAAGCTATTTTGTGCTCTTTGATGTTTTTGTGTAACCAAGTTTCATCGAAATCAACAAAATGGTCTAATACGTCTCCAAATGCGATTTGAAGCTTTTCCAAGCACTTTGCTGTTTTTATGTTAACAAGTTTTTTCGAAAATCACAAAATGGTCTAAAACGTCTTCAAATGCGATTTGAAGCTATTCTGTAGACTTTGATGTTTTGTGTGAAAAAGTTTTGTCGAAATGCTCAAAATGGTCTAAAACGTTTTTAAATACGATATTAAGCTATTTTGTGATCTTTGATGTTTTTGTGTGAAAAGTTTTATCGAAATGCTCAAAATGGTCTAAAACGGTTTCTAATGCGATTTGAAGCTATTCTGTACACTTTGAAGTTTTTTGTGAAAAAGTTTTCTCGAAATGCTCAAAATGGTCTAAAACGTTTTTATATACCATATTAAGCTATTTTGTGCACTTTGATGTTTTTTGTGAAAAGTTTTATCGAAATGCTCAAAATGGTCTAAAACGGTTTCTATTGTGATTTTAAGCACTTTGATGATTTTGTGTAACCAAGTTTCATCGAAATGTACAAAATGGTCTAAAACGGCTCCAAATGCGATTTTAAGCTATTCTAAGTACTTTTGTGTTTTTATGTTAACAAGTTTTTTCGAAAATCACAAAATGGTCTAAAACGTCTTCAAATGCGATTTGAAGCTATTCTGTACACTTTGATGTTTTGTGTGAAAAAGTTTTGTCAAAATGCTCAAAATGGTCTAAAACGTTTTTAAAACGATATTAAGCTATTTTGTGCTCTTTGATGTTTTTGTTTAACCAAGTTTCATCGAAAATCACAAAATGGTCTAAAACGTCTCCAAATGCGATTTGAAGCTTTTCTAAGCACTTTGGTGTTTTTATGTTAACAAGTTTTTTCGAAAATCACAAAATGGTCTAAAACGTCTCCAAATGCGATTTGAAGCTCTTCTGTACACTTTGATGTTTTGTGTGAAAAAGTTTTGTCGTAATTCTCAAACTGGTCTAAAACGTTTTTAAATACGATATTAAGCTGTTTTGTGCACTTTGATGATTTGTGTGAAAAGTTTTAACGAAATGCTCAAAATGGTCAAAAACGGTTTCTAATGTGATTTTAAGCACTTTGATGTTTTTGTGTAACCAAGTTTTTTCGAAAATCACAAAATGGTCTAAAACGTCTCCAAATGCGATTTGAAGCTTTTCTAAGCACTTTGGTGTTTTTATGTTAACAATTTTTTTTGAAAATCACAAAATGGTCTCAAACGTCTCCAAATGCGATTTGAAGATATTCTGAGCACTTTGGTGTTTTTATGTTAAAAAGTTTTTTCGAAAATCACAAAATAGTCTAAAACGTCTCCAAATGCGATTTGAAGCTATTCTGTACACTTTGATGTTTTGTGTGAAAAAGTTTTGTCGAAAAGCTCAAAATGGTCTAAAACGTTTTTAAATACGATATTAAGCTATTTTGTGATCTTTGATGTTTTTGTGTGAAAAGTTTTATCGAAATGCTCAAAATGGTCTAAAACGGTTTCTAATGCGATTTGAAGCTATTCTGTACACTTTGAAGTTTTGTGTGAAAAAGTTTTCTCGAAATGCTCAAAATGGTCTAAAACGTTTTTATATACCATATTAAGCTATTTTGTGCACTTTGATGTTTTTTGTGAAAAGTTTTATTGAAATGCTCAAAATGGTCTAAAACGGTTTCTATTGTGATTTTAAGCACTTTGATGATTTTGTGTAACCAAGTTTCATCGAAATGTACAAAATGGTCTAAAACGTCTCCAAATGCGATTTGAAGCTATTCTAAGTACTTTTGTGTTTTTATGTTAACAAGTTTTTTCGAAAATCACGAAATGGTCTAAAATGTCTCCAAATGCGATTTGAAGCTATTCTGTACACTTTGATGTTTTGTGTGAAAAAGTTTTGTCGAAATGCTCAAAATGGTCTAAAACGTTTTTAAAACGATATTAAGCTATTTTGTGCTCTTTGATGTTTTTGTGTAACCAAGTTTCATCGAAATCAACAAAATGGTCTAATACGTCTCCAAATGCGATTTGAAGCTTTTTCAAGCACTTTGCTGTTTTTATGTTAACAAGTTTTTTCGAAAATCACAAAATGGTCTAAAACGTCTTCAAATGCGATTTGAAGCTATTCTTTACACTTTGATGTTTTGTGTGAAAAAGTTTTGTCGAAATTCTCAAAATGGTCTAAAACGTTTTTAAATACGATATTAAGCTATTTTGTGATCTTTGATGTTTTTGTTTAACCAAGTTTCATCGAAAATCACAAAATGGTCTAAAACGTCTCCAAATGCGATTTGAAGCTTTTCTAAGCACTTTGGTGTTTTTATGTTAACAAGTTTTTTCAAAAATCACAAAATGGTCTAAAACGTCTCCAAATGCGATTTGAAGCTCTTCTGTACACTTTGATGTTTTGTGTGAAAAAGTTTTGTCGTAATTCTCAAAATGGTCTAAAACGTTTTTAAATACGATATTAAGCTGTTTTGTGCACTTTGATGATTTGTGTGAAAAGTTTTAACGAAATGCTCAAAATGGTCAAAAACGGTTTCTAATGTGATTTTAAGCACTTTGATGTTTTTGTGTAACCAAGTTTTTTCGAAAATCACAAAATGGTCTAAAACGTCTCCAAATGCGATTTGAAGCTTTTCTAAGCACTTTGGTGTTTTTATGTTAACAATTTTTTTTGAAAATCACAAAATGGTCTAAAACGTCTCCAAATGCGATTTGAAGATATTCTGAGCACTTTGGTGTTTTTATGTTAAAAAGTTTTTTCGAAAATCACAAAATAGTCTAAAACGTCTCCAAATGCGATTTGAAGCTATTCTGTACACTTTGATGTTTTGTGTGAAAAAGTTTTGTCGAAATGCTCAAAATGGTCTAAAACGTTTTTAAAACGATATTAAGCTATTTTGTGCTCTTTGATGTTTTTGTGTAACCAAGTTTCATCGAAAATCACAAAATGGTCTAAAACGTCTCCAAATGCGATTTGAAGCTTTTCTAAGCACTTTGCTGTTTTTATGTTAACAAGTTTTTTCGAAAATCACAAAATGGTCTAAAACGTCTTCAAATGCGATTTGAAGCTATTCTGTAGACTTTGATGTTTTGTGTGAAAAAGTTTTGTCGAAATGCTCAAAATGGTCTAAAACGTTTTTAAATACGATATTAAGCTATTTTGTGATCTTTGATGTTTTTGTGTGAAAAGTTTTATCGAAATGCTCAAAATGGTCTAAAACGGCTTCTAATGCGATTTGAAGCTATTCTGTACACTTTGAAGTTTTTTGTGAAAAAGTTTTCTCGAAATGCTCAAAATGGTCTAAAACGTTTTTATATACCATATTAAGCTATTTTGTGCACTTTGATGTTTTTTGTGAAAAGTTTTATCGAAATGCTCAAAATGGTCTAAAACGGTTTCTATTGTGATTTTAAGCACTTTGATGATTTTGTGTAACCAAGTTTCATCGAAATGTACAAAATGGTCTAAAACGTCTCCAAATGCGATTTTAAGCTATTCTAAGTACTTTTGTGTTTTTATGTTAACACGTTTTTTCGAAAATCACAAAATGGTCTAAAACGTCTTCAAATGCGATTTGAAGCTATTCTGTACACTTTGATGTTTTGTGTGAAAAAGTTTTGTCAAAATGCTCAAAATGGTCTAAAACGTTTTTAAAACGATATTAAGCTATTTTGTGCTCTTTGATGTTTTTGTTTAACCAAGTTTCATCGAAAATCACAAAATGGTCTAAAACGTCTCCAAATGCGATTTGAAGCTTTTCTAAGCACTTTGGTGTTTTTATGTTAACAAGTTTTTTCGAAAATCACAAAATGGTCTAAAACGTCTCCAAATGCGATTTGAAGCTCTTCTGTACACTTTGATGTTTTGTGTGAAAAAGTTTTGTCGTAATTCTCAAACTGGTCTAAAACGTTTTTAAATACGATATTAAGCTGTTTTGTGCACTTTGATGATTTGTGTGAAAAGTTTTAACGAAATGCTCAAAATGGTCAAAAACGGTTTCTAATGTGATTTTAAGCACTTTGATGTTTTTGTGTAACCAAGTTTTTTCGAAAATCACAAAATGGTCTAAAACGTCTCCAAATGCGATTTGAAGCTTTTCTAAGCACTTTGGTGTTTTTATGTTAACAATTTTTTTTGAAAATCACAAAATGGTCTCAAACGTCTCCAAATGCGATTTGAAGATATTCTGAGCACTTTGGTGTTTTTATGTTAAAAAGTTTTTTCGAAAATCACAAAATAGTCTAAAACGTCTCCAAATGCGATTTGAAGCTATTCTGTACACTTTGATGTTTTGTGTGAAAAAGTTTTGTCGAAAAGCTCAAAATGGTCTAAAACGTTTTTAAATACGATATTAAGCTATTTTGTGATCTTTGATGTTTTTGTGTGAAAAGTTTTATCGAAATGCTCAAAATGGTCTAAAACGGTTTCTAATGCGATTTGAAGCTATTCTGTACACTTTGAAGTTTTGTGTGAAAAAGTTTTCTCGAAATGCTCAAAATGGTCTAAAACGTTTTTATATACCATATTAAGCTATTTTGTGCACTTTGATGTTTTTTGTGAAAAGTTTTATTGAAATGCTCAAAATGGTCTAAAACGGTTTCTATTGTGATTTTAAGCACTTTGATGATTTTGTGTAACCAAGTTTCATCGAAATGTACAAAATGGTCTAAAACGTCTCCAAATGCGATTTGAAGCTATTCTAAGTACTTTTGTGTTTTTATGTTAACAAGTTTTTTCGAAAATCACGAAATGGTCTAAAATGTCTCCAAATGCGATTTGAAGCTATTCTGTACACTTTGATGTTTTGTGTGAAAAAGTTTTGTCGAAATGCTCAAAATGGTCTAAAACGTCTTCAAATGCGATTTGAAGCTATTCTGTACACTTTGATGTTTTGTGTGAAAAAGTTTTGTCAAAATGCTCAAAATGGTCTAAAACGTTTTTAAAACGATATTAAGCTATTTTGTGCTCTTTGATATTTTTGTGTAACCAAGTTTCATCGAAAATCACAAAATGGTCTAAAACGTCTCCAAATGCGATTTGAAGCTTTTCTAAGCACTTTGGTGTTTTTATGTTAACAAGTTTTTTCGAAAATCACGAAATGGTCTAAAATGTCTCCAAATGCGATTTGAAGATATTCTGAGCACTTTGGTGTTTTTATGTTAAAACGTTTTTTCGAAAATCACAAAATGGTCTAAAACGTCTCCAAATGCGATTTGAAGCTCTTCTGTACACTTTGATGTTTTGTGTGAAAAAGTTTTGTCGAAATGCTCAAAATGGTCTAAAACGTTTTTAAATTCGATATTAAGCTGTTTTGTGCAGTTTGATGATTTGTGTGAAAAGTTTTAACGAAATGCTCAAAATGGTCTAAAACGGTTTCTAATGTGATTTTAAGCACTTTGATGTTTTTGTGTAACCAAGTTTTTTCGAAAATCACAAAATGGTCTAAAACGTCTCCAAATGCGATTTGAAGCTTTTCTAAGCACTTTGGTGTTTTTATGTTAACAAGTTTTTTCGAAAATCACAAAATGGTCTAAAACGTCTCCAAATGCGATTTGAGGATATTCTGAGCACTTTGGTGTTTTTATGTTAAAAAGTTTTTTCGAAAATCACAAAATGGTCTAAAACGTCTTCAAATGCGATTTGAAGCTATTCTGTACACTTTGATGTTTTGTGTGAAAAAGTTTTGTCAAAATGCTCAAAATGGTCTAAAACGTTTTAAAAACGATATTAAGCTATTTTGTGCTCTTTGATGTTTTTGTTTAACCAAGTTTCATCGAAAATCACAAAATGGTCTAAAACGTCTCCAAATGCGATTTGAAGCTTTTCTAAGCACTTTGGTGTTTTTATGTTAACAAGTTTTTTCGAAAATCACAAAATGGTCTAAAACGTCTCCAAATGCGATTTGAAGCTATTCTAAGTACTTTTGTGTTTTTATGTTAACAAGTTTTTTCGAAAATCACAAAATGGTCTAAAACGTCTTCAAATGCGATTTGAAGCTATTCTGTACACTTTGATGTTTTGTGTGAAAAAGTTTTGTCGAAATGCTCAAAATGGTCTAAAACGTTTTTAAAACGATATTAAGCTATTTTGTGCTCTTTGATGTTTTTGTGTAACCAAGTTTCATCGAAATCAACAAAATGGTCTAATACGTCTCCAAATGCGATTTGAAGCTTTTCCAAGCACTTTGCTGTTTTTATGTTAACAAGTTTTTTCGAAAATCACAAAATGGTCTAAAACGTCTTCAAATGCGATTTGAAGCTATTCTGTACACTTTGATGTTTTGTGTGAAAAAGTTTTGTCGAAATGCTCAAAATGGTCTAAAACGTTTTTAAATACGATATTAAGCTATTTTGTGATCTGTGATGTTTTTGTGTGAAAAGTTTTATCGAAATGCTCAAAATGTTCTAAAACGGTTTCTAATGCGATTTGAAGCTATTCTGTACACTTTGAAGTTTTTTGTGAAAAAGTTTTCTCGAAATGCTCAAAATGGTCTAAAACGTTTTTATATACCATATTAAGCTATTTTGTGCACTTTGATGTTTTTTCTTGAAAAGTTTTATCGAAATGCTCAAAATGGTCTAAAACGGTTTCTATTGTGATTTTAAGCACTTTGATGATTTTGTGTAACCAAGTTTCATCGAAATGTACAAAATGGTCTAAAACGTCTCCAAATGCGATTTGAAGCTATTCTAAGTACTTTTGTGTTTTTATGTTAACAAGTTTTTTCGAAAATCACAAAATGGTCTAAAACGTCTTCAAATGCGATTTGAAGCTATTCTGTACACTTTGATGTTTTGTGTGAAAAAGTTTTGTCGAAATGCTCAAAATGGTCTAAAACGTTTTTAAATACGATATTAAGCTATTTTGTGATCTTTTATGTTTTTGTGTGAAAAGTTTTATCGAAATGCTCAAAATGGTCAGAAACGGTTTCTAATGCGATTTGAAGCTATTCTGTACACTTTGAAGTTTTGTGTGAAAAAGTTTTCTCGAAATGCTCAAAATGGTCTAAAACGTTTTTATATACCATATTAAGCTATTTTGTGCACTTTGATGTTTTTTGTGAAAAGTTTTATCGAAATGCTCAAAATGGTCTAAAACGGTTTCTATTGTGATTTGAAGCACTTTGATGATTTTTTGTAACCAAGTTTCATCGAAATGTACAAAATGGTCTAAAACGTCTCCAAATGCGATTTGAAGCTATTCTAAGTACTTTTGTGTTTTTATGTTAACAAGTTTTTTCGAAAATCACAAAATGGTCTAAAACGTCTTCAAATGCGATTTGAAGCTATTCTGTACACTTTGATGTTTTGTGTGAAAAAGTTTTGTCGAAATGCTCAAAATGGTCTAAAACGTTTTTAAATACGATATTAAGCTATTTTGTGATCTTTGATGTTTTTGTGTGAAAAGTTTTATCGAAATGCTCAAAATGGTCTAAAACGGTTTCTAATGCGATTTGAAGCTATTCTGTACACTTTGAAGTTTTGTGTGAAAAAGTTTTCTCGAAATGCTCAAAATGGTCTAAAACGTTTTTATATACCATATTAAGCTATTTTGTGCACTTTGATGTTTTTTGTGAAAAGTTTTATCGAAATGCTCAAAATGGTCTAAAACGGTTTCTATTGTGATTTTAAGCACTTTGATGATTTTGTGTAACCAAGTTTCATCGAAATGTACAAAATGGTCTAAAACGTCTCCAAATGCGATTTGAAGCTATTCTAAGTACTTTTGTGTTTTTATGTTAACAAGTTTTTTCGAAAATCACAAAATGGTCTAAAACGTCTTCAAATGCGATTTGAAGCTATTCTGTACACTTTGATGTTTTGTGTGAAAAAGTTTTGTCGAAATGCTCAAAATGGTCTAAAACGTTTTTAAAACGATATTAAGCTATTTTGTGCTCTTTGATGTTTTTGTGTAACCAAGTTTCATCGAAATCAACAAAATGGTCTAATACGTCTCCAAATGCGATTTGAAGCTTTTCCAAGCACTTTGGTGTTTTTATGTTAACAAGTTTTTTCGAAAATCACGAAATGGTCTAAAATGTCTCCAAATGCGATTTGAAGATATTCTGAGCACTTTGGTGTTTTTATGTTAAAAAGTTTTTTCGAAAATCACAAAATGGTCTAAAACGTCTCCAAATGCGATTTGAAGCTCTTCTGTACACTTTGATGTTTTGTGTGAAAAAGTTTTGTCGAAATGCTCAAAATGGTCTAAAACGTTTTTAAATACGATATTAAGCTGTTTTGGGCACTTTGATGATTTGTGTGAAAAGTTTTAACGAAATGCTCAAAATGGTCTAAAACGGATTATAATGTGATTTTAAGCACTTTGCTGTTTTTATGTTAACAAGTTTTTTCGAAAATCACAAAATGGTCTAAAACGTCTTCAAATGCGATTTGAAGCTATTCTGTACACTTTGATGTTTTGTGTGAAAAAGTTTTGTCGAAATGCTCAAAATGGTCTAAAACGTTTTTAAATACGATATTAAGCTATTTTGTGATCTTTGATGTTTTTGTGTGAAAAGTTTTATCGAAATGCTCAAAATGGTCTAAAACGGTTTCTAATGCGATTTGAAGCTATTCTGTACACTTTGAAGTTTTGTGTGAAAAAGTTTTCTCGAAATGCTCAAAATGGTCTAAAACGTTTTTATATACCATATTAAGCTATTTTGTGCACTTTGATGTTTTTTGTGAAAAGTTTTATCGAAATGCTCAAAATGGTCTAAAACGGTTTCTATTGTGATTTTAAGCACTTTGATGATTTTGTGTAACCAAGTTTCATCGAAATGTACAAAATGGTCTAAAACGTCTCCAAATGCGATTTGAAGCTATTCTAAGTACTTTTGTGTTTTTATGTTAACAAGTTTTTTCGAAAATCACAAAATGGTCTAAAACGTCTTCAAATGCGATTTGAAGCTATTCTGTACACTTTGATGTTTTGTGTGAAAAAGTTTTGTCGAAATGCTCAAAATGGTCTAAAACGTTTTTAAAACGATATTAAGCTATTTTGTGCTCTTTGATGTTTTTGTGTAACCAAGTTTCATCGAAATCAACAAAATGGTCTAATACGTCTCCAAATGCGATTTGAAGCTTTTCCAAGCACTTTGGTGTTTTTATGTTAACAAGTTTTTTCGAAAATCACGAAATGGTCTAAAATGTCTCCAAATGCGATTTGAAGATATTCTGAGCACTTTGGTGTTTTTATGTTAAAAAGTTTTTTCGAAAATCACAAAATGGTCTAAAACGTCTCCAAATGCGATTTGAAGCTCTTCTGTACACTTTGATGTTTTGTGTGAAAAAGTTTTGTCGAAATGCTCAAAATGGTCTAAAACGTTTTTAAATACGATATTAAGCTGTTTTGGGCACTTTGATGATTTGTGTGAAAAGTTTTAACGAAATGCTCAAAATGGTCTAAAACGGATTATAATGTGATTTTAAGCACTTTGCTGTTTTTATGTTAACAAGTTTTTTCGAAAATCACAAAATGGTCTAAAACGTCTTCAAATGCGATTTGAAGCTATTCTTTACACTTTGATGTTTTGTGTGAAAAAGTTTTGTCGAAATGCTCAAAATGGTCTAAAACGTTTTTAAATACGATATTAAGCTATTTTGTGATCTTTGATGTTTTTGTGTGAAAAGTTTTATCGAAATGCTCAAAATGGTCTAAAACGGTTTCTATTGTGATTTTAAGCACTTTGATGATTTTGTGTAACCAAGTTTCATCGAAAATCACAAAATGGTCTAAAACGTCTCCAAATGCGATTTGAAGCTTTTCTAAGCACTTTGGTGTTTTTATGTTAACAAGTTTTTTCGAAAATCACAAAATGGTCTAAAACGTCTCCAAATGCGATTTGAAGCTCTTCTGTACACTTTGATGTTTTGTGTGAAAAAGTTTTGTCGTAATTCTCAAAATGGTCTAAAACGTTTTTAAATACGATATTAAGCTGTTTTGTGCACTTTGATGATTTGTGTGAAAAGTTGTAACGAAATACTCAAAATGGTCAAAAACGGTTTCTAATGTGATTTTAAGCACTTTGATGTTTTTGTGTAACCAAGTTTTTTCGAAAATCACAAAATGGTCTAAAACGTCTCCAAATGCGATTTGAAGCTTTTCTAAGCACTTTGGTGTTTTTATGTTAACAATTTTTTTTGAAAATCACAAAATGGTCTAAAACGTCTCCAAATGCGATTTGAAGATATTCTGAGCACTTTGGTGTTTTTATGTTAAAAAGTTTTTTTAGAAAATCACAAAATAGTCTAAAACGTCTCCAAATGCGATTTGAAGCTATTCTGTACACTTTGATGTTTTGTGTGAAAAAGTTTTGTCGAAATGCTCAAAATGGTCTAAAACGTTTTTAAAACGATATTAAGCTATTTTGTGCTCTTTGATGTTTTTGTGTAACCAAGTTTCATCGAAAATCACAAAATGGTCTAAAACGTCTCCAAATGCGATTTGAAGCTTTTCTAAGCACTTTGGTGTTTTTATGTTAACAAGTTTTTTCGAAAATCACGAAATGGTCTAAAATGTCTCCAAATGCGATTTGAAGATATTCTGAGCACTTTGGTGTTTTTATGTTAAAAAGTTTTTTCGAAAATCACAAAATGGTCTAAAACGTCTCCAAATGCGATTTGAAGCTCTTCTGTACACTTTGATGTTTTGTGTGAAAAAGTTTTGTCGAAATGCTCAAAATGGTCTAAAACGTTTTTAAATACGATATTAAGCTATTCTGTACACTTTGATGTTTTTTGTGAAAAGTTTTATCGAAATGCTCAAAATGGTCTAAAACGGTTTCTATTGTGATTTTAAGCACTTTGATGATTTTGTGTAACCAAGTTTCATCGAAATGTACAAAATGGTCTAAAACGTCTCCAAATGCGATTTGAAGCTATTCTAAGTACTTTTGTGTTTTTATGTTAACAAGTTTTTTCGAAAATCACAAAATGGTCTAAAACGTCTTCAAATGCGATTTGAAGCTATTCTGTACACTTTGATGTTTTGTGTGAAAAAGTTTTGTCGAAATGCTCAAAATGGTCTAAAACGTTTTTAAAACGATATTAAGCTATTTTGTGCTCTTTGATGTTTTTGTGTAACCAAGTTTCATCGAAATCAACAAAATGGTCTAATACGTCTCCAAATGCGATTTGAAGCTTTTCCAAGCACTTTGGTGTTTTTATGTTAAGAAGTTTTTTCGAAAATCACGAAATGGTCTAAAATGTCTCCAAATGCGATTTGAAGATATTCTGAGCACTTTGGTGTTTTTATGTTAAAAAGTTTTTTCGAAAATCACAAAATGGTCTAAAACGTCTCCAAATGCGATTTGAAGCTCTTCTGTACACTTTGATGTTTTGTGTGAAAAAGTTTTGTCGAAATGCTCAAAATGGTCTAAAACGTTTTTAAATACGATATTAAGCTGTTTTGGGCACTTTGATGATTTGTGTGAAAAGTTTTAACGAAATGCTCAAAATGGTCTAAAACGGATTATAATGTGATTTTAAGCACTTTGCTGTTTTTATGTTAACAAGTTTTTTCGAAAATCACAAAATGGTCTAAAACGTCTTCAAATGCGATTTGAAGCTATTCTTTACACTTTGATGTTTTGTGTGAAAAAGTTTTGTCGAAATGCTCAAAATGGTCTAAAACGTTTTTAAATACGATATTAAGCTATTTTGTGATCTTTGATGTTTTTGTGTGAAAAGTTTTATCGAAATGCTCAAAATGGTCTAAAACGGTTTCTATTGTGATTTTAAGCACTTTGATGATTTTGTGTAACCAAGTTTCATCGAAAATCACAAAATGGTCTAAAACGTCTCCAAATGCGATTTGAAGCTTTTCTAAGCACTTTGGTGTTTTTATGTTAACAAGTTTTTTCGAAAATCACAAAATGGTCTAAAACGTCTCCAAATGCGATTTGAAGCTCTTCTGTACACTTTGATGTTTTGTGTGAAAAAGTTTTGTCGTAATTCTCAAAATGGTCTAAAACGTTTTTAAATACGATATTAAGCTGTTTTGTGCACTTTGATGATTTGTGTGAAAAGTTGTAACGAAATACTCAAAATGGTCAAAAACGGTTTCTAATGTGATTTTAAGCACTTTGATGTTTTTGTGTAACCAAGTTTTTTCGAAAATCACAAAATGGTCTAAAACGTCTCCAAATGCGATTTGAAGCTTTTCTAAGCACTTTGGTGTTTTTATGTTAACAATTTTTTTTGAAAATCACAAAATGGTCTAAAACGTCTCCAAATGCGATTTGAAGATATTCTGAGCACTTTGGTGTTTTTATGTTAAAAAGTTTTTTTAGAAAATCACAAAATAGTCTAAAACGTCTCCAAATGCGATTTGAAGCTATTCTGTACACTTTGATGTTTTGTGTGAAAAAGTTTTGTCGAAATGCTCAAAATGGTCTAAAACGTTTTTAAAACGATATTAAGCTATTTTGTGCTCTTTGATGTTTTTGTGTAACCAAGTTTCATCGAAAATCACAAAATGGTCTAAAACGTCTCCAAATGCGATTTGAAGCTTTTCTAAGCACTTTGGTGTTTTTATGTTAACAAGTTTTTTCGAAAATCACGAAATGGTCTAAAATGTCTCCAAATGCGATTTGAAGATATTCTGAGCACTTTGGTGTTTTTATGTTAAAAAGTTTTTTCGAAAATCACAAAATGGTCTAAAACGTCTCCAAATGCGATTTGAAGCTCTTCTGTACACTTTGATGTTTTGTGTGAAAAAGTTTTGTCGAAATGCTCAAAATGGTCTAAAACGTTTTTAAATACGATATTAAGCTGTTTTGGGCACTTTGATGATTTGTGTGAAAAGTTTTAACGAAATGCTCAAAATGGTCTAAAACGGATTATAATGTGATTTTAAGCACTTTGATGTTTTTGTGTAACCAAGTTTTTTCGAAAATCACAAAATGGTCTAAAACGTCTCCAAATGCGATTTGAAGCTTTTCTAAGCACTTTGGTGTTTTTATGTTAACAAGTTTTTTCGAAAATCACAAAATGGTCTAAAACGTCTCCAAATGCGATTTGAGGATATTCTGAGCACTTTGGTGTTTTTATGTTAAAAAGTTTTTTCGAAAATCACAAAATGGTCTAAAACGTCTCCAAATGCGATTTGAAGCTATTCTGTACACTTTGATGTTTTGTGTGAAAAGGTTTTGTCGAAATGCTCAAAATGGTCTAAAACGTTTTTAAAACGATATTAAGCTATTTTGTGCTCTTTGATGTTTTTGTGTAACCAAGTTTCATCGAAATCAACAAAATGGTCTAATACGTCTCCAAATGCGATTTGAAGCTTTTCCAAGCACTTTGCTGTTTTTATGTTAACAAGTTTTTTAGAAAATCACAAAATGGTCTAAAACGTCTTCAAATGCGATTTGAAGCTATTCTGTACACTTTGATGTTTTGTGTGAAAAAGTTTTGTCGAAATGCTCAAAATGGTCTAAAACGTTTTTAAATACGATATTAAGCTATTTTGTGATCTTTGATGTTTTTGTGTGAAAAGTTTTATCGAAATGCTCAAAATGGTCTAAAACGGTTTCTAATGCGATTTGAAGCTATTCTGTACACTTTGAAGTTTTGTGTGAAAAAGTTTTGTCGAAATGCTCAAAATGGTCTAAAACGTTTTTAAAACGATATTAAGCTATTTTGTGCTCTTTGATGTTTTTGTGTAACCAAGTTTCATCGAAAATCACAAAATGGTCTAAAACGTCTCCAAATGCGATTTGAAGCTTTTCTAAGCACTTTGGTGTTTTTATGTTAACAAGTTTTTTCGAAAATCACGAAATGGTCTAAAATGTCTCCAAATGCGATTTGAAGATATTCTGAGCACTTTGGTGTTTTTATGTTAAAAAGTTTTTTCGAAAATCACAAAATGGTCTAAAACGTCTCCAAATGCGATTTGAAGCTCTTCTGTACACTTTGATGTTTTGTGTGAAAAAGTTTTGTCGAAATGCTCAAAATGGTCTAAAACGTTTTTAAATACGATATTAAGCTGTTTTGGGCACTTTGATGATTTGTGTGAAAAGTTTTAACGAAATGCTCAAAATGGTCTAAAACGGATTATAATGTGATTTTAAGCACTTTGATGTTTTTGTGTAACCAAGTTTTTTCGAAAATCACAAAATGGTCTAAAACGTCTCCAAATGCGATTTGAAGCTTTTCTAAGCACTTTGGTGTTTTTATGTTAACAAGTTTTTTCGAAAATCACAAAATGGTCTAAAACGTCTCCAAATGCGATTTGAGGATATTCTGAGCACTTTGGTGTTTTTATGTTAAAAAGTTTTTTCGAAAATCACAAAATGGTCTAAAACGTCTCCAAATGCGATTTGAAGCTATTCTGTACACTTTGATGTTTTGTGTGAAAAGGTTTTGTCGAAATGCTCAAAATGGTCTAAAACGTTTTTAAAACGATATTAAGCTATTTTGTGCTCTTTGATGTTTTTGTGTAACCAAGTTTCATCGAAATCAACAAAATGGTCTAATACGTCTCCAAATGCGATTTGAAGCTTTTCCAAGCACTTTGGTGTTTTTATGTTAAAAAGTTTTTTTGAAAATCACAAAAAGGTCTAAAACGTCTCAAAATGCGATTTGAAGCTATTCTGTACACTTTGATGTTTTGTGTGAAAAAGTTTTCTCGAAATGCTCAAAATGGTCTAAAACGTTTTTAAAACGATATTAAGCTATTTTGTGCTCTTTGATGTTTTTGTTTAACCAAGTTTCATCGAAAATCACAAAATGGTCTAAAACGTTTCCAAATGCGATTTGAAGCTCTTCTGTACACTTTGATGTTTTGTGTGAAAAAGTTTTGTCGAAATGCTCAAAATGGTCTAAAACGTTTTTAAAACGATATTAAGCTATTTTGTGCTCTTTGATGTTTTTGTGTAACCAAGTTTCATCGAAAATCACAAAATGGTCTAAAACGTCTCCAAATGCGATTTGAAGCTTTTCTAAGCACTTTGGTGTTTTTATGTTAACAAGTTTTTTCGAAAATCACGAAATGGTCTAAAATGTCTCCAAATGCGATTTGAAGATATTCTGAGCACTTTGGTGTTTTTATGTTAAAAAGTTTTTTCGAAAATCACAAAATGGTCTAAAACGTCTCCAAATGCGATTTGAAGCTCTTCTGTACACTTTGATGTTTTGTGTGAAAAAGTTTTGTCGAAATGCTCAAAATGGTCTAAAACGTTTTTAAATACGATATTAAGCTGTTTTGGGCACTTTGATGATTTGTGTGAAAAGTTTTAACGAAATGCTCAAAATGGTCTAAAACGGATTATAATGTGATTTTAAGCACTTTGATGTTTTTGTGTAACCAAGTTTTTTCGAAAATCACAAAATGGTCTAAAACGTCTCCAAATGCGATTTGAAGCTTTTCTAAGCACTTTGGTGTTTTTATGTTAACAAGTTTTTTCGAAAATCACAAAATGGTCTAAAACGTCTCCAAATGCGATTTGAGGATATTCTGAGCACTTTGGTGTTTTTATGTTAAAAAGTTTTTTCGAAAATCACAAAATGGTCTAAAACGTCTCCAAATGCGATTTGAAGCTATTCTGTACACTTTGATGTTTTGTGTGAAAAGGTTTTGTCGAAATGCTCAAAATGGTCTAAAACGTTTTTAAAACGATATTAAGCTATTTTGTGCTCTTTGATGTTTTTGTGTAACCAAGTTTCATCGAAATCAACAAAATGGTCTAATACGTCTCCAAATGCGATTTGAAGCTTTTCCAAGCACTTTGCTGTTTTTATGTTAACAAGTTTTTTAGAAAATCACAAAATGGTCTAAAACGTCTTCAAATGCGATTTGAAGCTATTCTGTACACTTTGATGTTTTGTGTGAAAAAGTTTTGTCGAAATGCTCAAAATGGTCTAAAACGTTTTTAAATACGATATTAAGCTATTTTGTGATCTTTGATGTTTTTGTGTGAAAAGTTTTATCGAAATGCTCAAAATGGTCTAAAACGGTTTCTAATGCGATTTGAAGCTATTCTGTACACTTTGAAGTTTTGTGTGAAAAAGTTTTGTCGAAATGCTCAAAATGGTCTAAAACGTTTTTAAAACGATATTAAGCTATTTTGTGCTCTTTGATGTTTTTGTGTAACCAAGTTTCATCGAAAATCACAAAATGGTCTAAAACGTCTCCAAATGCGATTTGAAGCTTTTCTAAGCACTTTGGTGTTTTTATGTTAACAAGTTTTTTCGAAAATCACGAAATGGTCTAAAATGTCTCCAAATGCGATTTGAAGATATTCTGAGCACTTTGGTGTTTTTATGTTAAAAAGTTTTTTCGAAAATCACAAAATGGTCTAAAACGTCTCCAAATGCGATTTGAAGCTCTTCTGTACACTTTGATGTTTTGTGTGAAAAAGTTTTGTCGAAATGCTCAAAATGGTCTAAAACGTTTTTAAATACGATATTAAGCTGTTTTGGGCACTTTGATGATTTGTGTGAAAAGTTTTAACGAAATGCTCAAAATGGTCTAAAACGGATTATAATGTGATTTTAAGCACTTTGATGTTTTTGTGTAACCAAGTTTTTTCGAAAATCACAAAATGGTCTAAAACGTCTCCAAATGCGATTTGAAGCTTTTCTAAGCACTTTGGTGTTTTTATGTTAACAAGTTTTTTCGAAAATCACAAAATGGTCTAAAACGTCTCCAAATGCGATTTGAGGATATTCTGAGCACTTTGGTGTTTTTATGTTAAAAAGTTTTTTCGAAAATCACAAAATGGTCTAAAACGTCTCCAAATGCGATTTGAAGCTATTCTGTACACTTTGATGTTTTGTGTGAAAAGGTTTTGTCGAAATGCTCAAAATGGTCTAAAACGTTTTTAAAACGATATTAAGCTATTTTGTGCTCTTTGATGTTTTTGTGTAACCAAGTTTCATCGAAATCAACAAAATGGTCTAATACGTCTCCAAATGCGATTTGAAGCTTTTCCAAGCACTTTGCTGTTTTTATGTTAACAAGTTTTTTAGAAAATCACAAAATGGTCTAAAACGTCTTCAAATGCGATTTGAAGCTATTCTGTACACTTTGATGTTTTGTGTGAAAAAGTTTTGTCGAAATGCTCAAAATGGTCTAAAACGTTTTTAAATACGATATTAAGCTATTTTGTGATCTTTGATGTTTTTGTGTGAAAAGTTTTATCGAAATGCTCAAAATGGTCTAAAACGGTTTCTAATGCGATTTGAAGCTATTCTGTACACTTTGAAGTTTTTTGTGAAAAAGTTTTCTCGAAATGCTCAAAATGGTCTAAAACGTTTTTATATACCATATTAAGCTATTTTGTGCACTTTGATGTTTTTTGTGAAAAGTTTTATCGAAATGCTCAAAATGGTCTAAAACGGTTTCTATTGTGATTTTAAGCACTTTGATGATTTTGTGTAACCAAGTTTCATCGAAATGTACAAAATGGTCTAAAACGTCTCCAAATGCGATTTGAAGCTATTCTAAGTACTTTTGTGTTTTTATGTTAACAAGTTTTTTCGAAAATCACAAAATGGTCTAAAACGTCTTCAAATGCGATTTGAAGCTATTCTGTACACTTTGATGTTTTGTGTGAAAAAGTTTTGTCAAAATGCTCAAAATGGTCTAAAACGTTTTTAAAACGATATTAAGCTATTTTGTGCTCTTTGATGTTTTTGTTTAACCAAGTTTCATCGAAAATCACAAAATGGTCTAAAACGTCTCCAAATGCGATTTGAAGCTTTTCTAAGCACTTTGGTGTTTTTATGTTAACAAGTTTTTTCGAAAATCACAAAATGGTCTAAAACGTCTCCAAATGCGATTTGAAGCTCTTCTGTACACTTTGATGTTTTGTGTGAAAAAGTTTTGTCGTAATTCTCAAAATGGTCTAAAACGTTTTTAAATACGATATTAAGCTGTTTTGTGCACTTTAATGATTTGTGTGAAAAGTTTTAACGAAATGCTCAAAATGGTCAAAAACGGTTTCTAATGTGATTTTAAGCACTTTGATGTTTTTGTGTAACCAAGTTTTTTCGAAAATCACAAAATGGTCTAAAACGTCTCCAAATGCGATTTGAAGCTTTTCTAAGCACTTTGGTGTTTTTATGTTAACAATTTTTTTTGAAAATCACAAAATGGTCTAAAACGTCTCCAAATGCGATTTGAAGATATTCTGAGCACTTTGGTGTTTTTATGTTAAAAAGTTTTTTCGAAAATCACAAAATAGTCTAAAACGTCTCCAAATGCGATTTGAAGCTATTCTGTACACTTTGATGTTTTGTGTGAAAAAGTTTTGTCGAAATGCTCAAAATTGTCTAAAACGTTTTTAAAACGATATTAAGCTATTTTGTGCTCTTTGATGTTTTTGTGTAACCAAGTTTCATCGAAAATCACAAAATGGTCTAAAACGTCTCCAAATGCGATTTGAAGCTTTTCTAAGCACTTTGGTGTTTTTATGTTAACAAGTTTTTTCGAAAATCACGAAATGGTCTAAAATGTCTCCAAATGCGATTTGAAGATATTCTGAGCACTTTGGTGTTTTTATGTTAAAAAGTTTTTTCGAAAATCACAAAATGGTCTAAAACGTCTCCAAATGCGATTTGAAGCTCTTCTGTACACTTTGATGTTTTGTGTGAAAAAGTTTTGTCGAAATGCTCAAAATGGTCTAAAACGTTTTTAAATACGATATTAAGCTGTTTTGGGCACTTTGATGATTTGTGTGAAAAGTTTTAACGAAATGCTCAAAATGGTCTAAAACGGTTTCTAATGTGATTTTAAGCACTTTGATGTTTTTGTGTAACCAAGTTTTTTCGAAAATCACAAAATGGTCTAAAACGTCTCCAAATGCGATTTGAAGCTTTTCTAAGCACTTTGGTGTTTTTATGTTAACAAGTTTTTTCGAAAATCACAAAATGGTCTAAAACGTCTCCAAATGCGATTTGAGGATATTCTGAGCACTTTGGTGTTTTTATGTTAAAAAGTTTTTTCGAAAATCACAAAATGGTCTAAAACGTCTCCAAATGCGATTTGAAGCTATTCTGTACACTTTGATGTTTTGTGTGAAAAAGTTTTGTCGAAATGCTCAAAATGGTCTAAAACGTTTTTAAAACGATATTAAGCTATTTTGTGCTCTTTGATGTTTTTGTGTAACCAAGTTTCATCGAAATCAACAAAATGGTCTAATACGTCTCCAAATGCGATTTGAAGCTTTTCCAAGCACTTTGCTGTTTTTATGTTAACAAGTTTTTTCGAAAATCACAAAATGGTCTAAAACGTCTTCAAATGCGATTTGAAGCTATTCTGTAGACTTTGATGTTTTGTGTGAAAAAGTTTTGTCGAAATGCTCAAAATGGTCTAAAACGTTTTTAAATACGATATTAAGCTATTTTGTGATCTTTGATGTTTTTGTGTGAAAAGTTTTATCGAAATGCTCAAAATGGTCTAAAACGGTTTCTAATGCGATTTGAAGCTATTCTGTACACTTTGAAGTTTTTTGTGAAAAAGTTTTCTCGAAATGCTCAAAATGGTCTAAAACGTTTTTATATACCATATTAAGCTATTTTGTGCACTTTGATGTTTTTTGTGAAAAGTTTTATCGAAATGCTCAAAATGGTCTAAAACGGTTTCTATTGTGATTTTAAGCACTTTGATGATTTTGTGTAACCAAGTTTCATCGAAATGTACAAAATGGTCTAAAACGTCTCCAAATGCGATTTTAAGCTATTCTAAGTACTTTTGTGTTTTTATGTTAACAAGTTTTTTCGAAAATCACAAAATGGTCTAAAACGTCTTCAAATGCGATTTGAAGCTATTCTGTACACTTTGATGTTTTGTGTGAAAAAGTTTTGTCAAAATGCTCAAAATGGTCTAAAACGTTTTTAAAACGATATTAAGCTATTTTGTGCTCTTTGATGTTTTTGTTTAACCAAGTTTCATCGAAAATCACAAAATGGTCTAAAACGTCTCCAAATGCGATTTGAAGCTTTTCTAAGCACTTTGGTGTTTTTATGTTAACAAGTTTTTTCGAAAATCACAAAATGGTCTAAAACGTCTCCAAATGCGATTTGAAGCTCTTCTGTACACTTTGATGTTTTGTGTGAAAAAGTTTTGTCGTAATTCTCAAACTGGTCTAAAACGTTTTTAAATACGATATTAAGCTGTTTTGTGCACTTTGATGATTTGTGTGAAAAGTTTTAACGAAATGCTCAAAATGGTCAAAAACGGTTTCTAATGTGATTTTAAGCACTTTGATGTTTTTGTGTAACCAAGTTTTTTCGAAAATCACAAAATGGTCTAAAACGTCTCCAAATGCGATTTGAAGCTTTTCTAAGCACTTTGGTGTTTTTATGTTAACAATTTTTTTTGAAAATCACAAAATGGTCTCAAACGTCTCCAAATGCGATTTGAAGATATTCTGAGCACTTTGGTGTTTTTATGTTAAAAAGTTTTTTCGAAAATCACAAAATAGTCTAAAACGTCTCCAAATGCGATTTGAAGCTATTCTGTACACTTTGATGTTTTGTGTGAAAAAGTTTTGTCGAAAAGCTCAAAATGGTCTAAAACGTTTTTAAATACGATATTAAGCTATTTTGTGATCTTTGATGTTTTTGTGTGAAAAGTTTTATCGAAATGCTCAAAATGGTCTAAAACGGTTTCTAATGCGATTTGAAGCTATTCTGTACACTTTGAAGTTTTGTGTGAAAAAGTTTTCTCGAAATGCTCAAAATGGTCTAAAACGTTTTTATATACCATATTAAGCTATTTTGTGCACTTTGATGTTTTTTGTGAAAAGTTTTATTGAAATGCTCAAAATGGTCTAAAACGGTTTCTATTGTGATTTTAAGCACTTTGATGATTTTGTGTAACCAAGTTTCATCGAAATGTACAAAATGGTCTAAAACGTCTCCAAATGCGATTTGAAGCTATTCTAAGTACTTTTGTGTTTTTATGTTAACAAGTTTTTTCGAAAATCACGAAATGGTCTAAAATGTCTCCAAATGCGATTTGAAGCTATTCTGTACACTTTGATGTTTTGTGTGAAAAAGTTTTGTCGAAATGCTCAAAATGGTCTAAAACGTTTTTAAAACGATATTAAGCTATTTTGTGCTCTTTGATGTTTTTGTGTAACCAAGTTTCATCGAAATCAACAAAATGGTCTAATACGTCTCCAAATGCGATTTGAAGCTTTTTCAAGCACTTTGCTGTTTTTATGTTAACAAGTTTTTTCGAAAATCACAAAATGGTCTAAAACGTCTTCAAATGCGATTTGAAGCTATTCTTTACACTTTGATGTTTTGTGTGAAAAAGTTTTGTCGAAATTCTCAAAATGGTCTAAAACGTTTTTAAATACGATATTAAGCTATTTTGTGATCTTTGATGTTTTTGTTTAACCAAGTTTCATCGAAAATCACAAAATGGTCTAAAACGTCTCCAAATGCGATTTGAAGCTTTTCTAAGCACTTTGGTGTTTTTATGTTAACAAGTTTTTTCAAAAATCACAAAATGGTCTAAAACGTCTCCAAATGCGATTTGAAGCTCTTCTGTACACTTTGATGTTTTGTGTGAAAAAGTTTTGTCGTAATTCTCAAAATGGTCTAAAACGTTTTTAAATACGATATTAAGCTGTTTTGTGCACTTTGATGATTTGTGTGAAAAGTTTTAACGAAATGCTCAAAATGGTCAAAAACGGTTTCTAATGTGATTTTAAGCACTTTGATGTTTTTGTGTAACCAAGTTTTTTCGAAAATCACAAAATGGTCTAAAACGTCTCCAAATGCGATTTGAAGCTTTTCTAAGCACTTTGGTGTTTTTATGTTAACAATTTTTTTTGAAAATCACAAAATGGTCTAAAACGTCTCCAAATGCGATTTGAAGATATTCTGAGCACTTTGGTGTTTTTATGTTAAAAAGTTTTTTCGAAAATCACAAAATAGTCTAAAACGTCTCCAAATGCGATTTGAAGCTATTCTGTACACTTTGATGTTTTGTGTGAAAAAGTTTTGTCGAAATGCTCAAAATGGTCTAAAACGTTTTTAAAACGATATTAAGCTATTTTGTGCTCTTTGATGTTTTTGTGTAACCAAGTTTCATCGAAAATCACAAAATGGTCTAAAACGTCTCCAAATGCGATTTGAAGCTTTTCTAAGCACTTTGCTGTTTTTATGTTAACAAGTTTTTTCGAAAATCACAAAATGGTCTAAAACGTCTTCAAATGCGATTTGAAGCTATTCTGTAGACTTTGATGTTTTGTGTGAAAAAGTTTTGTCGAAATGCTCAAAATGGTCTAAAACGTTTTTAAATACGATATTAAGCTATTTTGTGATCTTTGATGTTTTTGTGTGAAAAGTTTTATCGAAATGCTCAAAATGGTCTAAAACGGTTTCTAATGCGATTTGAAGCTATTCTGTACACTTTGAAGTTTTTTGTGAAAAAGTTTTCTCGAAATGCTCAAAATGGTCTAAAACGTTTTTATATACCATATTAAGCTATTTTGTGCACTTTGATGTTTTTTGTGAAAAGTTTTATCGAAATGCTCAAAATGGTCTAAAACGGTTTCTATTGTGATTTTAAGCACTTTGATGATTTTGTGTAACCAAGTTTCATCGAAATGTACAAAATGGTCTAAAACGTCTCCAAATGCGATTTTAAGCTATTCTAAGTACTTTTGTGTTTTTATGTTAACAAGTTTTTTCGAAAATCACAAAATGGTCTAAAACGTCTTCAAATGCGATTTGAAGCTATTCTGTACACTTTGATGTTTTGTGTGAAAAAGTTTTGTCAAAATGCTCAAAATGGTCTAAAACGTTTTTAAAACGATATTAAGCTATTTTGTGCTCTTTGATGTTTTTGTTTAACCAAGTTTCATCGAAAATCACAAAATGGTCTAAAACGTCTCCAAATGCGATTTGAAGCTTTTCTAAGCACTTTGGTGTTTTTATGTTAACAAGTTTTTTCGAAAATCACAAAATGGTCTAAAACGTCTCCAAATGCGATTTGAAGCTCTTCTGTACACTTTGATGTTTTGTGTGAAAAAGTTTTGTCGTAATTCTCAAACTGGTCTAAAACGTTTTTAAATACGATATTAAGCTGTTTTGTGCACTTTGATGATTTGTGTGAAAAGTTTTAACGAAATGCTCAAAATGGTCAAAAACGGTTTCTAATGTGATTTTAAGCACTTTGATGTTTTTGTGTAACCAAGTTTTTTCGAAAATCACAAAATGGTCTAAAACGTCTCCAAATGCGATTTGAAGCTTTTCTAAGCACTTTGGTGTTTTTATGTTAACAATTTTTTTTGAAAATCACAAAATGGTCTCAAACGTCTCCAAAAACGATTTGAAGATATTCTGAGCACTTTGGTGTTTTTATGTTAAAAAGTTTTTTCGAAAATCACAAAATAGTCTAAAACGTCTCCAAATGCGATTTGAAGCTATTCTGTACACTTTGATGTTTTGTGTGAAAAAGTTTTGTCGAAAAGCTCAAAATGGTCTAAAACGTTTTTAAATACGATATTAAGCTATTTTGTGATCTTTGATGTTTTTGTGTGAAAAGTTTTATCGAAATGCTCAAAATGGTCTAAAACGGTTTCTAATGCGATTTGAAGCTATTCTGTACACTTTGAAGTTTTGTGTGAAAAAGTTTTCTCGAAATGCTCAAAATGGTCTAAAACGTTTTTATATACCATATTAAGCTATTTTGTGCACTTTGATGTTTTTTGTGAAAAGTTTTATTGAAATGCTCAAAATGGTCTAAAACGGTTTCTATTGTGATTTTAAGCACTTTGATGATTTTGTGTAACCAAGTTTCATCGAAATGTACAAAATGGTCTAAAACGTCTCCAAATGCGATTTGAAGCTATTCTAAGTACTTTTGTGTTTTTATGTTAACAAGTTTTTTCGAAAATCACGAAATGGTCTAAAATGTCTCCAAATGCGATTTGAAGCTATTCTGTACACTTTGATGTTTTGTGTGAAAAAGTTTTGTCGAAATGCTCAAAATGGTCTAAAACGTTTTTAAAACGATATTAAGCTATTTTGTGCTCTTTGATGTTTTTGTGTAACCAAGTTTCATCGAAATCAACAAAATGGTCTAATACGTCTCCAAATGCGATTTGAAGCTTTTTCAAGCACTTTGCTGTTTTTATGTTAACAAGTTTTTTCGAAAATCACAAAATGGTCTAAAACGTCTTCAAATGCGATTTGAAGCTATTCTTTACACTTTGATGTTTTGTGTGAAAAAGTTTTGTCGAAATTCTCAAAATGGTCTAAAACGTTTTTAAATACGATATTAAGCTATTTTGTGATCTTTGATGTTTTTGTTTAACCAAGTTTCATCGAAAATCACAAAATGGTCTAAAACGTCTCCAAATGCGATTTGAAGCTTTTCTAAGCACTTTGGTGTTTTTATGTTAACAAGTTTTTTCAAAAATCACAAAATGGTCTAAAACGTCTCCAAATGCGATTTGAAGCTCTTCTGTACACTTTGATGTTTTGTGTGAAAAAGTTTTGTCGTAATTCTCAAAATGGTCTAAAACGTTTTTAAATACGATATTAAGCTGTTTTGTGCACTTTGATGATTTGTGTGAAAAGTTTTAACGAAATGCTCAAAATGGTCAAAAACGGTTTCTAATGTGATTTTAAGCACTTTGATGTTTTTGTGTAACCAAGTTTTTTCGAAAATCACAAAATGGTCTAAAACGTCTCCAAATGCGATTTGAAGCTTTTCTAAGCACTTTGGTGTTTTTATGTTAACAATTTTTTTTGAAAATCACAAAATGGTCTAAAACGTCTCCAAATGCGATTTGAAGATATTCTGAGCACTTTGGTGTTTTTATGTTAAAAAGTTTTTTCGAAAATCACAAAATAGTCTAAAACGTCTCCAAATGCGATTTGAAGCTATTCTGTACACTTTGATGTTTTGTGTGAAAAAGTTTTGTCGAAATGCTCAAAATGGTCTAAAACGTTTTTAAAACGATATTAAGCTATTTTGTGCTCTTTGATGTTTTTGTGTAACCAAGTTTCATCGAAAATCACAAAATGGTCTAAAACGTCTCCAAATGCGAATTGAAGCTTTTCTAAGCACTTTGGTGTTTTTATGTTAACAAGTTTTTTCGAAAATTACGAAATGGTCTAAAATGTCTCCAAATGCGATTTGAAGATATTCTGAGCACTTTGGTGTTTTTATGTTAAAAAGTTTTTTCGAAAATCACAAAATGGTCTAAAACGTCTCCAAATGCGATTTGAAGCTCTTCTGTACACTTTGATGTTTTGTGTGAAAAAGTTTTGTCGAAATGCTCAAAATGGTCTAAAACGTTTTTAAATACGATATTAAGCTGTTTTGTGCACTTTGATGATTTGTGTGAAAAGTTTTAACGAAATGCTAAAAATGGTATAAAACGGTTTCTAATGTGATTTTAAGCACTTTGATGTTTTTGTGTAACCAAGTTTTTTCGAAAATCACAAAATGGTCTAAAACGTCTCCAAATGCGATTTGAAGCTTTTCTAGGCACTTTGGTGTTTTTATGTTAACAAGTTTTTTCGAAAATCACAAAATGGTCTAAAACGTCTCCAAATGCGATTTGAAGATATTCTGAGCACTTTGGTGTTTTTATGTTAAAAAGTTTTTTCGAAAATCACAAGATGGTCTAAAACGTCTCCAAATGCGATTTGAAGCTCTTCTGTACACTTTGATGTTTTGTGTGAAAAAGTTTTGTCGAAATGCCCAAAAAGGTCTAAAACGTTTTTAAATACGATATTAAGCTATTTTGTGCTCTTTGATGTTTTTGTGTAACCAAGTTTCATCGAAAATCACAAAATGGTCTAAAACGTCTTCAAATGCGATTTGAAGCTATTCTGTACACTTTGATGTTTTGTGTGAAAAAGTTTTGTCAAAATGCTCAAAATGGTCTAAAACGTTTTTAAAACGATATTAAGCTATTTTGTGCTCTTTGATGTTTTTGTGTAACCAAGTTTCATCGAAAATCACAAAATGGTCTAAAACGTCTCCAAATGCGATTTGAAGCTTTTCTAAGCACTTTGGTGTTTTTATGTTAACAAGTTTTTTCGAAAATCACAAAATGGTCTAAAACGTCTCCAAATGCGATTTGAAGCTCTTCTGTACACTTTGATGTTTTGTGTGAAAAAGTTTTGTCGAAATGCTCAAAATGGTCTAAAACGTTTTTAAATACGATATTAAGCTGTTTTGTGCAGTTTGATGATTTGTGTGAAAAGTTTTAACGAAATGCTCAAAATGGTCTAAAACGGTTTCTAATGCGATTTAAAGCTATTCTGTACACTTTGAAGTTTTTTGTGAAAAAGTTTTCTCGAAATGCTCAAAATGGTCTAAAACGTTTTTATATACCATATTAAGCTATTTTGTGCACTTTGATGTTTTTTGTGAAAAGTTTTATCGAAATGCTCAAAATGGTCTGAAACGGTTTCTATTGTGATTTTAAGCACTTTGATGATTTTGTGTAACCAAGTTTCATAGAAATGTACAAAATGGTCTAAAATGTCTCCAAATGCGATTTGAAGCTATTCTAAGTACTTTTGTGTTTTTATGTTAACAAGTTTTTTCGAAAATCACGAAATGGTCTAAAATGTCTCCAAATGCGATTTGAAGATATTCTGAGCACTTTGGTGTTTTTATGTTAAAAAGTTTTGTCGAAATGCTCAAAATGGTCTAAAACGTTTTTAAATACGATATTAAGCTATTTTGTGATCTTTGATGTTTTTGTGTGAAAAGTTTTATCGAAATGCTCAAAATGGTCTGAAACGGTTTCTAATGCGATTTGAAGCTATTCTGTACACTTTGAAGTTTTTTGTGAAAAAGTTTTCTCGAAATGCTCAAAATGGTCTAAAACGTTTTTATATACCATATTAAGCTATTTTGTGCACTTTGATGTTTTTTGTGAAAAGTTTTATCGAAATGCTCAAAATGGTCTAAAACGGTTTCTATTGTGATTTTAAGCACTTTGATGATTTTGTGTAACCAAGTTTCATCGAAATGTACAAAATGGTCTAAAACGTCTCCAAATGCGATTTGAAGCTATTCTAAGTACTTTTGTGGTTTTATGTTAACAAGTTTTTTCGAAAATCACAAAATGGTCTAAAACATCTTCAAATGCGATTTGAAGCTATTCTGTACACTTTGATGTTTTGTGTGAAAAAGTTTTGTCGAAATGCTCAAAATGGTCTAAAACGTTTTTAAATACGATATTAAGCTATTTTGTGATCTTTGATGTTTTTGTGTAACCAAGTTTCATCGAAAATCACAAAATGGTCTAAAACGTCTCCAAATGCGATTTGAAGCTTTTCTAAGCACTTTGGTGTTTTTATGTTAACAAGTTTTTTCGAAAATCACAAAATGGTCTAAAACGTCTCCAAGTGCGATTTGAAGCTCTTCTGTACACTTTGATGTTTTGTGTGAAAAAGTTTTGTCGAAATTCTCAAAATGGTCTAAAACGTTTTTAAATACGATATTAAGCTGTTTTGTGCACTTTGATGATTTGTGTGAAAAGTTTTAACGAAATGCTCAAAATGGTCAAAAACGGTTTCTAATGTGATTTTAAGCACTTTGATGTTTTTGTGTAACCAAGTTTTTTCAAAAATCACAAAATGGTCTAAAACGTCTCCAAATGCGATTTGAAGCTTTTCTAGGCACTTTGGTGTTTTTATGTTAACAAGTTTTTTCGAAAATCACAAAATGGTCTAAAACGTCTCCAAATGCGATTTGAAGATATTCTGAGCACTTTGGTGTTTTTATGTTAAAAAGTTTTTTCGAAAATCACAAAAGGGTCTAAAACGTCTTCAAATGCGATTTGAAGCTATTCTGTACACTTTGATGTTTTGTGTGAAAAAGTTTTGTCGAAATGCTCAAAATGGTCTAAAACGTTTTTAAATACGATATTAAGCTATTTTGTGATCTTTGATGTTTTTGTGTGAAAAGTTTTATCGAAATGCTCAAAATGGTCTAAAACGGTTTCTAATGCGATTTGAAGCTATTCTGTACACTTTGAAGTTTTGTGTGAAAAAGTTTTCTCGAAATGCTCAAAATGGTCTAAAACGTTTTTATATACCATATTAAGCTATTTTGTGCACTTTGATGTTTTTTGTGAAAAGTTTTATCGAAATGCTCAAAATGGTCTAAAACGGTTTCTATTGTGATTTTAAGCACTTTGATGATTTTGTGTAACCAAGTTTCATCGAAATGTACAAAATGGTCTAAAACGTCTCCAAATGCGATTTGAAGCTATTCTAAGTACTTTTGTGTTTTTATGTTAACAAGTTTTTTCGAAAATCACAAAATGGTCTAAAACGTCTTCAAATGCGGTTTGAAGCTATTCTGTACACTTTGATGTTTTGTGTGAAAAAGTTTTGTCGAAATGCTCAAAATGGTCTAAAACGTTTTTAAATAAGATATTAAGCTATTTTGTGATCTTTGATGTTTTTGTGTGAAAAGTTTTATCAAAATGCTCAAAATGGTCTGAAACGGTTTCTAATGCGATTTGAAGCTATTCTGTACACTTTGAAGTTTTGTGTGAAAAAGTTTTCTCGAAATGCTCAAAATGGTCTAAAACGTTTTTATATACCATATTAAGCTTTTCTGTACACTTTGATGTTTTGTGTGAAAAAGTTTTGTCAAAATGCTCAAAATGGTCTAAAACGTTTTTAAAACGATATTAAGCTATTTTGTGCTCTTTGATGATTTTGTGTAACCAAGTTTCATCGAAATGTACAAAATGGTCTAAAACGTCTCCAAATGCGATTTGAAGCTATTCTAAGTACTTTTGTGTTTTTATGTTAACAAGTTTTTTCGAAAATCACAAAATGGTCTAAAACGTCTTCAAATGCGATTTGAAGCTATTCTGTACACTTTGATGTTTTGTGTGAAAAAGTTTTGTCGAAATGCTCAAAATGGTCTAAAACGTTTTTAAATACGATATTAAGCTATTTTGTGATCTTTGATGTTTTTGTGTGAAAAGTTTTATCGAAATGCTCAAAATGGTCTGAAACGGTTTCTAATGCGATTTGAAGCTATTCTGTACACTTTGAAGTTTTTTGTGAAAAAGTTTTCTCGAAATGCTCAAAATGGTCTAAAACGTTTTTATATACCATATTAAGCTATTTTGTGCACTTTGATGTTTTTTGTGAAAAGTTTTATCGAAATGCTCAAAATGGTCTAAAACGGTTTCTATTGTGATTTTAAGCACTTTGATGATTTTGTGTAACCAAGTTTCATCGAAATGTACAAAATGGTCTAAAACGTCTCCAAATGCGATTTGAAGCTATTCTAAGTACTTTTGTGTTTTTATGTTAACAAGTTTTTTCGAAAATCACAAAATGGTCTAAAACGTCTTCAAATGCGATTTGAAGCTATTCTGTACACTTTGATGTTTTGTGTGAAAAAGTTTTGTCGAAATGCTCAAAATGGTCTAAAACGTTTTTAAATACGATATTAAGCTATTTTGTGATCTTTGATGTTTTTGTGTGAAAAGTTTTATCGAAATGCTCAAAATGGTCTAAAACGGTTTCTATTGTGATTTTAAGCACTTTGATGATTTTGTGTAACCAAGTTTCATCGAAATGTACAAAATGGTCTAAAACGTCTCCAAATGCGATTTGAAGCTATTCTAAGTACTTTTGTGTTTTTATGTTAACAAGTTTTTTCGAAAATCACAAAATGGTCTAAAACGTCTTCAAATGTGATTTGAAGCTATTCTGTACACTTTGATGTTTTGTGTAAAAAAGTTTTGTCGAAATGCTCAAAATGGTCTAAAACGTTTTTAAATACGATATTAAGCTATTTTCTGATCTTTGATGTTTTTGTGTGAAAAGTTTTATCGAAATGCTCAAAATGGTCTAAAACGGTTTCTATTGTGATTTTAAGCACTTTGATGATTTTGTGTAACCAAGTTTCATCGAAATGTACAAAATGGTCTAAAACGTCTCCAAATGCGATTTGAAGCTATTCTAAGTACTTTTGTGTTTTTATGTTAACAAGTTTTTTCGAAAATCACAAAATGGTCTAAAACGTCTTCAAATGCGATTTGAAGCTATTCTGTACACTTTGATGTTTTGTGTGAAAAAGTTTTGTCGAAATGCTCAAAATGGTCTAAAACGTTTTTAAATACGATATTAAGCTATTTTGTGCTCTTTGATGTTTTTGTGTAACCAAGTTTCATCGAAAATCACAAAATGGTCTAAAACGTCTTCAAATGCGATTTCAAGCTATTCTGTACACTTTGATGTTTTGTGTGAAAAGGTTTTGTCGAAATGCTCAAATTGGTCTAAAACGTTTTTAAATACGATATTAAGCTATTTTGTGATCTTTTATGTTTTTGTGTGAAAAGTTTTATCGAAATTCTCAAAATGGTCTGAAACGATTTCTAATGCGATTTGAAGCTATTCTGTACACTTTGAAGTTTTTTGTGAAAAAGTTTTCTCGAAATGCCCAAAATGGTCTAAAACGTTTTTAAATACGATATTAAGCTATTTTGTGATCTTTGATGTTTTTGTGTGAAAAGTTTTATCGAAATGCTCAAAATGGTCTAAAACGGTTTCTATTGTGATTTTAAGCACTTTGATGATTTTGTGTAACCAAGTTTCATCGAAATGTACAAAATGGTCTAAAACGTCTCCAAATGCGATTTGAAGCTATTCTAAGTACTTTTGTGTTTTTATGTTAACAAGTTTTTTCGAAAATCACAAAATGGTCTAAAACGTCTTCAAATGTGATTTGAAGCTATTCTGTACACTTTGATGTTTTGTGTGAAAAAGTTTTGTCAAAATGCTCAAAATGGTCTAAAACGTTTTTAAATACGATATTAAGCTATTTTCTGATCTTTGATGTTTTTGTGTGAAAAGTTTTATCGAAATGCTCAAAATGGTCTAAAACGGTTTCTATTGTGATTTTAAGCACTTTGATGATTTTGTGTAACCAAGTTTCATCGAAATGTACAAAATGGTCTAAAACGTCTCCAAATGCGATTTGAAGCTATTCTAAGTACTTTTGTGTTTTTATGTTAACAAGTTTTTTCGAAAATCACAAAATGGTCTAAAACGTCTTCAAATGCGATTTGAAGCTATTCTGTACACTTTGATGTTTTGTGTGAAAAAGTTTTGTCGAAATGCTCAAAATGGTCTAAAACGTTTTTAAATACGATATTAAGCTATTTTGTGCTCTTTGATGTTTTTGTGTAACCAAGTCTCATCGAAAATCACAAAATGGTCTAAAACGTCTTCAAATGCGATTTGAAGCTATTCTGTACACTTTGATGTTTTGTGTGAAAAGGTTTTGTCGAAATGCTCAAATTGGTCTAAAACGTTTTTAAATACGATATTAAGCTATTTTGTGATCTTTTATGTTTTTGTGTGAAAAGTTTTATCGAAATTCTCAAAATGGTCTGAAACGGTTTCTAATGCGATTTGAAGCTATTCTGTACACTTTGAAGTTTTTTGTGAAAAAGTTTTCTCGAAATGCTCAAAATGGTCTAAAACGTTTTTATATACCATATTAAGCTATTTTGTGCACTTTGATGTTTTTTGTGAAAAGTTTTATCGAAATGCTCAAAATGGTCTAAAACGGTTTCTATTGTGATTTTAAGCACTTTGATGATTTTGTGTAACCAAGTTTCATCGAAATGTACAAAATGGTCTAAAACGTCTCCAAATGCGATTTGAAGCTATTCTAAGTACTTTTGTGTTTTTATGTTAACAAGTTTTTTCGAAAATCACAAAATGGTCTAAAACGTCTTCAAATGCGATTTGAAGCTATTCTGTACACTTTGATGTTTTGTGTGAAAAAGTTTTGTCGAAATGCTCAAAATGGTCTAAAACGTTTTTAAATACGATATTAAGCTATTTTGTGATCTTTGATGTTTTTGTGTGAAAAGTTTTATCGAAATGCTCAAAATGGTCTAAAACGGTTTCTATTGTGATTTTAAGCACTGTGATGATTTTGTGTAACCAAGTTTCATCGAAATGTACAAAATGGTCTAAAACGTCTCCAAATGCGATTTGAAGCTATTCTAAGTACTTTTGTGTTTTTATGTTAACAAGTTTTTTCGAAAATAACAAAATGGTCTAAAACGTCTTCAAATGCGATTTGAAGCTATTCTGTACACTTTGAAGTTTTTTGTGAAAAAGTTTTCTCGAAATGCTCAAAATGGTCTAAAACGTTTTTATATACCATATTAAGCTATTTTGTGCACTTTTATGTTTTGTGTGAAAAAGTTTTGTCGAAATTCTCAAAATGGTCTAAAACGTTTTTAAATACGATATTAAGCTGTTTTGTGCACTTTGATGATTTGTGTGAAAAGTTTTAACGAAATGCTCAAAATGGTCAAAAACGGTTTCTAATGTGATTTTAAGCACTTTGATGTTTTTGTGTAACCAAGTTTTTTCAAAAATCACAAAATGGTCTAAAACGTCTCCAAATGCGATTTAAAGATTTTCTAAGCACTTTTGTGTTTTTATGTTAACAAGTTTTTTCGAAAATCACAAAATGGTCTAAAACGTCTCCAAATGCGATTTGAAGATATTCTGAGCACTTTGGTGTTTTTATGTTAAAAAGTTTTTTCGAAAATCACAAAATAGTCTAAAACGTCTCCAAATGCGATTTGAAGATATTCTGTACACTTTGATGTTTTGTGTGAAAAAGTTTTGTCGAAATTCTCAAAATGGTCTAAAACGTTTTTAAAACGATATTAAGTTATTTTGTGCTCTTTGATGTTTTTGTGTAACCAAGTTTCATCGAAAATCACAAAATGGTCTAAAACGTCTCTAAATGCGATTTGAAGCTTTTCTAAGCACTTTGGTGTTTTTATGTTAACAAGTTTTTTCGAAAATCACGAAATGGTCTAAAATGTCTCCAAATGCGATTTGAAGATATTCTGAGCACTTTGGTGTTTTTATGTTAAAAAGTTTTTTCGAAAATCACAAAATGGTCTAAAACGTCTCCAAATGCGATTTGAAGCTCTTCTGTACACTTTGATGTTTTGTGTGAAAAAGTTTTGTCGATATGCTCAAAATGGTCTAAAACGTTTTTAAATACGATATTAAGCTGTTTTGTGCACTTTAATGATTTGTGTGAAAAGTTTTAACGAAATGCTCAAAATGGTCTAAAACGGTTTCTAATGTGATTTTAAGCACTTTGATGTTTTTGTGTAACCAAGTTTTTTCGAAAATCACAAAATGGTCTAAAACGTCTCCAAATGCGATTTGAAGCTTTTCTAAGCACTTTGGTGTTTTTATGTTAACAAGTTTTTTCGAAAATCACAAAATGGTCTAAAACGTCTCCAAATGCGATTTGAGGATATTCTGAGCACTTTGGTGTTTATATGTTAAAAATTTTTTTCGAAAATCACAAAATGGTCTAAAACGTCTCCAAATGCGATTTGAAGCTATTCTGTACACTTTGATGTTTTGTGTGAAAAAGTTTTGTCGAAATGCTCAAAATGGTCTAAAACGTTTTTAAAACGATATTAAGCTATTTTGTGCTCTTTGATGTTTTTGTGTAACCAAGTTTCATCGAAATCAACAAAATGGATTAATACGTCTCCAAATGCGATTTGAAGCTTTTCCAAGCACTTTGCTGTTTTTATGTTAACAAGTTTTTTCGAAAATCACAAAATGGTCTAAAACGTCTTCAAATGCGATTTGAAGCTATTCTGTACACTTTGATGTTTTTTGTGAAAAAGTTTTGTCGAAATGCTCAAAATGGTCTAAAACGTTTTTAAATACGATATTAAGCTATTTTGTGATCTTTGATGTTTTTGTGTGAAAAGTTTTATCGAAATGCTCAAAATGGTCTAAAACGGTTTCTAATGCGATTTGAAGCTATTCTGTACCCTTTGAAGTTTTTTGTGAAAAAGTTTTCTCGAAATGCTCAAAATGGTCTAAAAAGTTTTTATATACCATATTAAGCTATTTTGTGCACTTTGATGTTTTTTGTGAAAAGTTTTATCGAAATGCTCAAAATGGTCTAAAACGGTTTCTATTGTGATTTTAAGCACTTTGATGATTTTGTGTAACCAGGTTTCATCGAAATGTACAAAATGGTCTAAAACGTCTCCAAATGCGATTTGAAGCTATTCTAAGTACTTTTGTGTTTTTATGTTAACAAGTTTTTTCGAAAATCACAAAATGGTCTAAAACGTCTTCAAATGCGATTTGAAGCTATTCTGTACACTTTGATGTTTTGTGTGAAAAAGTTTTGTCGAAATGCTCAAAATGGTCTAAAACGTTTTTAAATACGATATTAAGCTATTTTGTGATCTTTGATGTTTTTGTGTGAAAAGTTTTATCGAAATGCTCAAAATGGTCTAAAACGGTTTCTAATGCGATTTGAAGCTTTTCTGTACACTTTGAAGTTTTTTGTGAAAAAGTTTTCTCGAAATGCTCAAAATGGTCTAAAACGTTTTTATATACCATATTAAGCTATTTTGTGCACTTTGATGTTTCTTGTGAAAAGTTTTATCGAAATTCTCAAAATGGTCTAAAACGGTTTCTATTGTGATTTTAAGCACTTTGATGATTTTGTGTAACCAAGTTTCATCGAAATGTACAAAATGGTCTAAAACGTCTCCAAATGCGATTTGAAGCTCTTCTGTACACTTTGATGTTTTGTGTGAAAAAGTTTTGTCGAAATTCTCAAAATGGTCTAAAACGTTTTTAAATACGATATTAAGCTGTTTTGTGCACTTTGATGATTTGTGTGAAAAGTTTTAACGAAATGCTCAAAATGGTCAAAAACGGTTTCTAATGTGATTTTAAGCACTTTGATGTTTTTGTGTAACCAAGTTTTTTCAAAAATCACAAAATGGTCTAAAACGTCTCCAAATGCGATTTGAAGCTTTTCTAAGCACTTTGGTGTTTTTATGTTAACAAGTTTTTTCGAAAATCACAAAATAGTCTAAAACGTCTCAAAATGCGATTTGAAGCTATTCTGTACACTTTGATGTTTTGTGTGAAAAAGTTTTGTCGAAATGCTCAAAATGGTCTAAAACGTTTTTAAAACGATATTAAGCTATTTTGTGCTCTTTGATGTTTTTGTGTAACCAAGTTTCATCGAAAATCACAAAATGGTCTAAAACGTCTCAAAATGCGATTTGAAGCTTTTCTAAGCACTTTGGTGTTTTTATGTTAAGAAGTTTTTTCGAAAATCACGAAATGGTCTAAAATGTCTCCAAATGCGATTTGAAGATATTCTGAGCACTTTGGTGTTTTTATGTTAAAAAGTTTTTTCGAAAATCACAAAATGGTCTAAAACGTCTCCAAATGCGATTTGAAGCTCTTCTGTACACTTTGATGTTTTGTGTGAAAAAGTTTTGTCGAAATGCTCAAAATGGTCTAAAACGTTTTTAAATACGATATTAAGCTATTTTGTGCTCTTTGATGTTTTTGTGTAACCAAGTTTCATCGAAAATCACAAAATGGTCTAAAACGTCTTCAAATGCGATTTGAAGCTATTCTGTACACTTTGATGTTTTGTGTGAAAAAGTTTTGTCAAAATGCTCAAAATGGTCTAAAACGTTTTTAAAACGATATTAAGCTATTTTGTGCTCTTTGATGTTTTTGTGTAACCAAGTTTCATCGAAAATCACAAAATGGTCTAAAACGTCTCCAAATGCGATTTGAAGCTTTTCTAAGCTCTTTGGTGTTTTTATGTTAACAAGTTTTTTCGAAAATCACAAAATGGTCTAAAACGTCTCCAAATGCGATTTGAAGCTCTTCTGTACACTTTGATGTTTTGTGTGAAAAAGTTTTGTCGAAATTCTCAAAATGGTCTAAAACGTTTTTAAATACGATATTAAGCTGTTTTGTGCACTTTTATGATTTGTGTGAAAAGTTTTAACGAAATGCTCAAAATGGTCAAAAACGGTTTGTAATGTGATTTTAAGCACTTTGATGTTCTTGTGTAACCAAGTTTTTTCGAAAATCACAAAATGGTCTAAAACGTCTCCAAATGCGATTTGAAGCTTTTCTAAGCACTTTGGTGTTTTTATGTTAACAAGTTTTTTCGAAAATCACAAAATGGTCTAAAACGTCTCCAAATGCGATTTGAAGATATTCTGAGCCCTTTGGTGTTTTTATGTTAAAAAGTTTTTTCGAAAATCACAAAATAGTCTAAAACGTCTCCAAATGCGATTTGAAGCTATTCTGTACACTTTGATGTTTTGTGTGAAAAAGTTTTGTCGAAATGCTCAAAATGGTCTAAAACGTTTTTAAAACGATATTAAGCTATTTTGTGCTCTTTGATTTTTTTGTGTAACCAAGTTTCATCGAAAATCAAAAAATGGTCTAAAACGTCTCCAAATGCGATTTGAAGCTTTTCTAAGCACTTTGGTGTTTTTATGTTAACAAGTTTTTTCGAAAATCACGAAATGGTCTTAAATGTCTCCAAATGCGATTTGAAGATATTCTGAGCACTTTGATGTTTTTGTGTGAAAAGTTTTATCGAAATGCTCAAAATGGTCTAAAACGGTTTCTAATGCGATTTGAAGCTATTCTGTACACTTTGAAGTTTTTTGTGAAAAAGTTTTCTCGAAATGCTCAAAATGGTCTAAAACGTTTTTATATACCATATTAAGCTATTTTGTGCACTTTTATGTTTTGTGTGAAAAAGTTTTGTCGAAATTCTCAAAATGGTCTAAAACGTTTTTAAATACGATAATAAGCTGTTTTGTGCACTTTGATGATTTGTGTGAAAAGTTTTAACGAAATGCTCAAAATGGTCAAAAACGTTTTCTAATGTGATTTTAAGCACTTTGATGTTTTTGTGTAACCAAGTTTTTTCAAAAATCACAAAATGGTCTAAAACGTCTCCAAATGCGATTTTAAGCTTTTCTAAGCACTTTTGTGTTTTTATGTTAACAAGTTTTTTCGAAAATCACAAAATGGTCTAAAACGTCTCCAAATGCGATTTGAAGATATTCTGAGCACTTTGGTGTTTTTATGTTAAAAAGTTTTTTCGAAAATCACAAAATAGTCTAAAACGTCTCCAAATTCGATTTGAAGCTATTCTGTACACTTTGATGTTTTGTGTGAAAAAGTTTTGTCGAAATGCTCAAAATGGTCTAAAACGTTTTTAAAACGATATTAAGCTATTTTGTGCTCTTTGATGTTTTTGTGTAACCAAGTTTCATCGAAAATCACAAAATGGTCTAAAACGTCTCCAAATGCGATTTGAAGCTTTTCTAAGCACTTTGGTGTTTTTATGTTAACAAGTTTTTTCGAAAATCACGAAATGGTCTAAAATGTCTCCAAATGCGATTTGAAGATATTCTGAGCACTTTGGTGTTTTTATGTTAAACAGTTTTTTCGAAATTCACAAAATGGTCTAAAACGTCTCCAAATGCGATTTGAAGCTCTTCTGTACACTTTGATGTTTTGTGTGAAAAAGTTTTAACGAAATGCTCAAAATGGTCTAAAACGGTTTCTAATGCGATTTGAAGCTATTCTGTACACTTTGAAGTTTTTTGTGAAAAAGTTTTCTCGAAATGCTCAAAATGGTCTAAAACGTTTTTATATACCATATTAAGCTATTTTGTGCACTTTGATGTTTTTTGTGAAAAGTTTTATCGAAATGCTCAAAATGGTCTAAAACGGTTTCTATTGTGATTTTAAGCACTTTGATGATTTTGTGTAACCAAGTTTCATCGAAATGTACAAAATGGTCTAAAACGTCTCCAAATGCGATTTGAAGCTATTCTAAGTACTTTTGTGGTTTTATGTTAACAAGTTTTTTCGAAAATCACAAAATGGTCTAAAACGTCTTCAAATGCGATTTGAAGCTATTCTGTACACTTTGATGTTTTGTGTGAAAAAGTTTTGTCGAAATGCTCAAAATGGTCTAAAACGTTTTTAAATACGATATTAAGCCATTTTGTGATCTTTGATGTTTTTGTGTGAAAAGTTTTATCGAAATGCTCAAAATGGTCTAAAACGGTTTCTATTGTGATTTTAAGCACTTTGATGATTTTGTGTAACCAAGTTTCATCGAAATGTACAAAATGGTCTAAAACGTCTCCAAATGCGATTTGAAGCTATTCTAAGTACTTTCGTGTTTTTATGTTAACAAGTTTTTTCGAAAATCACAAAATGGTCTAAAACGTCTTCAAATGCGATTTGAAGCTATTCTGTACACTTTGATGTTTTGTGTGAAAAAGTTTTGTCAAAATGCTCAAAATGGTCTAAAACGTTTTTAAAACGATATTAAGCTATTTTGTGCTCTTTGATGTTTTTGTGTAACCAAGTTTCATCGAAAATCACAAAATGGTCTAAAACGTCTCCAAATGCGATTTGAAGCTTTTCTAAGCTCTTTGGTGTTTTTATGTTAACAAGTTTTTTCGAAAATCACAAAATGGTCTAAAACGTCTCCAAATGCGATTTGAAGCTCTTCTGTACACTTTGATGTTTTGTGTGAAAAAGTTTTGTCGAAATTCTCAAAATGTTCTAAAACGTTTTTAAATACGATATTAAGCTGTTTTGTGCACTTTGATGATTTGTGTGAAAAGTTTTAACGAAATGCTCAAAATGGTCAAAAACGGTTTCTAATGTGATTTTAAGCACTTTGATGTTTTTGTGTAACCAAGTTTTTTCGAAAATCACAAAATGGTCTAAAACGTCTCCAAATGCGATTTGAAGCTTTTCTAAGCACTTTGGTGTTTTTATGTTAACAAGTTTTTTCGAAAATCACAAAATGGTCTAAAACGTCTCCAAATGCGATTTGAAGCTCTTCTGTACACTTTGATGTTTTGTGTGAAAAAGTTTTTTCGAAATTCTCAAAATGGTCTAAAACGTTTTTAAATACGATATTAAGCTGTTTTGGGCACTTTGATGATTTGTGTGAAAAGTTTTAACGAAATGCTCAAAATGGTCAAAAACGGTTTCTAATGTGATTTTAAGCACTTTGATGTTTTTGTGTAACCAAGTTTTTTCGAAAATCACAAAATGGTCTAAAACGTCTCCAAATGCGATTTGAAGCTTTTCTAAGCACTTTGGTGTTTTTATGTTAACAAGTTTTTTCAAAAATCACAAAATGGTCTAAAACGTCTCCAAATGCGATTTGAAGATATTCTGAGCACTTTGGTGTTTTTATGTTCAAAAGTTTTTTCGAAAATCACAAAATAGTCTAAAACGTCTCCAAATGCGATTTGAAGCTATTCTGTACACTTTGATGTTTTGTGTGAAAAAGTTTTGTCGAAATGCTCAAAATGGTCTAAAACGTTTTTAAAACGATATTAAGCTATTTTGTGCTCTTTGATGTTTTTGTGTAACCAAGTTTCATCGAAAATCACAAAATGGTCTAAAACGTCTCCAAATGCGATTTGAAGCTTTTCTAAGCACTTTGGTGTTTTTATGTTAACAAGTTTTTTCGAAAATCACGAAATGGTCTAAAATGTCTCCAAATGCGATTTGAAGATATTCTGAGCACTTTGGTGTTTTTATGTTAAAATGTTTTTTCGAAAATCACAAAATGGTCTAAAACGTCTCCAAATGCGATTTGAAGCTCTTCTGTACACTTTGATGTTTTGTGTGAAAAAGTTTTGTCGAAATGCTCAAAATGGTCTAAAACGTTTTTAAATACGATATTAAGCTGTTTTGTGCAGTTTGATGATTTGCGTGAAAAGTTTTAACGAAATGCTCAAAATGGTCTAAAAGGGTTTCTAATGCGATTTGAAGCTATTCTGTACACTTTGAAGTTTTTTGTGAAAAAGTTTTCTCGAAATGCTCAAAATGGTCTAAAACGTTTTTATATACCATATTAAGCTATTTTGTGCACTTTGATGTTTTTTGTGAAAAGTTTTATCGAAATGCTCAAAATAGTCTGAAACGGTTTCTATTGTGATTTTAAGCACTTTGATGATTTTGTGTAACCAAGTTTCATCGAAATGTACAAAATGGTCTAAAACGTCTCCAAATGCGATTTGAAGCTATTCTAAGTACTTTTGTGTTTTTATGTTAAAAGTTTTTTCGAAAATCACGAAATGGTCTAAAATGTCTCCAAATGCGATTTGAAGATATTCTGAGCACTTTGGTGTTTTTATGTTAAAAAGTTTTGTCGAAATGCTCAAAATGGTCTAAAACGTTTTTAAATACGATATTAAGCTATTTTGTGATCTTTGATGTTTTTGTGTGAAAAGTTTTATCGAAATGCTCAAAATGGTCTGAAACGGTTTCTATTGTGATTTTAAGCACTTTGATGATTTTGTGTAATCAAGTTTCATCGAAATGTACAAAATGGTCTAAAACGTCTCAAAATGCAATTTGAAGCTATTCTAAGTACTTTTGTGTTTTTATGTTAACAAGTTTTTTCGAAAATCACAAAATGGTCTAAAACGTCTTCAAATGCGATTTGAAGCTATTCTGTACACTTTGATGTTTTGTGTGAAAAAGTTTTGTCAAAATGCTCAAAATGGTCTAAAACGTTTTTAAAACGATATTAAGCTATTTTGTGCTCTTTGATGTTTTTGTGTAACCAAGTTTCATCGAAAATCACAAAATGGTCTAAAACGTCTCCAAATGCGATTTGAAGCTTTTCTAAGCACTTTGGTGTTTTTATGTTAACAAGTTTTTTCGAAAATCACAAAATGGTCTAAAACGTCTGCAAATGCGATTTGAAGATATTCTGAGCACTTTGGTGTTTTTATGTTCAAAAGTTTTTTCGAAAATCACAAAATAGTCTAAAACGTCTCCAAATGCGATTTGAAGCTATTCTGTACACTTTGATGTTTTGTGTGAAAAAGTTTTGTCGAAATGCTCAAAATGGTCTAAAACGTTTTTAAAACGATATTAAGCTATTTTGTGCTCTTTGATGTTTTTGTGTAACCAAGTTTCATCGAAAATCACAAAATGGTCTAAAACGTCTCCAAATGCGATTTGAAGCTTTTCTAAGCACTTTGGTGTTTTTATGTTAACAAGTTTTTTCGAAAATCACGAAATGGTCTAAAATGTCTCCAAATGCGATTTGAAGATATTCTGAGCACTTTGGTGTTTTTATGTTAAAACGTTTTTTCGAAAATCACAAAATGGTCTAAAACGTCTCCAAATGCGATTTGAAGCTCTTCTGTACACTTTGATGTTTTGTGTGAAAAAGTTTTGTCGAAATGCTCAAAATGGTCTAAAACGTTTTTAAATACGATATTAAGCTGTTTTGTGCAGTTTGATGATTTGTGTGAAAAGTTTTAACGAAATGCTCAAAATGGTCTAAAACGGTTTCTAATGCGATTTGAAGCTATTCTGTACACTTTGAAGTTTTTTTGTGAAAAAGTTTTCTCGAAATGCTCAAAATGGTCTAAAACGTTTTTATATACCATATTAAGCTATTTTGTGCACTTTGATGTTTTTTGTGAAAAGTTTTATCGAAATGCTCAAAATAGTCTGAAACGGTTTCTATTGTGATTTTAAGCACTTTGATGATTTTGTGTAACCAAGTTTCATCGAAATGTACAAAATGGTCTAAAACGTCTCCAAATGCGATTTGAAGCTATTCTAAGTACTTTTGTGTTTTTATGTTAACAAGTTTTTTCGAAAATCACGAAATGGTCTAAAATGTCTCCAAATGCGATTTGAAGATATTCTGAGCACTTTGGTGTTTTTATGTTAAAAAGTTTTGTCGAAATGCTCAAAATGGTCTAAAACGTTTTTAAATACGATATTAAGCTATTTTGTGATCTTTGATGTTTTTGTGTGAAAAGTTTTATCGAAATGCTCAAAATGGTCTAAAACGGTTTCTATTGTGATTTTAAGCACTTTGATGATTTTGTGTAACCAAGTTTCATCGAAATGTACAAAATGGTCTAAAACGTCTCCAAATGCGATTTGAAGCTATTCTAAGTACTTTTGTGTTTTTATGTTAACAAGTTTTTTCGAAAATCACAAAATGGTCTAAAACGTCTTCAAATGCGATTTGAAGCTATTCTGTACACTTTGATGTTTTGTGTGAAAAAGTTTTGTCAAAATGCTCAAAATGGTCTAAAACGTTTTTAAAACGATATTAAGCTATTTTGTGCTCTTTGATGTTTTTGTGTAACCAAGTTTCATCGAAAATCACAAAATGGTCTAAAACGTCTCCAAATGCGATTTGAAGCTTTTCTAAGCACTTTGGTGTTTTTATGTTAACAAGTTTTTTCGAAAATCACGAAATGGTCTAAAATGTCTCATAATGCGATTTGAAGATATTCTGAGCACTTTGGTGTTTTTATGTTAAAAAGTTTTTTCGAAAATCACAAAATGGTCTAAAACGTCTCCAAATGCGATTTGAAGCTCTTCTGTACACTTTGATGTTTTGTGTGAAAAAGTTTTGTAGATATGCTCAAAATGGTCTAAAACGTTTTTAAATACGATATTAAGCTGTTTTGTGCACTTTAATGATTTGTGTGAAAAGTTTTAACGAAATGCTCAAAATGGTCTAAAACGGTTTCTAATGTGATTTTAAGCACTTTGATGTTTTTGTGTAACCAAGTTTTTTCGAAAATCACAAAATGGTCTAAAACGTCTCCAAATGCGATTTGAAGCTTTTCTAAGCACTTTGGTGTTTTTATGTTAACAAGTTTTTTCGAAAATCACAAAATGGTCTAAAACGTCTCCAAATGCGATTTGAGGATATTCTGAGCACTTTGGTGTTTTTATGTTAAAAAGTTTTTTCGAAAATCACAAAATGGTCTAAAACGTCTCCAAATGCGATTTGAAGCTATTCTGTACACTTTGATGTTTTGTGTGAAAAAGTTTTGTCGAATTGCTCAAAATGGTCTAAAACGTTTTTAAAACGATATTAAGCTATTTTGTGCTCTTTGATGTTTTTGTGTAACCAAGTTTCATCGAAAATCACAAAATGGTCTAAAACGTCTCAAAATGCGATTTGAAGCTTTTCTAAGCACTTTGGTGTTTTTATGTTAAGAAGTTTTTTCGAAAATCACGAAATGGTCTAAAATGTCTCCAAATGCGATTTGAAGATATTCTGAGCTCTTTGGTGTTTTTATGTTAAAAAGTTTTTTCGAAAATCACAAAATGGTCTAAAACGTCTCCAAATGCGATTTGAAGCTCTTCTGTACACTTTGATGTTTTGTGTGAAAAAGTTTTGTCGAAATGCTCAAAATGGTCTAAAACGTTTTTAAATACGATATTAAGCTATTTTGTGCTCTTTGATGTTTTTGTGTAACCAAGTTTCATCGAAAATCACAAAATGGTCTAAAACGTCTTCAAATGCGATTTGAAGCTATTCTGTACACTTTGATGTTTTGTGTGAAAAAGTTTTGTCGAAATGCTCAAAATGGTCTAAAACGTTTTTAAATACGATATTAAGCTATTTTGTGATCTTTGATGTTTTTGTGTGAAAAGTTTTATCGAAATGCTCAAAATGGTCTAAAACGGTTTCTAATGCGATTTGAAGCTATTCTGTACACTTTGAAGTTTTGTGTGAAAAAGTTTTCTCGAAATGCTCAAAATGGTCTAAAACGTTTTTATATACCATATTAAGCTATTTTGTGCACTTTGATGTTTTTTGTGAAAAGTTTTATCGAAATGCTCAAAATGGTCTAAAACGGTTTCTATTGTGATTTTAAGCACTTTGATGATTTTGTGTAACCAAGTTTCATCGAAATGTACAAAATGGTCTAAAACGTCTCCAAATGCGATTTGAAGCTATTCTAAGTACTTTTGTGTTTTTATGTTAACAAGTTTTTTCGAAAATCACAAAATGGTCTAAAACGTCTTCAAATGCGATTTGAAGCTATTCTGTACACTTTGATGTTTTGTGTGAAAAAGTTTTGTCGAAATGCTCAAAATGGTCTAAAACGTTTTTAAATACGATATTAAGCTATTTTGTGATCTTTGATGTTTTTGTGTGAAAAGTTTTATCAAAATGCTCAAAATGGTCTGAAACGGTTTCTAATGCGATTTGAAGCTATTCTGTACACTTTGAAGTTTTGTGTGAAAAAGTTTTCTCGAAATGCTCAAAATGGTCTAAAACGTTTTTATATACCATATTAAGCTATTCTGTACACTTTGATGTTTTGTGTGAAAAAGTTTTGTCAAAATGCTCAAAATGGTCTAAAACGTTTTTAAAACGATATTAAGCTATTTTGTGCTCTTTGATGATTTTGTGTAACCAAGTTTCATCGAAATGTACAAAATGGTCTAAAACGTCTCCAAATGCGATTTGAAGCTATTCTAAGTACTTTTGTGTTTTTATGTTAACAAGTTTTTTCGAAAATCACAAAATGGTCTAAAACGTCTTCAAATGCGATTTGAAGCTATTCTGTACACTTTGATGTTTTGTGTGAAAAAGTTTTGTCGAAATGCTCAAAATGGTCTAAAACGTTTTTAAATACGATATTAAGCTATTTTGTGATCTTTGATGTTTTTGTGTGAAAAGTTTTATCGAAATGCTCAAAATGGTCTGAAACGGTTTCTAATGCGATTTGAAGCTATTCTGTACACTTTGAAGTTTTTTGTGAAAAAGTTTTCTCGAAATGCTCAAAATGGTCTAAAACGTTTTTATATACCATATTAAGCTATTTTGTGCACTTTGATGTTTTTTGTGAAAAGTTTTATCGAAATGCTCAAAATGGTCTAAAACGGTTTCTATTGTGATTTTAAGCACTTTGATGATTTTGTGTAACCAAGTTTCATCGAAATGTACAAAATGGTCTAAAACGTCTCCAAATGCGATTTGAAGCTATTCTAAGTACTTTTGTGTTTTTATGTTAACAAGTTTTTTCGAAAATCACAAAATGGTCTAAAACGTCTTCAAATGCGATTTGAAGCTATTCTGTACACTTTGATGTTTTGTGTGAAAAAGTTTTGTCAAAATGCTCAAAATGGTCTAAAACGTTTTTAAAACGATATTAAGCTATTTTGTGCTCTTTGATGTTTTTGTGTAACCAAGTTTCATCGAAAATCACAAAATGGTCTAAAACGTCTCCAAATGCGATTTGAAGCTTTTCTAAGCACTTTGGTGTTTTTATGTTAACAAGTTTTTTCGAAAATCACGAAATGGTCTAAAATGTCTCCAAATGCGATTTGAAGATATTCTGAGCACTTTGGTGTTTTTATGTTAAAAAGTTTTTTCGAAAATCACAAAATGGTCTAAAACGTCTCCAAATGCGATTTGAAGCTCTTCTGTACACTTTGATGTTTTGTGTGAACAAGTTTTGTAGATATGCTCAAAATGGTCTAAAACGTTTTTAAATACGATATTAAGCTGTTTTGTGCACTTTAATGATTTGTGTGAAAAGTTTTAACGAAATGCTCAAAATGGTCTAAAACGGTTTCTAATGTGATTTTAAGCACTTTGATGTTTTTGTGTAACCAAGTTTTTTCGAAAATCACAAAATGGTCTAAAACGTCTCCAAATGCGATTTGAAGCTTTTCTAAGCACTTTGGTGTTTTTATGTTAACAAGTTTTTTCGAAAATCACAAAATGGTCTAAAACGTCTGCAAATGCGATTTGAGGATATTCTGAGCACTTTGGTGTTTTTATGTTAAAAAGTTTTTTCGAAAATCACAAAATGGTCTAAAACGTCTCCAAATGCGATTTGAAGCTATTCTGTACACTTTGATGTTTTGTGTGAAAAAGTTTTGTCGAAATGCTCAAAATGGTCTAAAACGTTTTTAAAACGATATTAAGCTATTTTGTGCTCTTTGATGTTTTTGTGTAACCAAGTTTCATCGAAAATCACAAAATGGTCTAAAACGTCTCAAAATGCGATTTGAAGCTTTTCTAAGCACTTTGGTGTTTTTATGTTAAGAAGTTTTTTCGAAAATCACGAAATGGTCTAAAATGTCTCCAAATGCGATTTGAAGATATTCTGAGCTCTTTGGTGTTTTTATGTTAAAAAGTTTTTTTCGAAAATCACAAAATGGTCTAAAACGTCTCCAAATGCGATTTGAAGCTCTTCTGTACACTTTGATGTTTTGTGTGAAAAAGTTTTGTCGAAATGCTCAAAATGGTCTAAAACATTTTTAAATACGATATTAAGCTATTTTGTGCTCTTTGATGTTTTTGTGTAACCAAGTTTCATCGAAAATCACAAAATGGTCTAAAACGTCTTCAAATGCGATTTGAAGCTATTCTGTACACTTTGATGTTTTGTGTGAAAAAGTTTTGTCAAAATGCTCAAAATGGTCTAAAACGTTTTTAAAACGATATTAAGCTATTTTGTGCTCTTTGATGTTTTTGTGTAACCAAGTTTCATCGAAAATCACAACATGGTCTAAAACGTCTCCAAATGCGATTTGAAGCTTTTCTAAGCACTTTGGTGTTTTTATGTTAACAAGTTTTTTCGAAAATCACAAAATGGTCTAAAACGTCTCCAAATGCGATTTGAAGCTCTTCTGTACACTTTGATGTTTTGTGTGAAAAAGTTTTGTCGAAATTCTCAAAATGGTCTAAAACGTTTTTAAATACGATATTAAGCTGTTTCGGGCACTTTGATGATTTGTGTGAAAAGTTTTAACGAAATGCTCAAAATGGTCAAAAACGGTTTCTAATGTGATTTTAAGCACTTTGATGTTTTTGTGTAACCAAGTTTTTTCGAAAATCACAAAATGGTCTAAAACGTCTCCAAATACGATTTGAAGCTTTTCTAAGAACTTTGGTGTTTTTATGTTAACAAGTTTTTTCGAAAATCACAAAATGGTCTAAAACGTCTCCAAATGCGATTTGAAGATATTCTGAGCACTTTGGTGTTTTTATGTTAAAAAGTTTTGTCGAAATGCTCAAAATGGTCTAAAACGTTTTTAAATACGATATTAAGCTATTTTGTGATCTTTGATGTTTTTGTGTGAAAAGTTTTATCGAAATGCTCAAAATGGTCTGAAACGGTTTCTAATGCGATTTGAAGCTATTCTGTACACTTTGAAGTTTTTTGTGAAAAAGTTTTATCGAAATGCTCAAAATGGTCTAAAACGTTTTTATATACCATATTAAGCTATTTTGTGCACTTTGATGTTTCTTGTGAAAAGTTTTATCGAAATGCTCAAAATGGTCTAAAACGGTTTCTATTGTGATTTTAAGCACTTTGATGATTTTGTGTAACCAAGTTTCATCGAAATGTACAAAATGGTCTAAAACGTCTCCAAATGCGATTTGAAGCTATTCTAAGTACTTTTGTGTTTTTATGTTAACAAGTTTTTTCGAAAATCACAAAATGGTCTAAAACGTCTTCAAATGCGATTTGAAGCTATTCTGTACACTTTGATGTTTTGTGTGAAAAAGTTTTGTCAAAATGCTCAAAATGGTCTAAAACGTTTTTAAAACGATATTAAGCTATTTTGTGCTCTTTGATGTTTTTGTGTAACCAAGTTTCATCGAAAATCACAAAATGGTCTAAAACGTCTCCAAATGCGATTTGAAGCTTTTCTAAGCACTTTGGTGTTTTTATGTTAACAAGTTTTTTCGAAAATCACGAAATGGTCTAAAATGTCTCCAAATGCGATTTGAAGATATTCTTAGCACTTTGGTGTTTTTATGTTAAAAAGTTTTTTCGAAAATCACAAAATGGTCTAAAACGTCTCCAAATGCGATTTGAAGCTCTTCTGTACACTTTGATGTTTTGTGTGAAAAAGTTTTGTAGATATGCTCAAAATGGTCTAAAACGTTTTTAAATACGATATTAAGCTGTTTTGTGCACTTTAATGATTTGTGTGAAAAGTTTTAACGAAATGCTCAAAATGGTCTAAAACGGTTTCTAATGTGATTTTAAGCACTTTGATGTTTTTGTGTAACCAAGTTTTTTCGAAAATCACAAAATGGTCTAAAACGTCTCCAAATGCGATTTGAAACTTTTCTAAGCACTTTGGTGTTTTTATGTTAACAAGTTTTTTCGAAAATCACAAAATGGTCTAAAAGGTCTCCAAATGCGATTTGAGGATATTCTGAGCACTTTGGTGTTTTTATGTTAAAAAGTTTTTTCGAAAATCACAAAATGGTCTAAAACGTCTCCAAATGCGATTTGAAGCTCTTCTGTACACTTTGATGTTTTGTGTGAAAAAGTTTTGTAGATATGCTCAAAATGGTCTAAAACGTTTTTAAATACGATATTAAGCTGTTTTGTGCACTTTAATGATTTGTGTGAAAAGTTTTAACGAAATGCTCAAAATGGTCTAAAACGGTTTCTAATGTGATTTTAAGCACTTTGATGTTTTTGTGTAACCAAGTTTTTTCGAAAATCACAAAATGGTCTAAAACGTCTCCAAATGCGATTTGAAACTTTTCTAAGCACTTTGGAGTTTTTATGTTAACAAGTTTTTTCGAAAATCACAAAATGGTCTAAAAGGTCTCCAAATGCGATTTGAGGATATTCTGAGCACTTTGGTGTTTTTATGTTAAAAAGTTTTTTCGAAAATCACAAAATGGTCTAAAACGTCTCCAAATGCGATTTGAAGCTATTCTGTACACTTTGATGTTTTGTGTGAAAAAGTTTTGTCGAAATGCTCAAAATGGTCTAAAACGTTTTTAAAACGATATTAAGCTATTTTGTGCTCTTTGATGTTTTTGTGTAACCAAGTTTTATCGAAAATCACAAAATGGTCTAAAACGTCTCAAAATGCGATTTGAAGCTTTTCTAAGCACTTTGGTGTTTTTATGTTAAGAAGTTTTTTCGAAAATCACGAAATGGTCTAAAATGTCTCCAAATGCGATTTGAAGATATTCTGAGCTCTTTGGTGTTTTTATGTTAAAAAGTTTTTTCGAAAATCACAAAAATGGTCTAAAACGTCTCCAAATGCGATTTGAAGCTCTTCTGTACACTTTGATGTTTTGTGTGAAAAAGTTTTGTCGAAATGCTCAAAATGGTCTAAAACGTTTTTAAATACGATATTAAGCTATTTTGTGCTCTTTGATGTTTTTGTGTAACCAAGTTTCATCGAAAATCACAAAATGGTCTAAAACGTCTTCAAATGCGATTTGAACCTATTCTGTACACTTTGATGTTTTGTGTGAAAAAGTTTTGTCAAAATGCTCAAAATGGTCTAAAACGTTTTTAAAACGATATTAAGCTATTTTGTGCTCTTTGATGTTTTTGTGTAACCAAGTTTCATCGAAAATCACAAAATGGTCTAAAACGTCTCCAAATGCGATTTGAAGCTTTTCTAAGCACTTTGGTGTTTTTATGTTAACAAGTTTTTTCGAAAATCACAAAATGGTCTAAAACGTCTCCAAATGCGATTTGAAGCTCTTCTGTACACTTTGATGTTTTGTGTGAAAAAGTTTTGTCGAAATTCTCAAAATGGTCTAAAACGTTTTTAAATACGATATTAAGCTGTTTCGGGCACTTTGATGATTTGTGTGAAAAGTTTTAACGAAATGCTCAAAATGGTCAAAAACGGTTTCTAATGTGATTTTAAGCACTTTGATGTTTTTGTGTAACCAAGTTTTTTCGAAAATCACAAAATGGTCTAAAACGTCTCCAAATACGATTTGAAGCTTTTCTAAGCACTTTGGTGTTTTTATGTTAACAAGTTTTTTCGAAAATCACCAAAATGGTCTAAAACGTCTCCAAATGCGATTTGAAGATATTCTGAGCACTTTGGTGTTTTTATGTTAAAAAGTTTTTTCGAAAATCACAAAATGGTCTAAAATGTCTCCAAATGCGATTTGAAGATATTCTAAGTACTTTTGTGGTTTTATGTTAACAAGTTTTTTCGAAAATCACAAAATGGTCTAAAACGTCTTCAAATGCGATTTGAAGCTATTTTGTACACTTTGATGTTTTGTGTGAAAAAGTTTTGTCGAAATGCTCAAAATGGTCTAAAACGTTTTTAAATACGATATTAAGCTATTTTGTGATCTTTGATGTTTTTGTTTGAAAAGTTTTATCAAAATGCTCAAAATGGTCTGAAACGGTTTCTAATGCGATTTGAAGCTATTCTGTACACTTTGAAGTTTTGTGTGAAAAAGTTTTCTCGAAATGCTCAAAATGGTCTAAAACGTTTTTATATACCATATTAAGCTATTCTGTACACTTTGATGTTTTGTGTGAAAAAGTTTTGTCAAAATGCTCAAAATGGTCTAAAACGTTTTTAAAACGATATTAAGCTATTTTGTGCTCTTTGATGATTTTGTGTAACCAAGTTTCATCGAAATGTACAAAATGGTCTAAAACGTCTCCAAATGCGATTTGAAGCTATTCTAAGTACTTTTGTGTTTTTATGTTAACAAGTTTTTTCGAAAATCACAAAATGGTCTAAAACGTCTTCAAATGCGATTTGAAGCTATTCTGTACACTTTGATGTTTTGTGTGAAAAGGTTTTGTCGAAATGCTCAAATTGGTCTAAAACGTTTTTAAATACGATATTAAGCTATTTTGTGATCTTTGATGTTTTTGTGTGAAAAGTTTTATCGAAATGCTCAAAATGGTCTAAAACGTTTTTATATACCATATTAAGCTATTTTGTGCACTTTGATGTTTTTTGTGAAAAGTTTTATCGAAATGCTCAAAATGGTCTAAAACGGTTTCTATTGTGATTTTAAGCACTTTGATGATTTTGTGTAACCAAGTTTCATCGAAATGTACAAAATGGTCTAAAACGTCTCCAAATGCGATTTGAAGCTATTCTAAGTACTTTTGTGTTTTTATGTTAACAAGTTTTTTCGAAAATCACAAAATGGTCTAAAACGTCTTCAAATGCGATTTGAAGCTATTCTGTACACTTTGATGTTTTGTGTGAAAAAGTTTTGTCGAAATGCTCAAAATGGTCTAAAATGTTTTTAAATACGATATTAAGCTATTTTGTGATCTTTGATGTTTTTGTGTGAAAAGTTTTATCGAAATGCTCAAAATGGTCTAAAACGGTTTCTAATGCGATTTGAAGCTATTCTGTACACTTTGAAGTTTTTTGTGAAAAAGTTTTCTCGAAATGCTCAAAATGGTCTAAAACGTTTTTATATACCATATTAAGCTATTTTGTGCACTTTGATGTTTTTTGTGAAAAGTTTTATCGAAATTCTCAAAATGGTCTAAAACGGTTTCTATTGTGATTTTAAGCACTTTGATGATTTTGTGTAACCAAGTTTCATCGAAATGTACAAAATGGTCTAAAACGTCTCCAAATGCGATTTGAAGCTCTTCTGTACACTTTGATGTTTTGTGTGAAAAAGTTTTGTCGAAATTCTCAAAATGGTCTAAAACGTTTTTAAATACGATATTAAGCTGTTTTGTGCACTTTGATGATTTGTGTGAAAAGTTTTAACGAAATGCTCAAAATGGTCAAAAACGGTTTCTAATGTGATTTTAAGCACTTTGATGTTTTTGTGTAACCAAGTTTTTTCAAAAATCACAAAATTGTCGAAAACGTCTCCAAATGCGATTTGAAGCTTTTCTAAGCACTTTGGTGTTTTTATGTTAACAAGTTTTTTCGAAAATCACAAAATGGTCTAAAACGTTTCCAAATGCGATTTGAAGATATTCTGAGCACTTTGGTGTTTTTATGTTAAAAAGTTTTTTCGAAAATCACAAAATAGTCTAAAACGTCTCAAAATGCGATTTGAAGCTATTCTGTACACTTTGATGTTTTGTGTGAAAAAGTTTTGTCGAAATGCTCAAAATGGTCTAAAACGTTTTTAAAACGATATTAAGCTATTTTGTGCTCTTTGATGTTTTTGTGTAACCAAGTTTCATCGAAAATCAAAAAATGGTCTAAAACGTCTCCAAATGCGATTTGAAGCTTTTCTAAGCACTTTGGTGTTTTTATGTTAACAAGTTTTTTCGAAAATCACGAAATGGTCTAAAATGTCTCCAAATGCGATTTGAAGATATTCTAAGTACTTTTGTGGTTTTATGTTAACAAGTTTTTTCGAAAATCACAAAATGGTCTAAAACGTCTTCAAATGCGATTTGAAGCTATTCTGTACACTTTGATGTTTTGTGTGAAAAAGTTTTGTCGAAATGCTCAAAATGGTCTAAAACGTTTTTAAATACGATATTAAGCTATTTTGTGATCTTTGATGTTTTTGTGTGAAAAGTTTTATCGAAATGCTCAAAATGGTCTAAAACGGTTTCTATTGTGATTTTAAGCACTTTGATGATTTTGTGTAACCAAGTTTCATCGAAATGTACAAAATGGTCTAAAACGTCTCCAAATGCGATTTGAAGCTATTCTAAGTACTTTCGTGTTTTTATGTTAACAAGTTTTTTCGAAAATCACAAAATGGTCTAAAACGTCTTCAAATGCGATTTGAAGCTATTCTGTACACTTTGATGTTTTGTGTGAAAAAGTTTTGTCAAAATGCTCAAAATGGTCTAAAACGTTTTTAAAACGATATTAAGCTATTTTGTGCTCTTTGATGTTTTTGTGTAACGAAGTTTCATCGAAAATCACAAAATGGTCTAAAACGTCTCCAAATGCGATTTGAAGCTTTTCTAAGCTCTTTGGTGTTTTTATGTTAACAAGTTTTTTCGAAAATCACAAAATGGTCTAAAACGTCTCCAAATGCGATTTGAAGCTCTTCTGTACACTTTGATGTTTTGTGTGAAAAAGTTTCGTCGAAATTCTCAAAATGGTCTAAAACGTTTTTAAATACGATATTAAGCTGTTTTGTGCACTTTGATGATTTGTGTGAAAATTTTAACGAAATGCTCAAAATGGTCAAAAACGGTTTCTAATGTGATTTTAAGCACTTTGATGTTTTTGTGTAACCAAGTTTTTTCGAAAATCACAAAATGGTCTAAAACGTCTCCAAATGCGATTTGAAGCTTTTCTAAGCACTTTGGTGTTTTTATGTTAACAAGTTTTTTCGAAAATCAAAAAATGGTCTAAAACGTCTCCAAATGCGATTTGAAGCTCTTCTGTACACTTTGATGTTTTGTGTGAAAAAGTTTTTTCGAAATTCTCAAAATGGTCTAAAACGTTTTTAAATACGATATTAAGCTGTTTTGGGCACTTTGATGATTTGTGTGAAAAGTTTTAACGAAATGCTCAAAATGGTCAAAAACGGTTTCTAATGTGATTTTAAGCACTTTGATGTTTTTGTGTAACCAAGTTTTTTCGAAAATCACAAAATGGTCTAAAACGTCTCCAAATGCGATTTGAAGCTCTTCTGTACACTTTGATGTTTTGTGTGAAAAAGTTTTGTCGAAATGCTCAAAATGGTCTAAAACGTTTTTAAATACGATATTAAGCTGTTTTGTGCAGTTTGATGATTTGCGTGAAAAGTTTTAACGAAATGCTCAAAATGGTCTAAAACGGTTTCTAATGCGATTTGAAGCTATTCTGTACACTTTGAAGTTTTTTGTGAAAAAGTTTTCTCGAAATGCTCAAAATGGTCTAAAACGTTTTTATATACCATATTAAGCTATTTTGTGCACTTTGATGTTTCTTGTGAAAAGTTTTATCGAAATGCTCAAAATAGTCTGAAACGGTTTCTATTGTGATTTTAAGCACTTTGATGATTTTGTGTAACCAAGTTTCATCGAAATGTACAAAATGGTCTAAAACGTCTCCAAATGCGATTTGAAGCTATTCTAAGTACTTTTGTGTTTTTATGTTAAAAGTTTTTTCGAAAATCACGAAATGGTCTAAAATGTCTCCAAATGCGATTTGAAGATATTCTGAGCACTTTGGTGTTTTTATGTTAAAAAGTTTTGTCGAAATGCTCAAAATGGTCTAAAACGTTTTTAAATACGATATTAAGCTATTTTGTGATCTTTGATGTTTTTGTGTGAAAAGTTTTATCGAAATGCTCAAAATGGTCTGAAACGGTTTCTAATGCGATTTGAAGCTATTCTGTACACTTTGAAGTTTTTTGTGAAAAAGTTTTCTCGAAATGCTCAAAATGGTCTAAAACGTTTTTATATACCATATTAAGCTATTTTGTGCACTTTGATGTTTTTTGTGAAAAGTTTTATCGAAATGCTCAAATTGGTCTAAAACGGTTTCTATTGTGATTTTAAGCACTTTGATGATTTTGTGTAACCAAGTTTCATCGAAATGTACAAAATGGTCTAAAACGTCTCCAAATGCGATTTGAAGCTATTCTAAGTACTTTTGTGGTTTTATGTTAACAAGTTTTTTCGAAAATCACAAAATGGTCTAAAACGTCTTCAAATGCGATTTGAAGCTATTCTGTACACTTTGATGTTTTGTGTGAAAAAGTTTTGTCGAAATGCTCAAAATGGTCTAAAACGTTTTTAAATACGATATTAAGCTATTTTGTGATCTTTGATGTTTTTGTGTGAAAAGTTTTATCGAAATGCTCAAAATGGTCTAAAACGGTTTCTATTGTGATTTTAAGCACTTTGATGATTTTGTGTAATCAAGTTTCATCGAAATGTACAAAATGGTCTAAAACGTCTCCAAATGCGATTTGAAGCTATTCTAAGTACTTTTGTGTTTTTATGTTAACAAGTTTTTTCGAAAATCACAAAATGGTCTAAAACGTCTTCAAATGCGATTTGAAGCTATTCTGTACACTTTGATGTTTTGTGTGAAAAAGTTTTGTCAAAATGCTCAAAATGGTCTAAAACGTTTTTAAAACGATATTAAGCTATTTTGTGCTCTTTGATGTTTTTGTGTAACCAAGTTTCATCGAAAATCACAACATGGTCTAAAACGTCTCCAAATGCGATTTGAAGCTTTTCTAAGCACTTTGGTGTTTTTATGTTAACAAGTTTTTTCGAAAATCACAAAATGGTCTAAAACGTCTCCAAATGCGATTTGAAGCTCTTCTGTACACTTTGATGTTTTGTGTGAAAAAGTTTTGTCGAAATTCTCAAAATGGTCTAAAACGTTTTTAAATACGATATTAAGCTGTTTCGGGCACTTTGATGATTTGTGTGAAAAGTTTTAACGAAATGCTCAAAATGGTCAAAAACGGTTTCTAATGTGATTTTAAGCACTTTGATGTTTTTGTGTAACCAAGTTTTTTCGAAAATCACAAAATGGTCTAAAACGTCTCCAAATACGATTTGAAGCTTTTCTAAGCACTTTGGTGTTTTTATGTTAACAAGTTTTTTCGAAAATCACAAAATGGTCTAAAACGTCTCCAAATGCGATTTGAAGATATTCTGAGCACTTTGGTGTTTTTATGTTAAAAAGTTTTGTCGAAATGCTCAAAATGGTCTAAAACGTTTTTAAATACGATATTAAGCTATTTTGTGATCTTTGATGTTTTTGTGTGAAAAGTTTTATCGAAATGCTCAAAATGGTCTGAAACGGTTTCTAATGCGATTTGAAGCTATTCTGTACACTTTGAAGTTTTTTGTGAAAAAGTTTTATCGAAATGCTCAAAATGGTCTAAAACGGTTTCTATTGTGATTTTAAGCACTTTGATGATTTTGTGTAACCAAGTTTCATCGAAATGTACAAAATTGTCTAAAACGTCTCCAAATGCGATTTGAAGCTATTCTAAGTACTTTTGTGTTTTTATGTTAACAAGTTTTTTCGAAAATCACAAAATGGTCTAAAACGTCTTCAAATGCGATTTGAAGCTATTCTGTACACTTTGATGTTTTGTGTGAAAAAGTTTTGTCAAAATGCTCAAAATGGTCTAAAACGTTTTTAAAACGATATTAAGTTATTTTGTGCTCTTTGATGTTTTTGTGTAACCAAGTTTCATCGAAAATCACAAAATGGTCTAAAACGTCTCCAAATGCGATTTGAAGCTTTTCTAAGCACTTTGGTGTTTTTATGTTAACAAGTTTTTTCGAAAATCACAAAATGGTCTAAAACGTCTCCAAATGCGATTTGAAGCTCTTCTGTACACTTTGATGTTTTGTGTGAAAAAGTTTTGTCGAAATTCTCAAAATGGTCTAAAACGTTTTTAAATACGATATTAAGCTGTTTTGTGCACTTTGATGATTTGTGTGAAAAGTTTTAACGAAATGCTCAAAATGGTCAAAAACGGTTTCTAATGTGATTTTAAGCACTTTGATGTTTTTGTGTAACCAAGTTTTTTCGAAAATCACAAAATGGTCTAAAACGTCTCCAAATGCGATTTGAAGCTTTTCTAAGCACTTTGGTGTTTTTATGTTAACAAGTTTTTTCGAAAATCACGAAATGGTCTAAAATGTCTCCAAATGCGATTTGAAGATATTCTGAGCACTTTGGTGTTTTTATGTTAAAACGTTTTTTCGAAAATCACAAAATGGTCTAAAACGTCTCCAAATGCGATTTGAAGCTCTTCTGTACACTTTGATGTTTTGTGTGAAAAAGTTTTGTCGAAATGCTCAAAATGGTCTAAAACTTTTTTAAATACGATATTAAGCTGTTTTGTGCAGTTTGATGATTTGTGTGAAAAGTTTTAACGAAATGCTCAAAATGGTCTAAAACGGTTTCTAATGCGATTTGAAGCTATTCTGTACACTTTGAAGTTTTTTGTGAAAAAGTTTTCTCGAAATGCTCAAAATGGTCTAAAACGTTTTTATATACCATATTAAGCTATTTTGTGAACTTTGATGTTTTTTGTGAAAAGTTTTATCGAAATGCTCAAAATGGTCTAAAACGGTTTCTATTGTGATTTTAAGCACTTTGATGATTTTGTGTAACCAAGTTTCATCGAAATGTACAAAATGGTCTAAAACGTCTCCAAATGCGATTTGAAGCTATTCTAAGTACTTTTGTGTTTTTATGTTAACAAGTTTTTTCGAAAATCACGAAATGGTCTAAAATGTCTCCAAATGCGATTTGAAGATATTCTGAGCACTTTGGTGTTTTTATGTTAAAAAGTTTTGTCGAAATGCTCAAAATGGTCTAAAACGTTTTTAAATACGATATTAAGCTATTTTGTGATCTTTGATGTTTTTGTGTGAAAAGTTTTATCGAAATGCTCAAAATGGTCTGAAACGGTTTCTAATGCGATTTGAAGCTATTCTGTTCACTTTGAAGTTTTTTGTGAAAAAGTTTTCTCGAAATGCTCAAAATGGTCTAAAACGTTTTTATATACCATATTAAGCTATTTTGTGCACTTTGATGTTTTTTGTGAAAAGTTTTATCGAAATGCTCAAAATGGTCTAAAACGGTTTCTATTGTGATTTTAAGCACTTTGATGATTTTGTGTAACCAAGTTTCATCGAAATGTACAAAATGGTCTAAAACGTCTCCAAATGCGAATTGAAGCTATTCTAAGTACTTTTGTGGTTTTATGTTAACAAGTTTTTTCGAAAATCACAAAATGGTCTAAAACGTCTTCAAATGCGATTTGAAGCTATTCTGTACACTTTGATGTTTTGTGTGAAAAAGTTTTGTCGAAATGCTCAAAATGGTCTAAAACGTTTTTAAATACGATATTAAGCTATTTTGTGATCTTTGATGTTTTTGTGTGAAAAGTTTTATCGAAATGCTCAAAATGGTCTAAAACGGTTTCTATTGTGATTTTAAGCACTTTGATGATTTTGTGTAACCAAGTTTCATCGAAATGTACAAAATGGTCTAAAACGTCTCCAAATGCGATTTGAAGCTATTCTAAGTACTTTTGTGTTTTTATGTTAACAAGTTTTTTCGAAAATCACAAAATGGTCTAAAACGTCTTCAAATGCGATTTGAAGCTATTCTGTACACTTTGATGTTTTGTGTGAAAAAGTTTTGTCAAAATGCTCAAAATGGTCTAAAACGTTTTTAAAACGATATTAAGCTATTTTGTGCTCTTTGATGTTTTTGTGTAACCAAGTTTCATCGAAAATCACAAAATGGTCTAAAACATCTCCAAATGCGATTTGAAGCTTTTCTAAGCACTTTGGTGTTTTTATGTTAACAAGTTTTTTCGAAAATCACAAAATGGTCTAAAACGTCTCCAAATGCGATTTGAAGCTCTTCTGTACACTTTGATGTTTTGTGTGAAAAAGTTTTGTCGAAATTCTCAAAATGGTCTAAAACGTTTTTAAATACGATATTAAGCTGTTTTGTGCACTTTGATGATTTGTGTGAAAAGTTTTAACGAAATGCTCAAAATGGTCAAAAACGGTTTCTAATGTGATTTTAAGCACTTTGATGTTTTTGTGTAACCAAGTTTTTTCGAAAATCACAAAATGGTCTAAAACGTCTCCAAATGCGATTTGAAGCTTTTCTAAGCACTTTGGTGTTTTTATGTTAACAAGTTTTTTCGAAAATCACAAAATGGTCTAAAACGTCTCCAAATGCGATTTGAAGATATTCTGAGCCCTTTGGTGTTTTTATGTTAAAAAGTTTTTTCGAAAATCACAAAATAGTCTAAAACGTCTCCAAATGCGATTTGAAGCTATTCTGTACACTTTGATGTTTTGTGTGAAAAAGTTTTGTCGAAATGCTCAAAATGGTCTAAAACGTTTTTAAAACGATATTAAGCTATTTTGTGCTCTTTGATTTTTTTGTGTAACCAAGTTTCATCGAAAATCACAAAATGGTCTAAAACGTCTCCAAATGCGATTTGAAGCTTTTATAAGCACTTTGGTGTTTTTATGTTAACAAGTTTTTTCGAAAATCACGAAATGGTCTAAAAGGTCTCCAAATGCGATTTGAAGATATTCTGAGCACTTTGATGTTTTTGTGTGAAAAGTTTTATCGAATTGCTCAAAATGGTCTAAAACGGTTTCTAATGCGATTTGAAGCTATTCTGTACACTTTGAAGTTTTTTGTGAAAAAGTTTTCTCGAAATGCTCAAAATGGTCTAAAACGTTTTTATATACCATATTAAGCTATTTTGTGCACTTTTATGTTTTGTGTGAAAAAGATTTGTCGAAATGCTCAAAATGGTCTAAAACGTTTTTAAATACGATATTAAGCTATTTTGTGCTCTTTGATGTTTTTGTGTAACCAAGTTTCATCGAAAATCACAAAATGGTCTAAAACGCCTTCAAATGCGATTTGAAGCTATTCTGTACACTTTGATGTTTTGTGTGAAAAAGTTTTGTCGAAATGCTCAAAATGGTCTAAAACGTTTTTAAAACGATATTAAGCTATTTCGTGGTCTTTGATGTTTTTGTGTAACCAAGTTTCATCGAAAATCACAAAATGGTCTAAAACGTCTCCAAATGCGATTTGAAGCTTTTCTAAGCACTTTGGTGTTTTTATGTTAACAAGTTTTTTCGAAAATCACAAAATGGTCTAAAACGTCTCCAAATGCGATTTGAAGATATTCTGAGCACTTTGGTGTTTTTATGTTAAAAAGTTTTTTCGAAAATCACAAAATAGTCTAAAACGTCTCCAAATGCGATTTGAAGCTATTCTGTACACTTTGATGTTTTGTGTGAAAAAGTTTTGTCGAAATGCTCAAAATGGTCTAAAACGTTTTTAAAACGATATTAAGCTATTTTGTGCTCTTTGATGTTTTTGTGTAACCAAGTTTCATCGAAAATCACAAAATGGTCTAAAACGTCTCCAAATGCGATTTGAAGCTTTTCTAAGCACTTTGGTGTTTTTATGTTAACAAGTTTTTTCGAAAATCACGAAATGGTCTAAAATGTCTCCAAATGCGATTTGAAGATATTCTGAGCACTTTGGTGTTTTTATGTTAAAACGTTTTTTCGAAAATCACAAAATGGTCTAAAACGTCTCCAAATGCGATTTGAAGCTCTTCTGTACACTTTGATGTTTTGTGTGAAAAAGTTTTGTCGAAATGCTCAAAATGGTCTAAAACGTTTTTAAATACGATATTAAGCTGTTTTGTGCAGTTTGATGATTTGTCTGAAAAGTTTTAACGAAATGCTCAAAATGGTCTAAAACGGTTTCTAATGCGATTTGAAGCTATTCTGTACACTTTGAAGTTTTTTGTGAAAAAGTTTTCTCGAAATGCTCAAAATGGTCTAAAACGTTTTTATATACCATATTAAGCTATTTTGTGCACTTTGATGTTTTTTGTGAAAAGTTTTATCGAAATACTCAAAATGGTCTGAAACGGTTTCTATTGTGATTTTAAGCACTTTGATGATTTTGTGTAACCAAGTTTCATCGAAATGTACAAAATGGTCTAAAACGTCTCCAAATGCGATTTGAAGCTATTCTAAGTACTTTTGTGTTTTTATGTTAACAAGTTTTTTCGAAAATCACGAAATGGTCTAAAATGTCTCCAAATGCGATTTGAAGATATTCTGAGCACTTTGGTGTTTTTATGTTAAAAAGTTTTGTCGAAATGTTCAAAATGGTCTAAAACGTTTTTAAATACGATATTAAGCTATTTTGTGATCTTTGATGTTTTTGTGTGAAAAGTTTTATCGAAATGCTCAAAATGGTCTGAAACGGTTTCTAATGCGATTTGAAGCTATTCTGTACACTTTGAAGTTTTTTGTGAAAAAGTTTTCTCGAAATGCTCAAAATGGTCTAAAACGTTTTTATATACCATATTAAGCTATTTTGTGCACTTTGATGTTTTTTGTGAAAAGTTTTATCGAAATGCTCAAAATGGTCTAAAACGGTTTCTATTGTGATTTTAAGCACTTTGATGATTTTGTGTAACCAAGTTTCATCGAAATGTACAAAATGGTCTAAAACGTCTCCAAATGCGATTTGAAGCTATTCTAAGTACTTTTGTGTTTTTATGTTAACAAGTTTTTTCGAAAATCACAAAATGGTCTAAAACGTCTTCAAATGCGATTTGAAGCTATTCTGTACACTTTGATGTTTTGTGTGAAAAAGTTTTGTCGAGATGCTCAAAATGGTCTAAAACGTTTTTAAATACGATATTAAGCTATTTTGTGATCTTTGATGTTTTTGTGTGAAAAGTTTTATCGAAATGCTCAAAATGGTCTAAAACGGTTTCTATTGTGATTTTAAGCACTTTGATGATTTTGTGTAACCAAGTTTCATCGAAATGTACAAAATGGTCTAAAACGTCTCCAAATGCGATTTGAAGCTATTCTAAGTACTTTTGTGTTTTTATGTTAACAAGTTTTTTTGAAAATCACAAAATGGTCTAAAACGTCTTCAAATGCGATTTGAAGCTATTCTGTACACTTTGATGTTTTGTGTGAAAAAGTTTTGTCGAAATGCTCAAAATGGTCTAAAACGTTTTTAAATACGATATTAAGCTATTTTGTGCTCTTTGATGTTTTTGTGTAACCAAGTTTCATCGAAAATCACAAAATGGTCTAAAACGTCTTCAAATGCGATTTGAAGCTATTCTGTACACTTTGATGTTTTGTGTGAAAAAGTTTTGTCAAAATGCTCAAAATGGTCTAAAACGTTTTTAAAACGATATTAAGCTATTTTGTGCTCTTTGATGTTTTTGTGTAACCAAGTTTCATCGAAAATCACAAAATGGTCTAAAACGTCTCCAAATGCGATTTGAAGCTTTTCTAAGCACTTTGGTGTTTTTATGTTAACAAGTTTTTTCGAAAATCACGAAATGGTCTAAAATGTCTCCAAATGCGATTTGAAGATATTCTGAGCACTTTGATGTTTTTGTGTGAAAAGTTTTATCGAAATGCTCAAAATGGTCTAAAACGGTTTCTAATGCGATTTGAAGCTATTCTGTACACTTTGAAGTTTTTTGTGAAAAAATTTTCTCGAAATGCTCAAAATGGTCTAAAACGTTTTTAAATACAATATTAAGCTATTTTGTGATCTTTGATGTTTTTGTGTGAAAAGTTTTATCAAAATGCTCAAAATGGTCTGAAACGGTTTCTAATGCGATTTGAAGCTATTCTGTACACTTTGAAGTTTTGTGTGAAAAAGTTTTCTCGAAATGCTCAAAATGGTCTAAAACGTTTTTATATACCATATTAAGCTATTCTGTACACTTTGATGTTTTGTGTGAAAAAGTTTTGTCAAAATGCTCAAAATGGTCTAAAACGTTTTTAAAATGATATTAAGCTATTTTGTGCTCTTTGATGATTTTGTGTAACCAAGTTTCATCGAAATGTACAAAATGGTCTAAAACGTCTCCAAATGCGATTTGAAGCTTTTCTAAGCACTTTGGTGTTTTTATGTTAACAAGTTTTTTCGAAAATCACGAAATGGTCTAAAATGTCTCCAAATGCGATTTGAAGATATTCTGAGCACTTTGATGTTTTTGTGTGAAAAGTTTTATCGAAATGCTCAAAATGGTCTAAAGCGGTTTCTAATGCGATTTGAAGCTATTCTGTACACTTTGAAGTTTTTTGTGAAAAAGTTTTCTCGAAATGCTCAAAATGGTCTAAAACGTTTTTATATACCATATTAAGCTATTTTGTGCACTTTTATGTTTTGTGTGAAAAAGTTTTGTCGAAATTCTCAAAATGGTCTAAAACGTTTTTAAATACGATATTAAGCTGTTTTGTGCACTTTGATGATTTGTGTGAAAAGTTTTAACGAAATGCTCAAAATGGTCAAAAACGGTTTCTAATGTTATTTTAAGCACTTTGATGTTTTTGTGTAACCAAGTTTTTTTCAAAAATCACAAAATGGTCTAAAACGTCTCCAAATGCGATTTGAAGCTTTTCTAAGCACTTTTGTGTTTTTATGTTAACAAGTTTTTTCGAAAATCACAAAATGGTCTAAAACGTCTCCAAATGCGATTTGAAGCTATTCTGTACACTTTGATGTTTTGTGTGAAAAAGTTTTGTCGAAATGCTCAAAATGGTCTAAAACGTTTTTAAAACGATATTAAGCTATTTTGTGCTCTTTGATGTTTTTGTGTAACCAAGTTTCATCGAAAATCACAAAATGGTCTAAAACGTCTCCAAATGCGATTTGAAGCTTTTCTAAGCACTTTGGTGTTTTTATGTTAACAAGTTTTTTCGAAAATCACGAAATGGTCTAAAATGTCTCCAAATGCGATTTGAAGATATTCTGAGCACTTTGGTGTTTTTATGTTAAAAAGTTTTTTCGAAAATCACAAAATGGTCTAAAACGTCTCCAAATGCGATTTGAAGCTATTCTGTACACTTTGATGTTTTGTGTGAAAAAGTTTTGTCGAAATGCTCAAAATGGTCTAAAACGTTTTTAAAACGATATTAAGCTATTTTGTGCTCTTTGATGTTTTTGTGTAACCAAGTTTCATCGAAATACACAAAATGGTCTAATACGTCTCCAAATGCGATTTGAAGCTTTTCCAAGCACTTTGCTGTTTTTATGTTAACAAGTTTTTTCGAAAATCACAAAATGGTCTAAAACGTCTTCAAATGCGATTTGAAGCTATTCTGTACACTTTGATGTTTTGTGTGAAAAAGTTTTGTCGAAATGCTCAAAATGGTCTAAAACGTTTTTAAAACGATATTAAGCTATTTTGTGCTCTTTGATGTTTTTGTGTAACCAAGTTTCATCAAAAATCACAAAATGGTCTAAAACGTCTCCAAATGCGATTTGAAGCTTTTCTAAGCACTTTGGTGTTTTTATGTTAACAAGTTTTTTCGAAAATCACAAAATGGTCTAAAACGTCTCCAAATGCGATTTGAAGCTCTTCTGTACACTTTGATGTTTTGTGTGAAAAAGTTTTGTCGAAATTCTCAAAATGGTCTAAAACGTTTTTAAATACGATATTAAGCTGTTTTGGGCACTTTGATGATTTGTGTGAAAAGTTTTAACGAAATGCTCAAAATGGTCAAAAACGGTTTCTAATGTGATTTTAAGCACTTTGATGTTTTTGTGTAACCAAGTTTTTTCGAAAATCACAAAATGGTCTAAAACGTCTCCAAATGCGATTTGAAGCTTTTCTAAGCACTTTGGTGTTTTTATGTTAACAAGTTTTTTCGAAAATCACAAAATGGTCTAAAACGTCTCCAAATGCGATTTGAAGATATTCTGAGCACTTTGGTGTTTTTATGTTAAAAAGTTTTTTCGAAAATCACAAAATAGTCTAAAACGTCTCCAAATGCGATTTGAAGCTATTCTGTACACTTTGATGTTTTGTGTGAAAAAGTTTTGTCGAAATGCTCAAAATGGTCTAAAACGTTTTTAAAACGATATTAAGCTATTTTGTGCTCTTTGATGTTTTTGTGTAACCAAGTTTCATCGAAAATCACAAAATGGTCTAAAACGTCTCCAAATGCGATTTGAAGCTTTTCTAAGCACTTTGGTGTTTTTATGTTAACAAGTTTTTTCGAAAATCACGAAATGGTCTAAAATGTCTCCAAATGCGATTTGAAGATATTCTGAGCACTTTGGTGTTTTTATGTTAAAACGTTTTTTCGAAAATCACAAAATGGTCTAAAACGTCTCCAAATACGATTTGAAGCTCTTCTGTACACTTTGATGTTTTGTGTGAAAAAGTTTTGTCGAAATGCTCAAAATGGTCTAAAACGTTTTTAAATACGATATTAAGCTGTTTTGTGCAGTTTGATGATTTGTGTGAAAAGTTTTAACGAAATGCTCAAAATGGTCTAAAACGGTTTCTAATGCGATTTGAAGCTATTCTGTACACTTTGAAGTTTTTTGTGAAAAAGTTTTCTCGAAATGCTCAAAATGGTCTAAAACGTTTTTATATACCATATTAAGCTATTTTGTGCACTTTGATGTTTTTTGTGAAAAGTTTTATCGAAATGCTCAAAATGGTCTGAAACGGTTTCTATTGTGATTTTAAGCACTTTGATGATTTTGTGTAACCAAGTTTCATCGAAATGTACAAAATGGTCTAAAACGTCTCCAAATGCGATTTGAAGCTATTCTAAGTACTTTTGTGTTTTTATGTTAACAAGTTTTTTCGAAAATCACGAAATGGTCTAAAATGTCTCCAAATGCGATTTGAAGATATTCTGAGCACTTTGGTGTTTTTATGTTAAAAAGTTTTGTCGAAATGTTCAAAATGGTCTAAAACGTTTTTAAATACGATATTAAGCTATTTTGTGATCTTTGATGGTTTTGTGTGAAAAGTTTTATAGAAATGCTCAAAATTGTCTGAAACGGTTTCTAATGCGATTTGAAGCTATTCTGTACACTTTGAAGTTTTTTGTGAAAAAGTTTTCTCGAAATGCTCAAAATGGTCTAAAACGTTTTTTTATACCATATTAAGCTATTTTGTGCACTTTGATGTTTTTTGTGAAAAGTTTTATCGAAATGCTCAAAATGGTCTAAAACGGTTTCTATTGTGATTTTAAGCACTTTGATGATTTTGTGTAACCAAGTTTCATCGAAATGTACAAAATGGTCTAAAACGTCTCCAAATGCGATTTGAAGCTATTCTAAGTACTTTTGTGTTTTTATGTTAACAAGTTTTTTCGAAAATCACAAAATGGTCTAAAACGTCTTCAAATGCGATTTGAAGCTATTCTGTACACTTTGATGTTTTGTGTGAAAAAGTTTTGTCGAAATGCTCAAAATGGTCTAAAACGTTTTTAAATACGATATTAAGCTATTTTGTGATCTTTGATGTTTTTGTGTGAAAAGTTTTATCGAAATGCCCAAAATGGTCTAAAACGGTTTCTATTGTGATTTTAAGCCCTTTGATGATTTTGTGTAACCAAGTTTCATCGAAATGTACAAAATGGTCTAAAACGTCTCCAAATGCGATTTGAAGCTATTCTAAGTACTTTTGTGTTTTTATGTTAACAAGTTTTTTCGAAAATCACAAAATGGTCTAAAACGTCTTCAAATGCGATTTGAAGCTATTCTGTACACTTTGATGTTTTGTGTGAAAAAGTTTTGTCGAAATGCTCAAAATGGTCTAAAACGTTTTTAAATACGATATTAAGCTATTTTGTGCTCTTTGATGTTTTTGTGTAACCAAGTTTCATCGAAAATCACAAAATGGTCTAAAACGTCTTCAAATGCGATTTGAAGCTATTCTGTACACTTTGATGTTTTGTGTGAAAAAGTTTTGTCGAAATGCTCAAAATGGTCTAAAACGTTTTTAAAACGATATTAAGCTATTTTGTGCTCTTTGATGTTTTTGTGTAACCAAGTTTCATCGAAATACACAAAATGGTCTAATACGTCTCCAAATGCGATTTGAAGCTTTTCCAAGCACTTTGCTGTTTTTATGTTAACAAGTTTTTTCGAAAATCACAAAATGGTCTAAAACGTCTTCAAATGCGATTTGAAGCTATTCTGTACACTTTGATGTTTTGTGTGAAAAAGTTTTGTCGAAATGCTCAAAATGGTCTAAAACGTTTTTAAAACGATATTAAGCTATTTTGTGCTCTTTGATGTTTTTGTGTAACCAAGTTTCATCAAAAATCACAAAATGGTCTAAAACGTCTCCAAATGCGATTTGAAGCTTTTCTAAGCACTTTGGTGTTTTTATGTTAACAAGTTTTTTCGAAAATCACAAAATGGTCTAAAACGTCTCCAAATACGATTTGAAGCTCTTCTGTACACTTTGATGTTTTGTGTGAAAAAGTTTTGTCGAAATTCTCAAAATGGTCTAAAACGTTTTTAAATACGATATTAAGCTGTTTTGGGCACTTTGATGATTTGTGTGAAAAGTTTTAACGAAATGCTCAAAATGGTCAAAAACGGTTTCTAATGTGATTTTAAGCACTTTGATGTTTTTGTGTAACCAAGTTTTTTCGAAAATCACAAAATGGTCTAAAACGTCTCCAAATGCGATTTGAAGCTTTTCTAAGCACTTTGGTGTTTTTATGTTAACAAGTTTTTTCGAAAATCACAAAATGGTCTAAAACGTCTCCAAATGCGATTTGAAGATATTCTGAGCACTTTGATGTTTTTGTGTAACCAAGTTTCATCGAAAATCACAAAATGGTCTAAAACGTCTTCAAATGCGATTTGAAGCTATTCTGTACACTTTGATGTTTTGTGTGAAAAAGTTTTGTCAAAATGCTCAAAATGGTCTAAAACGTTTTTAAAACGATATTAAGCTATTTTGTGCTCTTTGATGTTTTTGTGTAACCAAGTTTCATCGAAAATCACAAAATGGTCTAAAACGTCTCCAAATGCGATTTGAAGCTTTTCTAAGCACTTTGGTGTTTTTATGTTAACATGTTTTTTCGAAAATCACGAAATGGTCTAAAATGTCTCCAAATGCGATTTGAAGATATTCTGAGCACTTTGATGTTTTTGTGTGAAAAGTTTTATCGAAATGCTCAAAATGGTCTAAAACGGTTTCTAATGCGATTTGAAGCTATTCTGTACACTTTGAAGTTTTTTGTGAAAAAATTTTCTCGAAATGCTCAAAATGGTCTAAAACGTTTTTAAATACAATATTAAGCTATTTTGTGATCTTTGATGTTTTTGTGTGAAAAGTTTTATCAAAATGCTCAAAATGGTCTGAAACGGTTTCTAATGCGATTTGAAGCTATTCTGTACACTTTGAAGTTTTGTGTGAAAAAGTTTTCTCGAAATGCTCAAAATGGTCTAAAACGTTTTTATATACCATATTAAGCTATTCTGTACACTTTGATGTTTTGTGTGAAAAAGTTTTGTCAAAATGCTCAAAATGGTCTAAAACGTTTTTAAAACGATATTAAGCTATTTTGTGCTCTTTGATGATTTTGTGTAACCAAGTTTCATCGAAATGTACAAAATGGTCTAAAACGTCTCCAAATGCGATTTGAAGCTTTTCTAAGCACTTTGGTGTTTTTATGTTAACAAGTTTTTTCGAAAATCACGAAATGGTCTAAAATGTCTCCAAATGCGATTTGAAGATATTCTGAGCACTTTGATGTTTTTGTGTGAAAAGTTTTATCGAAATGCTCAAAATGGTCTAAAACGGTTTCTAATGCGATTTGAAGCTATTCTGTACACTTTGAAGTTTTTTGTGAAAAAGTTTTCTCGAAATGCTCAAAATGGTCTAAAACGTTTTTATATACCATATTAAGCTATTTTGTGCACTTTTATGTTTTGTGTGAAAAAGTTTTGTCGAAATTCACAAAATGGTCTAAAACGTTTTTAAATACGATATTAAGCTGTTTTGTGCACTTTGATGATTTGTGTGAAAAGTTTTAACGAAATGCTCAAAATGGTCAAAAACGTTTTCTAATGTGATTTTAAGCACTTTGATGTTTTTGTGTAACCAAGTTTTTTCAAAAATCACAAAATGGTCTAAAACGTCTCCGAATGCGATTTGAAGCTTTTCTAAGCACTTTTGTGTTTTTATGTTAACAAGTTTTTTCGAAAATCACAAAATGGTCTAAAACGTCTCCAAATGCGATTTGAAGATATTCTGAGCACTTTGGTGTTTTTATGTTAAAAAGTTTTTTCGAAAATCACAAAATAGTCTAAAACGTCTCCAAATGCGATTTGAAGCTATTCTGTACACTTTGATGTTTTGTGTGAAAAAGTTTTGTCGAAATGCTCAAAATGGTCTAAAACGTTTTTAAAACGATATTAAGCTATTTTGTGCTCTTTGATGTTTTTGTGTAACCAAGTTTCATCGAAAATCACAAAATGGTCTAAAACGTCTCCAAATGCGATTTGAAGCTTTTCTAAGCACTTTGGTGTTTTTATGTTAACAAGTTTTTTCGAAAATCACGAAATGGTCTAAAATGTCTCCAAATGCGATTTGAAGATATTCTGAGCACTTTGGTGTTTTTATGTTAAAAAGTTTTTTCGAAAATCACAAAATGGTCTAAAACGTCTCCAAATGCGATTTGAAGCTCTTCTGTACACTTTGATGTTTTGTGTGAAAAAGTTTTGTCGAAATGCTCAAAATGGTCTAAAACGTTTTTAAATACGATATTAAGCTGTTTTGTGCACTTTAATGATTTGTGTGAAAAGTTTTAACGAAATGCTCAAAATGGTCTAAAACGGTTTCTAACGTGATTTTAAGCACTTTGATGTTTTTGTGTAACCAAGTTTTTTCGAAAATCACAAAATAGTCTAAAACATCTCCAAATGCGATTTGAAGCTTTTCTTAGCACTTTGGTGTTTTTATGTTAACAAGTTTTTTCGAAAATCACAAAATGGTCTAAAACGTCTCCAAATGCGATTTGAGGATATTCTGAGCACTTTGGTGTTTTTATGTTAAAAAGTTTTTTCGAAAATCACAAAATGGTCTAAAACGTCTCAAAATGCGATTTGAAGCTATTCTGTACACTTTGATGTTTTGTGTGAAAAAGTTTTGTCGAAATGCTCAAAATGGTCTAAAACGTTTTTAAAACGATATTAAGCTATTTTGTGCTCTTTGATGTTTTTGTGTAACCAAGTTTCATCGAAATCAACAAAATTGTCTAATACGTCTCCAAATGCGATTTGAAGCTTTTCCAAGCACTTTGCTGTTTTTATGTTAACAAGTTTTTTCGAAAATCACAAAATGGTCTAAAACGTCTTCAAATGCGATTTGAAGCTATTCTGTACACTTTGATGTTTTGTGTGAAAAAGTTTTGTCGAAATGCTCAAAATGGTCTAAAACGTTTTTAAATACGATATTAAGCTATTTTGTGATCTTTGATGTTTTTGTGTGAAAAGTTTTATCAAAATGCTCAAAATGGTCTGAAACGGTTTCTAATGCGATTTGAAGCTATTCTGTACACTTTGAAGTTTTGTGTGAAAAAGTTTTCTCGAAATGCTCAAAATGGTCTAAAACGTTTTTATATACCATATTAAGCTATTTTGTGCACTTTGATGTTTTTTGTGAAAAGTTTTATCGAAATGCTCAAAATGGTCTAAAACGGTTTCTATTGGGATTTTAAGCACTTTGATGATTTTGTGTAACCAAGTTTCATCGAAATGTACAAAATGGTCTAAAACGTCTCCAAATGCGATTTGAAGCTATTCTAAGTACTTTTGTGTTTTTATGTTAACAATTTTTTTCGAAAATCACAAAATGGTCTAAAACGTCTTCAAATGCGATTTGAAGCTATTCTGTACACTTTTATGTTTTGTGTGAAAAAGTTTTGTCGAAATTCTCAAAATGGTCTAAAACGTTTTTAAATACGATAAAGCTGTTTTGTGCACTTTGATGATTTGTGTAACCAAGTTTCATCGAAAATCACAAAATGGTCTAAAACGTCTCCAAATGCGATTTGAAGCTTTTCTAAGCACTTTGGTGTTTTTATGTTAACAAGTTTTTTCGAAAATCACGAAATGGTCTAAAATGTCTCCAAATGCGATTTGAAGATATTCTGAGCACTTTGATGTTTTTGTGTGAAAAGTTTTATCGAAATGCTCAAAATGGTCTAAAACGGTTTCTAATGCGATTTGAAGCTATTCTGTACACTTTGAAGTTTTTTGTGAAAAAATTTTCTCGAAATGCTCAAAATGGTCTAAAACGTTTTTAAATACGATATTAAGCTATTTTGTGATCTTTGATGTTTTTGTGTGAAAAGTTTTATCAAAATGCTCAAAATGGTCTGAAACGGTTTCTAATGCGATTTGAAGCTATTCTGTACACTTTGAAGTTTTGTGTGAAAAAGTTTTCTCGAAATGCTCAAAATGGTCTAAAACGTTTTTATATACCATATTAAGCTATTCTGTACACTTTGATGTTTTGTGTGAAAAAGTTTTGTCGAAATGCTCAAAATGGTCTAAAACGTTTTTAAAACGATATTAAGCTATTTTGTGCTCTTTGATTTTTTTGTGTAACCAAGTTTCAATGAAAATCACAAAATGGTCTAAAACGTCTCCAAATGCGATTTGAAGCTTTTCTAAGCACTTTGGTGTTTTTATGTTAACAAGTTTTTTCGAAAATCACGAAATGGTCTAAAATGTCTCCAAATGCGATTTGAAGATATTCTGAGCACTTTGATGTTTTTGTGTGAAAAGTTTTATCGAAATGCTCAAAATGGTCTAAAACGGTTTCTAATGCGATTTGAAGCTATTCTGTACACTTTGAAGTTTTTTGTGAAAAAGTTTTCTCGAAATGCTCAAAATGGTCTAAAACGTTTTTATATACCATATTAAGCTATTTTGTGCACTTTTATGTTTTGTGTGAAAAAGTTTTGTCGAAATTCTCAAAATGGTCTAAAACGTTTTTAAATACGATATTAAGCTGTTTTGTGCACTTTGATGATTTGTGTGAAAAGTTTTAACGAAATGCTCAAAATGGTCAAAAACGTTTTCTAATGTGATTTTAAGCACTTTGATGTTTTTGTGTAACCAAGTTTTTTCAAAAATCACAAAATGGTCTAAAACGTCTCCAAATGCGATTTGAAGCTTTTCTAAGCACTTTTGTGTTTTTATGTTAACAAGTTTTTTCGAAAATCACAAAATGGTCTAAAACGTCTCCAAATGCGATTTGAAGATATTCTGAGCACTTTGGTGTTTTTATGTTAAAAAGTTTTTTCGAAAATCACAAAATAGTCTAAAACGTCTCCAAATGCGATTTGAAGCTATTCTGTACACTTTGATGTTTTGTGTGAAAAAGTTTTGTCGAAATGCTCAAAATGGTCTAAAACGGTTTCTATTGTGATTTTAAGCACTTTGATGATTTTGTGTAACCAAGTTTCATCGAAATGTACAAAATGGTCTAAAACGTCTCCAAATGCGATTTGAAGCTATTCTAAGTACTTTTGTGTTTTTATGTTAACAAGTTTTTTCGAAAATCACAAAATGGTCTAAAACGTCTTCAAATGCGATTTGAAGCTATTCTGTACACTTTGAAGTTTTGTGTGAAAAAGTTTTCTCGAAATGCTCAAAATGGTCTAAAACGTTTTTATATACCATATTAAGCTATTCTGTACACTTTGATGTTTTGTGTGAAAAAGTTTTGTCGAAATGCTCAAAATGGTCTAAAACGTTTTTAAAACGATATTAAGCTATTTTGTGCTCTTTGATTTTTTTGTGTAACCAAGTTTCATCGAAAATCACAAAATGGTCTAAAACGTCTCCAAATGCGATTTGAAGCTTTTCTAAGCACTTTGGTGTTTTTATGTTAACAAGTTTTTTCGAAAATCACGAAATGGTCTAAAATGTCTCCAAATGCGATTTGAAGATATTCTGAGCACTTTGATGTTTTTGTGTGAAAAGTTTTATCGAAATGCTCAAAATGGTCTAAAACGGTTTCTAATGCGATTTGAAGCTATTCTGTACACTTTGAAGTTTTTTGTGAAAAAGTTTTCTCGAAATGCTCAAAATGGTCTAAAACGTTTTTATATACCATATTAAGCTATTTTGTGCACTTTTATGTTTTGTGTGAAAAAGTTTTGTCGAAATTCTCAAAATGGTCTAAAACGTTTTTAAATACGATATTAAGCTGTTTTGTGCACTTTGATGATTTGTGTGAAAAGTTTTAACGAAATGCTCAAAATGGTCAAAAACGTTTTCTAATGTGATTTTAAGCACTTTGATGTTTTTGTGTAACCAAGTTTTTTCAAAAATCACAAAATGGTCTAAAACGTCTCCAAATGCGATTTGAAGCTTTTCTAAGCACTTTTGTGTTTTTATGTTAACAAGTTTTTTCGAAAATCACAAAATGGTCTAAAACGTCTCCAAATGCGATTTGAAGATATTCTGAGCACTTTGGTGTTTTTATGTTAAAAAGTTTTTTCGAAAATCACAAAATAGTCTAAAACGTCTCCAAATGCGATTTGAAGCTATTCTGTACACTTTGATGTTTTGTGTGAAAAAGTTTTGTCGAAATGCTCAAAATGGTCTAAAACGGTTTCTATTGTGATTTTAAGCACTTTGATGATTTTGTGTAACCAAGTTTCATCGAAATGTACAAAATGGTCTAAAACGTCTCCAAATGCGATTTGAAGCTATTCTAAGTACTTTTGTGTTTTTATGTTAACAAGTTTTTTCGAAAATCACAAAATGGTCTAAAACGTCTTCAAATGCGATTTGAAGCTATTCTGTACACTTTGAAGTTTTTTGTCAAAAAGTTTTCTTGAAATGCTCAAAATGGTCTAAAACGTTTTTATATACCATATTAAGCTATTTTGTGCACTTTGATGTTTTTTCTTGAAAAGTTTTATCGAAATGCTCAAAATGGTCTGAAACGGTTTCTATTGTGATTTTAAGCACTTTGATGATTTTGTGTAACCAAGTTTCATCGAAATGTACAAAATGGTCTAAAACGTCTCCAAATGCGATTTGAAGCTTTTCTAAGCACTTTGGTGTTTTTATGTTAACAAGTTTTTTCGAAAATCACGAAATGGTCTAAAATGTCTCCAAATGCGATTTGAAGATATTCTGAGCACTTTGGTGTTTTTATGTTAAAAAGTTTTTTCGAAAATCACAAAATGGTCTAAAACGTCTCCAAATGCGATTTGAAGCTCTTCTGTACACTTTGATGTTTTGTGTGAAAAAGTTTTGTCGAAATTCTCAAAATGGTCTAAAACGTTTTTAAATACGATATTAAGCTGTTTTGTGCACTTTGATGATTTGTGTGAAAAGTTTTAACGAAATGCTCAAAATGGTCAAAAACGGTTTCTAATGTGATTTTAAGCACTTTGATGTTTTTGTGTAACCAAGTTTTTTCAAAAATCACAAAATGGTCTAAAACGTCTCCAAATGCGATTTGAAGCTTTTCTGAGCACTTTGGTGTTTTTATGTTAAAAAGTTTTTAAAACGATATTAAGCTATTTTGTGCTCTTTGATGTTTTTGTGTAACCAAGTTTCATCGAAAATCACAAAATGGTCTAAAACGTCTCCAAATGCGATTTGAAGCTTTTCTAAGCACTTTGGTGTTTTTATGTTAACAAGTTTTTTCGAAAATCACGAAATGGTCTAAAATGTCTCCAAATGCGATTTGAAGATATTCTGAGCACTTTGGTGTTTTTATGTTAACAAGTTTTTTCGAAAATCACAAAATGGTCTAAAACGTCTTCAAATGCGATTTGATGCTATTCTGTACACTTTGATGTTTTGTGTGAAAAAGTTTTGTCGAAATGCTCAAAATGGTCTAAAACGTTTTTAAATACGATATTAAGCTATTTTGTGATCTTTGATGTTTTTGTGTGAAAAGTTTTATCGAAATGCTCAAAATGGTCTAAAACGGTTTCTATTGTGATTTTAAGCACTTTGATGATTTTGTGTAACCAAGTTTCATCGAAATGTACAAAATGGTCTAAAACGTCTCCAAATGCGATTTGAAGCTATTCTAAGTACTTTTGTGTTTTTATGTTAACAAGTTTTTTCGAAAATCACAAAATGGTCTAAAACGTCTTCAAATGCGATTTGAAGCTATTCTGTACACTTTGATGTTTTGTGTGAAAAAGTTTTGTCGAAATGCTCAAAATGGTCTAAAACGTTTTTAAATACGATATTAAGCTATTTTGTGCTCTTTGATGTTTTTGTGTAACCAAGTTTCATCGAAAATCACAAAATGGTCTAAAACGTCTTCAAATGCGATTTGAAGCTATTCTGTACACTTTGATGTTTTGTGTGAAAAAGTTTTGTCAAAATGCTCAAAATGGTCTAAAACGTTTTTAAAACGATATTAAGCTATTTTGTGCTCTTTGATGTTTTTGTGTAACCAAGTTTCATCGAAAATCACAAAATGGTCTAAAACGTCTCCAAATGCGATTTGAAGCTTTTCTAAGCACTTTGGTGTTTTTATGTTAACAAGTTTTTTCGAAAATCACGAAATGGTCTAAAATGTCTCCAAATGCGATTTGAAGATATTCTGAGCACTTTGATGTTTTTGTGTGAAAAGTTTTATCGAAATGCTCAAAATGGTCTAAAACGGTTTCTAATGCGATTTGAAGCTATTCTGTACACTTTGAAGTTTTTTGTGAAAAAATTTTCTCGAAATGCTCAAAATGGTCTAAAACGTTTTTAAATACGATATTAAGCTATTTTGTGATCTTTGATGTTTTTGTGTGAAAAGTTTTATCAAAATGCTCAAAATGGTCTGAAACGGTTTCTAATGCGATTTGAAGCTATTCTGTACACTTTGAAGTTTTGTGTGAAAAAGTTTTCTCGAAATGCTCAAAATGGTCTAAAACGTTTTTATATACCATATTAAGCTATTCTGTACACTTTGATGTTTTGTGTGAAAAAGTTTTGTCGAAATGCTCAAAATGGTCTAAAACGTTTTTAAAACGATATTAAGCTATTTTGTGCTCTTTGATTTTTTTGTGTAACCAAGTTTCATCGAAAATCACAAAATGGTCTAAAACGTCTCCAAATGCGATTTGAAGCTTTTCTAAGCACTTTGGTGTTTTTATGTTAACAAGTTTTTTCGAAAATCACGAAATGGTCTAAAATGTCTCCAAATGCGATTTGAAGATATTCTGAGCACTTTGATGTTTTTGTGTGAAAAGTTTTATCGAAATGCTCAAAATGGTCTAAAACGGTTTCTAATGCGATTTGAAGCTATTCTGTACACTTTGAAGTTTTTTGTGAAAAAGTTTTCTCGAAATGCTCAAAATGGTCTAAAACGTTTTTATATACCATATTAAGCTATTTTGTGCACTTTTATGTTTTGTGTGAAAAAGTTTTGTCGAAATTCTCAAAATGGTCTAAAACGTTTTTAAATACGATATTAAGCTGTTTTGTGCACTTTGATGATTTGTGTGAAAAGTTTTAACGAAATGCTCAAAATGGTCAAAAACGTTTTCTAATGTGATTTTAAGCACTTTGATGTTTTTGTGTAACCAAGTTTTTTCAAAAATCACAAAATGGTCTAAAACGTCTCCAAATGCGATTTGAAGCTTTTCTAAGCACTTTTGTGTTTTTATGTTAACAAGTTTTTTCGAAAATCACAAAATGGTCTAAAACGTCTCCAAATGCGATTTGAAGATATTCTGAGCACTTTGGTGTTTTTATGTTAAAAAGTTTTTTCGAAAATCACAAAATAGTCTAAAACGTCTCCAAATGCGATTTGAAGCTATTCTGTACACTTTGATGTTTTGTGTGAAAAAGTTTTGTCGAAATGCTCAAAATGGTCTAAAACGGTTTCTATTGTGATTTTAAGCACTTTGATGATTTTGTGTAACCAAGTTTCATCGAAATGTACAAAATGGTCTAAAACGTCTCCAAATGCGATTTGAAGCTATTCTAAGTACTTTTGTGTTTTTATGTTAACAAGTTTTTTCGAAAATCACAAAATGGTCTAAAACGTCTTCAAATGCGATTTGAAGCTATTCTGTACACTTTGAAGTTTTTTGTCAAAAAGTTTTCTTGAAATGCTCAAAATGGTCTAAAACGTTTTTATATACCATATTAAGCTATTTTGTGCACTTTGATGTTTTTTCTTGAAAAGTTTTATCGAAATGCTCAAAATGGTCTGAAACGGTTTCTATTGTGATTTTAAGCACTTTGATGATTTTGTGTAACCAAGTTTCATCGAAATGTACAAAATGGTCTAAAACGTCTCCAAATGCGATTTGAAGCTTTTCTAAGCACTTTGGTGTTTTTATGTTAACAAGTTTTTTCGAAAATCACGAAATGGTCTAAAATGTCTCCAAATGCGATTTGAAGATATTCTGAGCACTTTGGTGTTTTTATGTTAAAAAGTTTTTTCGAAAATCACAAAATGGTCTAAAACGTCTCCAAATGCGATTTGAAGCTCTTCTGTACACTTTGATGTTTTGTGTGAAAAAGTTTTGTCGAAATGCTCAAAATGGTCTAAAACGTTTTTAAAACGATATTAAGCTATTTGGTGCTCTTTGATGTTTTTGTGTAACCAAGTTTCATCGAAAATCACAAAATGGTCTAAAACGTCTCCAAATGCGATTTGAAGCTTTTCTAAGCACTTTGGTGTTTTTATGTTAACAAGTTTTTTCGAAAATCACGAAATGGTCTAAAATGTCTCCAAATGCGATTTGAAGATATTCTGAGCACTTTGGTGTTTTTATGTTAACAAGTTTTTTCGAAAATCACAAAATGGTCTAAAACGTCTTCAAATGCGATTTGAAGCTATTCTGTACACTTTGATGTTTTGTGTGAAAAATTTTGGTCGAAATGCTCAAAATGGTCTAAAACGTTTTTAAATACGATATTAAGCTATTTTGTGATCTTTGATGTTTTTGTGTGAAAAGTTTTATCGAAATGCTCAAAATGGTCTAAAACGGTTTCTATTGTGATTTTAAGCACTTTGATGATTTTGTGTAACCAAGTTTCATCGAAATGTACAAAATGGTCTAAAACGTCTCCAAATGCGATTTGAAGCTATTCTAAGTACTTTTGTGTTTTTATGTTAACAAGTTTTTTCGAAAATCACAAAATGGTCTAAAACGTCTTCAAATGCGATTTGAAGCTATTCTGTACACTTTGATGTTTTGTGTGAAAAAGTTTTGTCGAAATGCTCAAAATGGTCTAAAACGTTTTTAAATACGATATTAAGCTATTTTGTGCTCTTTGATGTTTTTATGTTAACAAGTTTTTTCGAAAATCACAAAATGGTCTAAAACGTCTTCAAATGCGATTTGAAGCTATTCTGTACACTTTGAAGTTTTTTGTCAAAAAGTTTTCTTGAAATGCTCAAAATGGTCTAAAACGTTTTTATATACCATATTAAGCTATTTTGTGCACTTTGATGTTTTTTCTTGAAAAGTTTTATCGAAATGCTCAAAATGGTCTGAAACGGTTTCTATTGTGATTTTAAGCACTTTGATGATTTTGTGTAACCAAGTTTCATCGAAATGTACAAAATGGTCTAAAACGTCTCCAAATGCGATTTGAAGCTTTTCTAAGCACTTTGGTGTTTTTATGTTAACAAGTTTTTTCGAAAATCACGAAATGGTCTAAAATGTCTCCAAATGCGATTTGAAGATATTCTGAGCACTTTGGTGTTTTTATGTTAAAAAGTTTTTTCGAAAATCACAAAATGGTCTAAAACGTCTCCAAATGCGATTTGAAGCTCTTCTGTACACTTTGATGTTTTGTGTGAAAAAGTTTTTTCGAAATTCTCAAAATGGTCTAAAACGTTTTTAAATACGATATTAAGCTGTTTTGTGCACTTTGATGATTTGTGTGAAAAGTTTTAACGAAATGCTCAAAATGGTCAAAAACGGTTTCTAATGTGATTTTAAGCACTTTGATGTTTTTGTGTAACCAAGTTTTTTCAAAAATCACAAAATGGTCTAAAACGTCTCCAAATGCGATTTGAAGCTTTTCTAAGCACTTTTGTGTTTTTATTTTAACAAGTTTTTTCGAAAATCACAAAATGGTCTAAAACGTCTCCAAATGCGATTTGAAGATATTCTGAGCACTTTGGTGTTTTTATGTTAAAAAGTTTTTTCGAAAATCACAAAATAGTCTAAAACGTCTCCAAATGCGATTTGAAGCTATTCTGTACACTTTGATGTTTTGTGTGAAAAAGTTTTGTCGAAATGCTCAAAATGGTCTAAAACGTTTTTAAAACGATATTAAGCTATTTGGTGCTCTTTGATGTTTTTGTGTAACCAAGTTTCATCGAAAATCACAAAATGGTCTAAAACGTCTCCAAATGCGATTTGAAGCTTTTCTAAGCACTTTGGTGTTTTTATGTTAACAAGTTTTTTCGAAAATCACGAAATGGTCTAAAATGTCTCCAAATGCGATTTGAAGATATTCTGAGCACTTTGGTGTTTTTATGTTAACAAGTTTTTTCGAAAATCACAAAATGGTCTAAAACGTCTTCAAATGCGATTTGAAGCTATTCTGTACACTTTGATGTTTTGTGTGAAAAATTTTGGTCGAAATGCTCAAAATGGTCTAAAACGTTTTTAAATACGATATTAAGCTATTTTGTGATCTTTGATGTTTTTGTGTGAAAAGTTTTATCGAAATGCTCAAAATGGTCTAAAACGGTTTCTATTGTGATTTTAAGCACTTTGATGATTTTGTGTAACCAAGTTTCATCGAAATGTACAAAATGGTCTAAAACGTCTCCAAATGCGATTTGAAGCTATTCTAAGTACTTTTGTGTTTTTATGTTAACAAGTTTTTTCGAAAATCACAAAATGGTCTAAAACGTCTTCAAATGCGATTTGAAGCTATTCTGTACACTTTGATGTTTTGTGTGAAAAAGTTTTGTCGAAATGCTCAAAATGGTCTAAAACGTTTTTAAATACGATATTAAGCTATTTTGTGCTCTTTGATGTTTTTGTGTAACCAAGTTTCATCGAAAATCACAAAATGGTCTAAAACGTCTTCAAATGCGATTTGAAGCTATTCTGTACACTTTGATGTTTTGTGTGAAAAAGTTTTGTCAAAATGCTCAAAATGGTCTAAAACGTTTTTAAAACGATATTAAGCTATTTTGTGCTCTTTGATGTTTTTGTGTAACCAAGTTTCATCGAAAATCACAAAATCGTCTAAAACGTCTCCAAATGCGATTTGAAGCTTTTCTAAGCACTTTGGTGTTTTTATGTTAACAAGTTTTTTCGAAAATCACGAAATGGTCTAAAATGTCTCCAAATGCGATTTGAAGATATTCTGAGCACTTTGATGTTTTTGGGTGAAAAGTTTTATCGAAATGCTCAAAATGGTCTAAAACGGTTTCTAATGCGATTTGAAGCTATTCTGTACACTTTGAAGTTTTTTGTGAAAAAATTTTCTCGAAATGCTCAAAATGGTCGAAAACGTTTTTAAATACGATATTAAGCTATTTTGTGATCTTTGATGTTTTTGTGTGAAAAGTTTTATCAAAATGCTCAAAATGGTCTGAAACGGTTTCTAATGCGATTTGAAGCTATTCTGTACACTTTGAAGTTTTGTGTGAAAAAGTTTTCTCGAAATGCTCAAAATGGTCTAAAACGTTTTTATATACCATATTAAGCTATTCTGTACACTTTGATGTTTTGTGTGAAAAAGTTTTGTCGAAATGCTCAAAATGGTCTAAAACGTTTTTAAAACGATATTAAGCTATTTTGTGCTCTTTGATTTTTTTGTGTAACCAAGTTTCATCGAAAATCACAAAATGGTCTAAAACGTCTCCAAATGCGATTTGAAGCTTTTCTAAGCACTTTGGTGTTTTTATGTTAACAAGTTTTTTCGAAAATCACGAAATGGTCTAAAATGTCTCCAAATGCGATTTGAAGATATTCTGAGCACTTTGATGTTTTTGTGTGAAAAGTTTTATCGAAATGCTTAAAATGGTCTAAAACGGTTTCTAATGCGATTTGAAGCTATTCTGTACACTTTGAAGTTTTTTGTGAAAAAGTTTTCTCGAAATGCTCAAAATGGTCTAAAACGTTTTTATATACCATATTAAGCTATTTTGTGCACTTTTATGTTTTGTGTGAAAAAGTTTTGTCGAAATTCTCAAAATGGTCTAAAACGTTTTTAAATACGATATTAAGCTGTTTTGTGCACTTTGATGATTTGTGTGAAAAGTTTTAACGAAATGCTCAAAATGGTCAAAAACGTTTTCTAATGTGATTTTAAGCACTTTGATGTTTTTGTGTAACAAAATTTTTTCAAAAATCACAAAATGGTCTAAAACGTCTCCAAATGCGATTTGAAGCTTTTCTAAGCACTTTTGTGTTTTTATGTTAACAAGTTTTTTCGAAAATCACAAAATGGTCTAAAACGTCTCCAAATGCGATTTGAAGATATTCTGAGCACTTTGGTGTTTTTATGTTAAAAAGTTTTTTCGAAAATCACAAAATAGTCTAAAACGTCTCCAAATGCGATTTGAAGCTATTCTGTACACTTTGATGTTTTGTGTGAAAAAGTTTTGTCGAAATGCTCAAAATGGTCTAAAACGTTTTTAAAACGATATTAAGCTATTTTGTGATCTTTGATGTTTTTGTGTAACCAAGTTTCATCGAAAATCACAAAATGGTCTAAAACGTCTCCAAATGCGATTTGAAGCTTTTCTAAGCACTTTGGTGTTTTTATGTTAACCAGTTTTTTCGAAAATCACGAAATGGTCTAAAATGTCTCCAAATGCGATTTGAAGATATTCTGAGCACTTTGGTGTTTTTATGTTAAAAAGTTTTTTCGAAAATCACAAAATGGTCTAAAACGTCTCCAAATACGATTTGAAGCTCTTCTGTACACTTTGATGTTTTGTGTGAAAAAGTTTTGTCGGAATGCTCAAAATGGTCTAAAACGTTTTTAAATATGATATTAAGCTGTTTTGTGCACTTTAATGATTTGTGTGAAAAGTTTTAACGAAATGCTCAAAATGGTCTAAAACGGTTTCTAATGTGATTTTAAGCACTTTGATGTTTTTGTGTAACCAAGTTTTTTCGAAAATCACAAAATGGTCTAAAACGTCTCCAAATGCGATTTGAAGCTTTTCTAAGCACTTTGGTGTTTTTATGTTAACAAGTTTTTTCGAAAATCACAAAATGGTCTAAAACGTCTCCAAATGCGATTTGAGGATTTTCTGAGCACTTTGGTGTTTTTATGTTAAAAAGTTTTTTCGAAAATCACAAAATGGTCTAAAACGTCTCAAAATGCGATTTGAAGCTATTCTGTACACTTTGATGTTTTGTGTGAAAAAGTTTTGTCGAAATGCTCAAAATGGTCTAAAACGTTTTTAAAACGATATTAGGCTATTTTGTGCTCTTTGATGTTTTTGTGTAACCAAGTTTCATCGAAATCAACAAAATGGTCTAATACGTCTCCAAATGCGATTTGAAGCTTTTCCAAGCACTTTGCTGTTTTTATGTTAACAAGTTTTTTCGAAAATCACAAAATTGTCTAAAACGTCTTCAAATGCGATTTGAAGCTCTTCTGTACACTTTGATGTTTTGTGTGAAAAAGTTTTGTCGGAATGCTCAAAATGGTCTAAAACGTTTTTAAATATGATATTAAGCTGTTTTGTGCACTTTAATGATTTGTGTGAAAAGTTTTATCGAAATGCTCCAAATGGTCTAAAACGGTTTCTATTGTGATTTTAAGCACTTTGATGATTTTGTGTAACCAAGTTTCATCGAAATGTACAAAATGGTCTAAAACTTCTCCAAATGCGATTTGAAGCTATTCTAAGTACTTTTGTGTTTTTATGTTAACAAGTTTTTTCGAAAATCACAAAATGGTCTAAAACGTCTTCAAATGCGATTTGAAGCTATTCTGTACACTTTGATGTTTTGTGTGAAAAAGTTTTGTCGAAATGCTCAAAATGGTCTAAAACGTTTTTAAATACGATATTAAGCTATTTTGTGATCTTTGATGTTTTTGTGTGAAAAGTTTTATCGAAATGCTCAAAATGGTCTGAAACGGTTTCTAATGCGATTTGAAGCTATTCTGTACACTTTGAAGTTTTTTGTGAAAAAGTTTTCTCGAAATGCTCAAAATGGTCTAAAACGTTTTTATATACCATATTAAGCTATTTTGTACACTTTGATGTTTTTTGTGAAAAGTTTTATCGAAATGCTCAAAATGGTCTAAAACGGTTTCTATTGTGATTTTAAGCACTTTGATGATTTTGTGTAACCAAGTTTCATCGAAATGTACAAAATGGTCTAAAACGTCTCCAAATGCGATTTGAAGCTATTCTAAGTACTTTTGTGTTTTTATGTTAACAAGTTTTTTCGAAAATCACAAAATGGTCTAAAACGTCTTCAAATGCGATTTGAAGCTATTCTGTACACTTTGATGTTTTGTGTGAAAAAGTTTTGTCGAAATGCTCAAAATGGTCTAAAACGTTTTTAAATACGATATTAAGCTATTTTGTGATCTTTGATGTTTTTGTGTGAAAAGTTTTATCGAAATGCTCAAAATGGTCTAAAACGGTTTCTATTGTGATTTTAAGCACTTTGATGATTTTGTGTAACCAAGTTTCATCGAAATGTACAAAATGGTCTAAAACGTCTCCAAATGCGATTTGAAGCTATTCTAAGTACTTTTGTGTTTTTATGTTAACAAGTTTTTTCGAAAATCACAAAATGGTCTAAAACGTCTTCAAATGCGATTTGAAGCTATTCTGTACACTTTGATGTTTTGTGTGAAAAAGTTTTGTCGAAATGCTCAAAATGGTCTAAAACGTTTTTAAATACGATATTAAGCTATTTTGTGATCTTTGATGTTTTTGTGTGAAAAGTTTTATCGAAATGCTCCAAATGGTCTAAAACGGTTTCTATTGTGATTTTAAGCACTTTGAAAATTTTGTGTAACCAAGTTTCATCGAAATGTACAAAATGGTCTAAAACTTCTCCAAATGCGATTTGAAGCTATTCTAAGTACTTTTGTGTTTTTATGTTAACAAGTTTTTTCGAAAATCACAAAATGGTCTAAAACGTCTTCAAATGCGATTTGAAGCTATTCTGTACACTTTGATGTTTTGTGTGAAAAAGTTTTGTCGAAATGCTCAAAATGGTCTAAAACGTTTTTAAATACGATATTAAGCTATTTTGTGATCTTTGATGTTTTTGTGTGAAAAGTTTTATCGAAATGCTCAAAATGGTCTGAAACGGTTTCTAATGCGATTTGAAGCTATTCTGTACACTTTGAAGTTTTTTGTGAAAAAGTTTTCTCGAAATGCTCAAAATGGTCTAAAACGTTTTTATATACCATATTAAGCTATTTTGTGCACTTTGATGTTTTTTGTGAAAAGTTTTATCGAAATGCTCAAAATGGTCTAAAACGGTTTCTATTGTGATTTTAAGCACTTTGATGATTTTGTGTAACCAAGTTTCATCGAAATGTACAAAATGGTCTAGAACGTCTCCAAATGCGATTTGAAGCTATTCTAAGTACTTTTGTGTTTTTATGTTAACAAGTTTTTTCGAAAATCACAAAATGGTCTAAAACGTCTTCAAATGCGATTTGAAGCTATTCTGTACACTTTGATGTTTTGTGTGAAAAAGTTTTGTCGAAATGCTCAAAATGGTCGAAAACGTTTTTAAATACGATATTAAGCTATTTTGTGATCTTTGATGTTTTTGTGTGAAAAGTTTTATCGAAATGCTCAAAATGGTCTAAAACGGTTTCTATTGTGATTTTAAGCACTTTGATGATTTTGTGTAACCAAGTTTCATCGAAATGTACAAAATGGTCTAAAACGTCTCCAAATGCGATTTGAAGCTATTCTAAGTACTTTTGTGTTTTTATGTTAACAAGTTTTTTCGAAAATCACAAAATGGTCTAAAACGTCTCCAAATGCGATTTGAAGCTATTCTGTACACTTTGATGTTTTGTGTGAAAAAGTTTTGTCGAAATGCTCAAAATGGTCTAAAACGTTTTTAAAACGATATTAAGCTATTTTGTGCTCTTTGATGTTTTTGTGTAACCAAGTTTCATCGAAAATCACAAAATGGTCTAAAACGTCTCCAAATGCGATTTGAAGCTTTTCTAAGCACTTTGGTGTTTTTATGTTAACAAGTTTTTTCGAAAATCACGAAATGGTCTAAAACGTCTCCAAATGCGATTTGAAGCTATTCTGTACACTTTGATGTTTTGTGTGAAAAAGTTTTGTCGAAATGCTCAAAATGGTCGAAAACGTTTTTAAATACGATATTAAGCTATTTTGTGATCTTTGATGTTTTTGTGTGAAAAGTTTTATCAAAATGCTCAAAATGGTCTGAAACGGTTTCTAATGCGATTTGAAGCTATTCTGTACACTTTGAAGTTTTGTGTGAAAAAGTTTTCTCGAAATGCTCAAAATGGTCTAAAACGTTTTTATATACCATATTAAGCTATTCTGTACACTTTGATGTTTTGTGTGAAAAAGTTTTGTCGAAATGCTCAAAATGGTCTAAAACGTTTTTAAAACGATATTAAGCTATTTTGTGCTCTTTGATTTTTTTGTGTAACCAAGTTTCATCGAAAATCACAAAATGGTCTAAAACGTCTCCAAATGCGATTTGAAGCTTTTCTAAGCACTTTGGTGTTTTTATGTTAACAAGTTTTTTCGAAAATCACGAAATGGTCTAAAATGTCTCCAAATGCGATTTGAAGATATTCTGAGCACTTTGATGTTTTTGTGTGAAAAGTTTTATCGAAATGCTTAAAATGCTCTAAAACGGTTTCTAATGCGATTTGAAGCTATTCTGTACACTTTGAAGTTTTTTGTGAAAAAGTTTTCTCGAAATGCTCAAAATGGTCTAAAACGTTTTTATATACCATATTAAGCTATTTTGTGCACTTTTATGTTTTGTGTGAAAAAGTTTTGTCGAAATTCTCAAAATGGTCTAAAACGTTTTTAAATACGATATTAAGCTGTTTTGTGCACTTTGATGATTTGTGTGAAAAGTTTTAACGAAATGCTCAAAATGGTCTGAAACGGTTTCTAATGCGATTTGAAGCTATTCTGTACACTTTGAAGTTTTTTGTGAAAAAGTTTTCTCGAAATGCTCAAAATGGTCTAAAACGTTTTTATATACCATATTAAGCTATTTTGTACACTTTGATGTTTTTTGTGAAAAGTTTTATCGAAATGCTCAAAATGGTCTAAAACGGTTTCTATTGTGATTTTAAGCACTTTGATGATTTTGTGTAACCAAGTTTCATCGAAATGTACAAAATGGTCTAAAACGTCTCCAAATGCGATTTGAAGCTATTCTAAGTACTTTTGTGTTTTTATGTTAACAAGTTTTTTCGAAAATCACAAAATGGTCTAAAACGTCTTCAAATGCGATTTGAAGCTATTCTGTACACTTTGATGTTTTGTGTGAAAAAGTTTTGTCGAAATGCTCAAAATGGTCTAAAACGTTTTTAAATACGATATTAAGCTATTTTGTGATCTTTGATGTTTTTGTGTGAAAAGTTTTATCGAAATGCTCAAAATGGTCTAAAACGGTTTCTATTGTGATTTTAAGCACTTTGATGATTTTGTGTAACCAAGTTTCATCGAAATGTACAAAATGGTCTAAAACGTCTCCAAATGCGATTTGAAGCTATTCTAAGTACTTTTGTGTTTTTATGTTAACAAGTTTTTTCGAAAATCACAAAATGGTCTAAAACGTCTTCAAATGCGATTTGAAGCTATTCTGTACACTTTGATGTTTTGTGTGAAAAAGTTTTGTCGAAATGCTCAAAATGGTCTAAAACGTTTTTAAATACGATATTAAGCTATTTTGTGATCTTTGATGTTTTTGTGTGAAAAGTTTTATCGAAATGCTCCAAATGGTCTAAAACGGTTTCTATTGTGATTTTAAGCACTTTGAAAATTTTGTGTAACCAAGTTTCATCGAAATGTACAAAATGGTCTAAAACTTCTCCAAATGCGATTTGAAGCTATTCTAAGTACTTTTGTGTTTTTATGTTAACAAGTTTTTTCGAAAATCACAAAATGGTCTAAAACGTCTTCAAATGCGATTTGAAGCTATTCTGTACACTTTGATGTTTTGTGTGAAAAAGTTTTGTCGAAATGCTCAAAATGGTCTAAAACGTTTTTAAATACGATATTAAGCTATTTTGTGATCTTTGATGTTTTTGTGTGAAAAGTTTTATCGAAATGCTCAAAATGGTCTGAAACGGTTTCTAATGCGATTTGAAGCTATTCTGTACACTTTGAAGTTTTTTGTGAAAAAGTTTTCTCGAAATGCTCAAAATGGTCTAAAACGTTTTTATATACCATATTAAGCTATTTTGTGCACTTTGATGTTTTTTGTGAAAAGTTTTATCGAAATGCTCAAAATGGTCTAAAACGGTTTCTATTGTGATTTTAAGCACTTTGATGATTTTGTGTAACCAAGTTTCATCGAAATGTACAAAATGGTCTAGAACGTCTCCAAATGCGATTTGAAGCTATTCTAAGTACTTTTGTGTTTTTATGTTAACAAGTTTTTTCGAAAATCACAAAATGGTCTAAAACGTCTTCAAATGCGATTTGAAGCTATTCTGTACACTTTGATGTTTTGTGTGAAAAAGTTTTGTCGAAATGCTCAAAATGGTCGAAAACGTTTTTAAATACGATATTAAGCTATTTTGTGATCTTTGATGTTTTTGTGTGAAAAGTTTTATCGAAATGCTCAAAATGGTCTAAAACGGTTTCTATTGTGATTTTAAGCACTTTGATGATTTTGTGTAACCAAGTTTCATCGAAATGTACAAAATGGTCTAAAACGTCTCCAAATGCGATTTGAAGCTATTCTAAGTACTTTTGTGTTTTTATGTTAACAAGTTTTTTCGAAAATCACAAAATGGTCTAAAACGTCTCCAAATGCGATTTGAAGCTATTCTGTACACTTTGATGTTTTGTGTGAAAAAGTTTTGTCGAAATGCTCAAAATGGTCTAAAACGTTTTTAAAACGATATTAAGCTATTTTGTGCTCTTTGATGTTTTTGTGTAACCAAGTTTCATCGAAAATCACAAAATGGTCTAAAACGTCTCCAAATGCGATTTGAAGCTTTTCTAAGCACTTTGGTGTTTTTATGTTAACAAGTTTTTTCGAAAATCACGAAATGGTCTAAAATGTCTCCAAATGCGATTTGAAGATATTCTGAGCACTTTGGTGTTTTTATGTTAAAACGTTTTTTCGAAAATCACAAAATGGTCTAAAACGTCTCCAAATGCGATTTGAAGCTCTTCTGTACACTTTGATGTTTTGTGTGAAAAAGTTTTGTCGAAATGCTCAAAATGGTCTAAAACGTTTTTAAATACGATATTAAGCTGTTTTGTGCAGTTTGATGATTTGTGTGAAAAGTTTTATCGAAATGCTCAAAATGGTCTAAAACGGTTTCTAATGCGATTTGAAGCTATTCTGTACACTTTGATGTTTTGTGTGAAAAAGTTTTGTCGAAATTCTCAAAATGGTCTAAAACGTTTTTAAATACGATATTAAGCTGTTTTGTGCACTTTGATGATTTGTGTGAAAAGTTTTAACGAAATACTCAAAATGGTCAAAAACGGTTTCTAATGTGATTTTAAGCACTTTGATGTTTTTTTGTAACCAAGTTTTTTCGAAAATCACAAAATGGTCTAAAACGTCTCCAAATGCGATTTGAAGCTTTTCTAAGCACTTTGGTGTTTTTATGTTAACAAGTTTTTTCGAAAATCACAAAATGGTCTAAAACCTCTCCAAATGCGATTTGAGGATATTGTGAGCACTTTGGTGTTTTTATGTTAAAAAGTTTTTTCGAAAATCACAAAATGGTCTAAAACGTCTCCAAATGCGATTTGAAGCTATTCTGTACACTTTGATGTTTTGTGTGAAAAAGTTTTGTCGAAATGCTCAAAATGGTCTAAAACGTTTTTAAAACGATATTAAGCTATTTTGTGCTCTTTGATGTTTTTGTGTAACCAAGTTTCATCGAAATCAACAAAATGGTCTAAAACGTCTCCAAATGCGATTTGAAGCTTTTCTAAGCACTTTGGTGTTTTTATGTTAACAAGTTTTTTCGAAAATCACAAAATGGTCTAAAACGTCTCCAAATGCGATTTGAAGCTCTTCTGTACACTTTGATGTTTTGTGTGAAAAAGTTTTGTCGAAATTCTCAAAATGGTCTAAAACGTTTTTAAATACGATATTAAGCTGTTTTGTGCACTTTGATGATTTGTGTGAAAAGTTTTAACGAAATGCTCAAAATGGTCAAAAACGGTTTCTAATGTGATTTTAAGCACTTTGATGTTTTTGTGTAACCAAGTTTTTTCGAAAATCACAAAATGGTCTAAAACGTCTCCAAATGCGATTTGAAGCTTTTCTAAGCACTTTGGTGTTTTTATGTTAACAAGTTTTTTCGAAAATCACAAAATGGTCTAAAACGTCTCCAAATGCGATTTGAAGATATTCTGAGCACTTTGGTGTTTTTATGTTAAAAAGTTTTTTCGAAAATCACAAAATAGTCTAAAACGTCTCCAAATGCGATTTGAAGCTATTCTGTACACTTTGATGTTTTGTGTGAAAAAGTTTTGTCGAAATGCTCGAAATGGTCTAAAACGTTTTTAAATACGATATTAAGCTATTTTGTGATCTTTGATGTTTTTGTGTGAAAAGTTTTATCGAAATGCTCAAAATGGTCTAAAACGGTTTCTAATGCGATTTGAAGCTATTCTGTACACTTTGAAGTTTTGTGTGAAAAAGTTTTCTCGAAATGCTCAAAATGGTCTAAAACGTTTTTATATACCATATTAAGCTATTTTGTGGACTTTGATGTTTTTTGTTAAAAGTTTTATCGAAATGCTCAAAATGGTCTAAAACGGTTTCTATTGTGATTTTAAGTACTTTGATGATTTTGTGTAACCAAGTTTCATCGAAATGTACAAAATGGTCTAAAACGTCTCCAAATGCGATTTGAAGCTATTCTAAGTACTTTTGTGTTTTTATGTTAACAAGTTTTTTCGAAAATCACAAAATGGTCTAAAACGTCTTCAAATGCGATTTGAAGCTATTCTGTACACTTTGATGTTTTGTGTGAAAAAGTTTTGTTAAAATGCTCAAAATGGTCTAAAACGTTTTTAAAACGATATTAAGCTATTTTGTGCTCTTTGATGTTTTTGTGTAACCAAGTTTCATCGAAAATCACAAAATGGTCTAAAACGTCTCCAAATGCGATTTGAAGCTTTTCTAAGCACTTTGGTGTTTTTATGTTAACAAGTTTTTTCGAAAATCACAAAATGGTCTAAAACGTCTCTAAATGCGATTTGAAGCTCTTCTGTACACTCTGATGTTTTGTGTGAAAAAGTTTTGTCGAAATTCTCAAAATGGTCTAAAACGTTTTTAAATACGATATTAAGCTGTTTTGTGCACTTTGATGATTTGTGTGAAAAGTTTTAACGAAATGCTAAAAATGGTCAAAAACGGTTTCTAATGTGATTTTAAGCACTTTGATGTTTTTGTGTAACCAAGTTTTTTCGAAAATCACAAAATGGTCTAAAACGTCTCCAAATGCGATTTGAAGCTTTTCCAAGCACTTTGGTGTTTTTATGTTAACAAGTTTTTTCGAAAATCACAAAATGGTCTAAAACGTCTCCAAATGCGATTTGAAGATATTCTGAGCACTTTGGTGTTTTTATGTTAAAAAGTTTTTTCGAAAATCACAAAATAGTCTAAAACGTCTCCAATTGCGATTTGAAGCTATTCTGTACACTTTGATGTTTTGTGTGAAAAAGTTTTGTCGAAATGCTCAAAATGGTCTAAAACGTTTTTAAAACGATATTAAGCTATTTTGTGCTCTTTGATATTTTTGTGTAACCAAGTTTCATCGAAAATCACAAAATGGTCTAAAACGTCTCCAAATGCGATTTGAAGCTTTTCTAAGCACTTTGGTGTTTTTATGTTAACAAGTTTTTTCGAAAATCACGAAATGGTCTAAAATGTCTCCAAATGCGATTTGAAGATATTCTGAGCACTTTGGTGTTTTTATGTTAAAACGTTTTTTCGAAAATCACAAATTGGTCTAAAACGTCTCCAAATGCGATTTGAAGCTCTTCTGTACACTTTGATGTTTTGTGTGAAAAAGTTTTGTCGAAATGCTCAAAATGGTCTAAAACGTTTTTAAATACGATATTAAGCTGTTTTGTGCAGTTTGATTATTTGTGTGAAAAGTTTTAACGAAATGCTCAAAATGGTCTAAAACGGTTTCTAATGCGATTTGAAGCTATTCTGTACACTTTGAAGTTTTTTGTGAAAAAGTTTTCTCGAAATGCTCAAAATGGTCTAAAACGTTTTTATATACCATAATTATTAAGCTATTTTGTGCACTTTGATGTTTTTTGTGAAAAGTTTTATCGAAATGCTCAAAATGGTCTGAAATGGTTTCTATTGTGATTTTAAGCACTTTGATGATTTTGTGTAACCAAGTTTCATCGAAATGTTCAAAATGGTCTAAAACGTCTCCAAATGCGATTTGAAGCTATTCTAAGTACTTTTGTGTTTTTATGTTAACAAGTTTTTTCGAAAATCACGAAATGGTCTAAAATGTCTCCAAATGCCATTTGAAGATATTCTGAGCACTTTGGTGTTTTTATGTTAAAAAGTTTTGTCGAAATGCTCAAAATGGTCTAAAACGTTTTTAAATACGATATTAAGCTATTTTGTGATCTTTGATGTTTTTGTGTGAAAAGTTTTATCGAAATGCTCAAAATGGTCTGAAACGGTTTCTAATGCAATTTGAAGCTATTCTGTACACTTTGAAGTTTTTTGTGAAAAAGTTTTCTCGAAATGCTCAAAATGGTCTAAGACGTTTTTATATACCATATTAAGCTATTTTGTGCACTTTGATGTTTTTTGTGAAAAGTTTTATCGAAATGCTCAAAATGGTCTAAAACGGTTTCTATTGTGATTTTAAGCACTTTGATGATTTTGTGTAACCAAGTTTCATCGAAATGTACAAAATGGTCTAAAACGTCTCCAAATGCGATTTGAAGCTATTCTAAGTACTTTTGTGGTTTTATGTAAACAAGTTTTTTCAAAAATCACAAAATGGTCTAAAACGTCTTCAAATGCGATTTGAAGCTATTCTGTACAGTTTGATGTTTTGTGTGAAAAAGTTTTATCGAAATGCTCAAAATGGTCTAAAACGTTTTTAAATACGATATTAAGCTATTTTGTGATCTTTGATGTTTTTGTGTGAAAAGTTTTATCGAAATGCTCAAAATGGTCTAAAACGGTTTCTATTGTGATTTTAAGCACTTTGATGATTTTGTGTAACCAAGTTTCATCGAAATGTACAAAATGGTCTAAAACGTCTTCAAATGCGATTTGAAGCTATTCTAAGTACTTTTGTGTTTTTATGTTAACAAGTTTTTTCGAAAATCACAAAATGGTCTAAAACGTCTTCAAATGCGATTTGAAGCTATTTTGTACACTTTGATGTTTTGTGTGAAAAAGTTTTGTCAAAATGCTCAAAATGGTCTAAAACGTTTTTAAAACGATATTAAGCTATTTTGTGCTCTTTGATGTTTTTGTGTAACCAAGTTTTTTCAAAAATCACAAAATGGTCTAAAACGTCCCCAAATGCGATTTGAAGCTTTTCTAAGCACTTTTGTGTTTTTATGTTAACAAGTTTTTTCGAAAATCACAAAATGGTCTAAAACGTCTCCAAATGCGATTTGAAGATATTCTGAGCACTTTGGTGTTTTTATGTTAAAAAGTTTTTTCGAAAATCACAAAAATAATAGTCTAAAACGTCTCCAAATGCGATTTGAAGCTATTCTGTACACTTTGATGTTTTGTGTGAAAAAGTTTTGTCGAAATGCTCAAAATGGTCTAAAACGTCTCCAAATGCGATTTGAAGCTTTGATGTTTTGTGTGAAAAAGTTTTGTCGATATGCTCAAAATGGTCTAAAACGTTTTTAAATACGATATTAAGCTGTTTTGTGCACTTTAATGATTTGTGTGAAAAGTTTTAACGAAATGCTCAAAATGGTCTAAAACGGTTTTAAATACGATATTAAGCTATTTTGTGCTCTTTGATGTTTTTGTGTAACCAAGTTTCATCGAAAATCACAAAATGGTCTAAAACGTCTTCAAATGCGATTTGAAGCTATTCTGTACACTTTGATGTTTTGTGTGAAAAAGTTTTGTCAAAATGCTCAAAATGGTCTAAAACGTTTTTAAAACGATATTAAGCTATTTTGTGCTCTTTGATGTTTTTGTGTAACCAAGTTTTTTCGAAAATCACAAAATGGTCTAAAACGTCTCCAAATGCGATTTGAAGCTTTTCTAAGCACTTTGGTGTTTTTATGTTAACAAGTTTTTTCGAAAATCACAAAATGGTCTAAAACGTCTCCAAATGCGATTTGAGGATATTCTGAGCACTTTGGTGTTTTTATGTTAAAAAGTTTTTTCGAAAATCACAAAATGGTCTAAAACGTCTCAAAATGCGATTTGAAGCTATTCTGTACACTTTGATGTTTTGTGTGAAAAAGTTTTGTCGAAATGCTCAAAATGGTCTAAAACGTTTTTAAAACGATATTAAGCTATTTTGTGCTCTTTGATTTTTTTGTGTAACCAAGTTTCATCGAAAATCACAAAATGGTCTAAAACGTCTCCAAATGCGATTTGAAGCTTTTCTAAGCACTTTGGTGTTTTTATGTTAACCAGTTTTTTCGAAAATCACGAAATGGTCTAAAATGTCTCCAAATGCGATTTGAAGATATTCTGAGCACTTTGGTGTTTTTATGTTAAAAAGTTTTTTCGAAAATCACAAAATGGTCTAAAACGTCTCCAAATACGATTTGAAGCTCTTCTGTACACTTTGATGTTTTGTGTGAAAAAGTTTTGTCGGAATGCTCAAAATGGTCTAAAACGTTTTTAAATACGATATTAAGCTGTTTTGTGCACTTTAATGATTTGTGTGAAAAGTTTTAACGAAATGCTCAAAATGGTCTAAAACGGTTTCTAATGTGATTTTAAGCACTTTGATGTTTTTGTGTAACCAAGTTTTTTCGAATATCACAAAATGGTCTAAAACGTCTCCAAATGCGATTTGAAGCTTTTCTAAGCACTTTGGTGTTTTTATGTTAACAAGTTTTTTCGAAAATCACAAAATGGTCTAAAACGTCTCCAAATGCGATTTGAGGATATTCTGAGCACTTTGGTGTTTTTATGTTAAAAATTTTTTTCGAAAATCACAAAATGGTCTAAAACGTCTCAAAATGCGATTTGAAGCTATTCTGTACACTTTGATGTTTTGTGTGAAAAAGTTTTGTCGAAATGCTCAAAATGGTCTAAAACGTTTTTAAAACGATATTAAGCTATTTTGTGCTCTTTGATTTTTTTGTGTAACCAAGTTTCATCGAAAATCACAAAATGGTCTAAAACGTCTCCAAATGCGATTTGAAGCTTTTCTAAGCACTTTGGTGTTTTTATGTTAACAAGTTTTTTCGAAAATCACGAAATGGTCTAAAATGTCTCCAAATGTGATTTGAAGATATTCTGAGCACTTTGATGTTTTTGTGTGAAAAGTTTTATCGAAATGCTCAAAATGGTCTAAAACGGTTTCTAATGCGATTTGAAGCTATTCTGTACACTTTGAAGTTTTTTGTGAAAAAGTTTTCTCGAAATGCTCAAAATGGTCTAAAACGTTTTTATATACCATATTAAGCTATTTTGTGCACTTTTATGTTTTGTGTGAAAAAGTTTTGTCGAAATTCTCAAAATGGTCTAAAACGTTTTTAAATACGATATTAAGCTGTTTTGTGCACTTTGATGATTTGTGTGAAAAGTTTTAACGAAATGCTCAAAATGGTCAAAAACGTTTTCTAATGTGATTTTAAGCACTTTGATGTTTTTGTGTAACCAAGTTTTTTCAAAAATCACAAAATGGCCTAAAACGTCTCCAAATGCGATTTGAAGCTTTTCTAAGCACTTTTGTGTTTTTATGTTAACAAGTTTTTTCGAAAATCACAAAATGGTCTAAAACGTCTCCAAATGCGATTTGAAGATATTCTGAGCACTTTGGTGTTTTTATGTTAAAAAGTTTTTTCGAAAATCACAAAATAGTCTAAAACGTCTCCAAATGCGATTTGAAGCTATTCTGTACACTTTGATGTTTTGTGTGAAAAAGTTTTGTCGAAATGCTCAAAATGGTCTAAAACGTTTTTAAAACGATATTAAGCTATTTTGTGATCTTTGATGTTTTTGTGTAACCAAGTTTCATCGAAAATCACAAAATGGTCTAAAACGTCTCCAAATGCGATTTGAAGCTTTTCTAAGCACTTTGGTGTTTTTATGTTAACCAGTTTTTTCGAAAATCACGAAATGGTCTAAAATGTCTCCAAATGCGATTTGAAGATATTCTGAGCACTTTGGTGTTTTTATGTTAAAAAGTTTTTTCGAAAATCACAAAATGGTCTAAAACGTCTCCAAATACGATTTGAAGCTCTTCTGTACACTTTGATGTTTTGTGTGAAAAAGTTTTGTCGGAATGCTCAAAATGGTCTAAAACGTTTTTAAATACGATATTAAGCTGTTTTGTGCACTTTAATGATTTGTGTGAAAAGTTTTAACGAAATGCTCAAAATGGTCTAAAACGGTTTCTAATGTGATTTTAAGCACTTTGATGTTTTTGTGTAACCAAGTTTTTTCGAAAATCACAAAATGGTCTAAAACGTCTCCAAATGCGATTTGAAGCTTTTCTAAGCACTTTGGTGTTTTTATGTTAACAAGTTTTTTCGAAAATCACAAAATGGTCTAAAACGTCTCCAAATGCGATTTGAGGATATTCTGAGCACTTTGGTGTTTTTATGTTAAAAAGTTTTTTCGAAAATCACAAAATGGTCTAAAACGTCTCAAAATGCGATTTGAAGCTATTCTGTACACTTTGATGTTTTGTGTGAAAAAGTTTTGTCGAAATGCTCAAAATGGTCTAAAACGTTTTTAAAACGATATTAGGCTATTTTGTGCTCTTTGATGTTTTTGTGTAACCAAGTTTCATCGAAATCAACAAAATGGTCTAATACGTCTCCAAATGCGATTTGAAGCTTTTCCAAGCACTTTGCTGTTTTTATGTTAACAAGTTTTTTCGAAAATCACAAAATGGTCTAAAACGTCTTCAAATGCGATTTGAAGCTATTCTGTACACTTTGATGTTTTGTGTGAAAAAGTTTTGTCGAAATGCTCAAAATGGTCTAAAACGTTTTTAAATACGATATTAAGCTATTTTGTGATCTTTGATGTTTTTGTGTGAAAAGTTTTATCGAAATGCTCCAAATGGTCTAAAACGGTTTCTATTGTGATTTTAAGCACTTTGATGATTTTGTGTAACCAAGTTTCATCGAAATGTACAAAATGGTCTAAAACGTCTCCAAATGCGATTTGAAGCTATTCTAAGTACTTTTGTGTTTTTATGTTAACAAGTTTTTTCGAAAATCACAAAATGGTCTAAAACGTCTTCAAATGCGATTTGAAGCTATTCTGTACACTTTGATGTTTTGTGTGAAAAAGTTTTGTCGAAATGCTCAAAATGGTCTAAAACGTTTTTAAATACGATATTAAGCTATTTTGTGATCTTTGATGTTTTTGTGTGAAAAGTTTTATCGAAATGCTCAAAATGCTCTGAAACGGTTTCTAATGCGATTTGAAGCTATTCTGTACACTTTGAAGTTTTTTGTGAAAAAGTTTTCTCGAAATGCTCAAAATGGTCTAAAACGTTTTTATATACCATATTAAGCTATTTTGTGCACTTTGATGTTTTTTGTGAAAAGTTTTATCGAAATGCTCAAAATGGTCTAAAACGGTTTCTATTGTGATTTTAAGCACTTTGATGATTTTGTGTAACCAAGTTTCATCGAAATGTACAAAATGGTCTAAAACGTCTCCAAATGCGATTTGAAGCTATTCTAAGTACTTTTGTGTTTTTATGTTAACAAGTTTTTTCGAAAATCACAAAATGGTCTAAAACGTCTTCAAATGCGATTTGAAGCTATTCTGTACACTTTGATGTTTTGTGTGAAAAAGTTTTGTCGAAATGCTCAAAATGGTCTAAAACGTTTTTAAATACGATATTAAGCTATTTTGTGATCTTTGATGTTTTTGTGTGAAAAGTTTTATCGAAATGCTCAAAATGGTCTAAAACGGTTTCTATTGTGATTTTAAGCACTTTGATGATTTTGTGTAACCAAGTTTCATCGAAATGTACAAAATGGTCTAAAACGTCTCCAAATGCGATTTGAAGCTATTCTAAGTACTTTTGTGTTTTTATGTTAACAAGTTTTTTCGAAAATCACAAAATGGTCTAAAACGTCTCCAAATGCGATTTGAAGCTATTCTGTACACTTTGATGTTTTGTGTGAAAAAGTTTTGTCGAAATGCTCAAAATGGTCTAAAACGTTTTTAAAACGATATTAAGCTATTTTGTGCTCTTTGATGTTTTTGTGTAACCAAGTTTCATCGAAAATCACAAAATGGTCTAAAACGTCTCCAAATGCGATTTGAAGCTTTTCTAAGCACTTTGGTGTTTTTATGTTAACAAGTTTTTTCGAAAATCACAAAATGGTCTAAAACCTCTCCAAATGCGATTTGAGGATATTGTGAGCACTTTGGTGTTTTTATGTTAAAAAGTTTTTTCGAAAATCACAAAATGGTCTAAAACGTCTCCAAATGCGATTTGAAGCTATTCTGTACACTTTGATGTTTTGTGTGAAAAAGTTTTGTCGAAATGCTCAAAATGGTCTAAAACGTTTTTAAAACGATATTAAGCTATTTTGTGCTCTTTGATGTTTTTGTGTAACCAAGTTTCATCGAAATCAACAAAATGGTCTAAAACGTCTCCAAATGCGATTTGAAGCTTTTCTAAGCACTTTGGTGTTTTTATGTTAACAAGTTTTTTCGAAAATCACAAAATGGTCTAAAACGTCTCCAAATGCGATTTGAAGCTCTTCTGTACACTTTGATGTTTTGTGTGAAAAAGTTTTGTCGAAATTCTCAAAATGGTCTAAAACGTTTTTAAATACGATATTAAGCTGTTTTGTGCACTTTGATGATTTGTGTGAAAAGTTTTAACGAAATGCTCAAAATGGTCAAAAACGGTTTCTAATGTGATTTTAAGCACTTTGATGTTTTTGTGTAACCAAGTTTTTTCAAAAATCACAAAATGGTCTAAAACGTCTCCAAATGCGATTTGAAGCTTTTCTAAGCACTTTGGTGTTTTTATGTTAACAAGTTTTTTCGAAAATCACAAAATGGTCTAAAACGTCTCCAAATGCGATTTGAAGATATTCTGAGCACTTTGGTGTTTTTATGTTAAAAAGTTTTTTCGAAAATCACAAAATAGTCTAAAACGTCTCCAAATGCGATTTGAAGCTATTCTGTACACTTTGATGTTTTGTGTGAAAAAGTTTTGTCGAAATGCTCGAAATGGTCTAAAACGTTTTTAAATACGATATTAAGCTATTTTGTGATCTTTGATGTTTTTGTGTGAAAAGTTTTATCGAAATGCTCAAAATGGTCTAACACGGTTTCTAATGCGATTTGAAGCTATTCTGTACACTTTGAAGTTTTGTGTGAAAAAGTTTTCTCGAAATGCTCAAAATGGTCTAAAACGTTTTTATATACCATATTAAGCTATTTTGTGGACTTTGATGTTTTTTGTTAAAAGTTTTATCGAAATGCTCAAAATGGTCTAAAACGGTTTCTATTGTGATTTTAAGTACTTTGATGATTTTGTGTAACCAAGTTTCATCGAAATGTACAAAATGGTCTAAAACGTCTCCAAATGCGATTTGAAGCTATTCTAAGTACTTTTGTGTTTTTATGTTAACAAGTTTTTTCGAAAATCACAAAATGGTCTAAAACGTCTTCAAATGCGATTTGAAGCTATTCTGTACACTTTGATGTTTTGTGTGAAAAAGTTTTGTCGAAATGCTCAAAATGGTCTAAAACGTTTTTAAATACGATATTAAGCTATTTTGTGATCTTTGATGTTTTTGTGTGAAAAGTTTTATCGAAATGCTCAAAATGGTCTGAAACGGTTTCTAATGCGATTTGAAGCTATTCTGTACACTTTGAAGTTTTGTGTGAAAAAGTTTTCTCGAAATGCTCAAAATGGTCTAAAACGTTTTTATATACCATATTAAGCTATTTTGTGAACTTTGATGTTTTTTGTGAAAAGTTTTATCGAAATGCTCAAAATGGTCTAAAACGGTTTCTATTGTGATTTTAAGCACTTTGATGATTTTGTGTAACCAAGTTTCATCGAAATGTACAAAATGGTCTAAAACGTCTCCAAATGCGATTTGAAGCTATTCTAAGTACTTTTGTGTTTTTATGTTAACAAGTTTTTTCGAAAATCACAAAATGGTCTAAAACGTCTTCAAATGCGATTTGAAGCTATTCTGTACACTTTGATGTTTTGTGTGAAAAAGTTTTGTTAAAATGCTCAAAATGGTCTAAAACGTTTTTAAAACGATATTAAGCTATTTTGTGCTCTTTGATGTTTTTGTGTAACCAAGTTTCATCGAAAATCACAAAATGGTCTAAAACGTCTCCAAATGCGATTTGAAGCTTTTCTAAGCACTTTGGTGTTTTTATGTTAACAAGTTTTTTCGAAAATCACAAAATGGTCTAAAACGTCTCCAAATGCGATTTGAAGCTCTTCTGTACACTCTGATGTTTTGTGTGAACAAGTTTTGTCGAAATTCTCAAAATGGTCTAAAACGTTTTTAAATACGATATTAAGCTGTTTTGTGCACTTTGATGATTTGTGTGAAAGTTTTAACGAAATGCTAAAAATGGTCAAAAACGGTTTCTAATGTGATTTTAAGCACTTTGATGTTTTTGTGTAACCAAGTTTTTTCGAAAATCACAAAATGGTCTAAAACGTCTCCAAATGCGATTTGAAGCTTTTCCAAGCACTTTGGTGTTTTTATGTTAACAAGTTTTTTCGAAAATCACAAAATGGTCTAAAACGTCTCCAAATGCGATTTGAAGATATTCTGAGCACTTTGGTGTTTTTATGTTAAAAAGTTTTTTCGAAAATCACAAAATAGTCTAAAACGTCTCCAATTGCGATTTGAAGCTATTCTGTACACTTTGATGTTTTGTGTGAAAAAGTTTTGTCGAAATGCTCAAAATGGTCTAAAACGTTTTTAAAACGATATTAAGCTATTTTGTGCTCTTTGATATTTTTGTGTAACCAAGTTTCATCGAAAATCACAAAATGGTCTAAAACGTCTCCAAATGCGATTTGAAGCTTTTCTAAGCACTTTGGTGTTTTTATGTTAACAAGTTTTTTCGAAAATCACGAAATGGTCTAAAATGTCTCCAAATGCGATTTGAAGATATTCTGAGCACTTTGGTGTTTTTATGTTAAAATGTTTTTTCGAAAATCACAAATTGGTCTAAAACGTCTCCAAATGCGATTTGAAGCTCTTCTGTACACTTTGATGTTTTGTGTGAAAAAGTTTTGTCGAAATGCTCAAAATGGTCTAAAACGTTTTTAAATACGATATTAAGCTGTTTTGTGCAGTTTGATTATTTGTGTGAAAAGTTTTAACGAAATGCTCAAAATGGTCTAACACGGTTTCTAATGCGATTTGAAGCTATTCTGTACACTTTGAAGTTTTGTGTGAAAAAGTTTTCTCGAAATGCTCAAAATGGTCTAAAACGTTTTTATATACCATATTAAGCTATTTTGTGGACTTTGATGTTTTTTGTTAAAAGTTTTATCGAAATGCTCAAAATGGTCTAAAACGGTTTCTATTGTGATTTTAAGTACTTTGATGATTTTGTGTAACCAAGTTTCATCGAAATGTACAAAATGGTCTAAAACGTCTCCAAATGCGATTTGAAGCTATTCTAAGTACTTTTGTGTTTTTATGTTAACAAGTTTTTTCGAAAATCACAAAATGGTCTAAAACGTCTTCAAATGCGATTTGAAGCTATTCTGTACACTTTGATGTTTTGTGTGAAAAAGTTTTGTCGAAATGCTCAAAATGGTCTAAAACGTTTTTAAATACGATATTAAGCTATTTTGTGATCTTTGATGTTTTTGTGTGAAAAGTTTTATCGAAATGCTCAAAATGGTCTGAAACGGTTTCTAATGCGATTTGAAGCTATTCTGTACACTTTGAAGTTTTGTGTGAAAAAGTTTTCTCGAAATGCTCAAAATGGTCTAAAACGTTTTTATATACCATATTAAGCTATTTTGTGAACTTTGATGTTTTTTGTGAAAAGTTTTATCGAAATGCTCAAAATGGTCTAAAACGGTTTCTATTGTGATTTTAAGCACTTTGATGATTTTGTGTAACCAAGTTTCATCGAAATGTACAAAATGGTCTAAAACGTCTCCAAATGCGATTTGAAGCTATTCTAAGTACTTTTGTGTTTTTATGTTAACAAGTTTTTTCGAAAATCACAAAATGGTCTAAAACGTCTTCAAATGCGATTTGAAGCTATTCTGTACACTTTGATGTTTTGTGTGAAAAAGTTTTGTTAAAATGCTCAAAATGGTCTAAAACGTTTTTAAAACGATATTAAGCTATTTTGTGCTCTTTGATGTTTTTGTGTAACCAAGTTTCATCGAAAATCACAAAATGGTCTAAAACGTCTCCAAATGCGATTTGAAGCTTTTCTAAGCACTTTGGTGTTTTTATGTTAACAAGTTTTTTCGAAAATCACAAAATGGTCTAAAACGTCTCCAAATGCGATTTGAAGCTCTTCTGTACACTCTGATGTTTTGTGTGAACAAGTTTTGTCGAAATTCTCAAAATGGTCTAAAACGTTTTTAAATACGATATTAAGCTGTTTTGTGCACTTTGATGATTTGTGTGAAAGTTTTAACGAAATGCTAAAAATGGTCAAAAACGGTTTCTAATGTGATTTTAAGCACTTTGATGTTTTTGTGTAACCAAGTTTTTTCGAAAATCACAAAATGGTCTAAAACGTCTCCAAATGCGATTTGAAGCTTTTCCAAGCACTTTGGTGTTTTTATGTTAACAAGTTTTTTCGAAAATCACAAAATGGTCTAAAACGTCTCCAAATGCGATTTGAAGATATTCTGAGCACTTTGGTGTTTTTATGTTAAAAAGTTTTTTCGAAAATCACAAAATAGTCTAAAACGTCTCCAATTGCGATTTGAAGCTATTCTGTACACTTTGATGTTTTGTGTGAAAAAGTTTTGTCGAAATGCTCAAAATGGTCTAAAACGTTTTTAAAACGATATTAAGCTATTTTGTGCTCTTTGATATTTTTGTGTAACCAAGTTTCATCGAAAATCACAAAATGGTCTAAAACGTCTCCAAATGCGATTTGAAGCTTTTCTAAGCACTTTGGTGTTTTTATGTTAACAAGTTTTTTCGAAAATCACGAAATGGTCTAAAATGTCTCCAAATGCGATTTGAAGATATTCTGAGCACTTTGGTGTTTTTATGTTAAAATGTTTTTTCGAAAATCACAAATTGGTCTAAAACGTCTCCAAATGCGATTTGAAGCTCTTCTGTACACTTTGATGTTTTGTGTGAAAAAGTTTTGTCGAAATGCTCAAAATGGTCTAAAACGTTTTTAAATACGATATTAAGCTGTTTTGTGCAGTTTGATTATTTGTGTGAAAAGTTTTAACGAAATGCTCAAAATGGTCTAAAACGGTATCTAATGCGATTTGAAGCTATTCTGTACACTTTGAAGTTTTTTGTGAAAAAGTTTTCTCGAAATGCTCAAAATGGTCTAAAACGTTTTTATATACCATAATTATTAAGCTATTTTGTGCACTTTGATGTTTTTTGTGAAAAGTTTTATCGAAATGCTCAAAATGGTCTGAAACGGTTTCTATTGTGATTTTAAGCACTTTGATGATTTTGTGTAACCAAGTTTCATCGAAATGTTCAAAATGGTCTAAAACGTCTCCAAATGCGATTTGAAGCTATTCTAAGTACTTTTGTGTTTTTATGTTAACAAGTTTTTTCGAAAATCACGAAATGGTCTAAAATGTCTCCAAATGCGATTTGAAGATATTCTGAGCACTTTGGTGTTTTTATGTTAAAAAGTTTTGTCGAAATGCTCAAAATGGTCTAAAACGTTTTTAAATACGATATTAAGCTATTTTGTGATCTTTGATGTTTTTGTGTGAAAAGTTTTATCGAAATGCTCAAAATGGTCTAAAACGGTTTCTATTGTGATTTTAAGCACTTTGATGATTTTGTGTAACCAAGTTTCATCGAAATGTACAAAATGGTCTAAAACGTCTTCAAATGCGATTTGAAGCTATTCTAAGTACTTTTGTGTTTTTATGTTAACAAGTTTTTTCGAAAATCACAAAATGGTCTAAAACGTCTTCAAATGCGATTTGAAGCTATTTTGTACACTTTGATGTTTTGTGTGAAAAAGTTTTGTCAAAATGCTCAAAATGGTCTAAAACGTTTTTAAAACGATATTAAGCTATTTTGTGCTCTTTGATGTTTTTGTGTAACCAAGTTTTTTCAAAAATCACAAAATGGTCTAAAACGTCCCCAAATGCGATTTGAAGCTTTTCTAAGCACTTTTGTGTTTTTATGTTAACAAGTTTTTTCGAAAATCACAAAATGGTCTAAAACGTCTCCAAATGCGATTTGAAGATATTCTGAGCACTTTGGTGTTTTTATGTTAAAAAGTTTTTTCGAAAATCACAAAAATAATAGTCTAAAACGTCTCCAAATGCGATTTGAAGCTATTCTGTACACTTTGATGTTTTGTGTGAAAAAGTTTTGTCGAAATGCTCAAAATGGTCTAAAACGTTTTTAAAACGATATTAAGCTATTTTGTGCTCTTTGATGTTTTTGTGTAACCAAGTTTCATCGAAAATCACAAAATGGTCTAAAACGTCTCCAAATGCGATTTGAAGCTTTTCTAAGCACTTTGGTGTTTTTATGTTAACAAGTTTTTTCGAAAATCACGAAATGGTCTAAAATGTCTCCAAATGCGATTTGAAGATATTCTGAGCACTTTGGTGTTTTTATGTTAAAAAGTCTTTTCGAAAATCACAAAATGGTCTAAAACGTCTCCAAATGCGATTTGAAGCTTTGATGTTTTGTGTGAAAAAGTTTTGTCGATATGCTCAAAATGGTCTAAAACGTTTTTAAATACGATATTAAGCTGTTTTGTGCACTTTAATGATTTGTGTGAAAAGTTTCAACGAAATGCTCAAAATGGTCTAAAAAGGTTTCTAATGTGATTTTAAGCACTTTGATGTTTTTGTGTAACCAAGTTTTTTCGAAAATCACAAAATGGTCTAAAACGTCTCCAAATGCGATTTGAAGCTTTTCTAAGCACTTTGGTGTTTTTATGTTAACAAGTTTTTTCGAAAATCACAAAATGGTCTAAAACGTCTCCAAATGCGATTTGAGGATATTCTGAGCACTTTGGTGTTTTTATGTTAAAAAGTTTTTTCGAAAATCACAAAATGGTCTAAAACGTCTCCAAATGCGATTTGAAGCTATTCTGTAGACTTTGATGTTTTGTGTGAAAAAGTTTTGTCGAAATGCTCAAAATGGTCTAAAACGTTTTTAAAACGATATTAAGCTATTTTGTGCTCTTTGATGTTTTTGTGTAACCAAGTTTCATCGAAAATCACAAAATGGTCTAAAACGTCTCCAAATGCGATTTGAAGCTTTTCTAAGCACTTTGGTGTTTTTATGTTAACAAGTTTTTTCGAAAATCACGAAATGGTCTAAAATGTCTCCAAATGCGATTTGAAGATATTCTGAGCACTTTGGTGTTTTTATGTTAAAAAGTTTTTTCGAAAATCACAAAATGGTCTAAAACGTCTCCAAATGCGATTTGAAGCTCTTCTGTACACTTTGATGTTTTGTGTGAAAAAGTTTTGTCGAAATGCTCAAAATGGTCTAAAACGTTTTTAAATACGATATTAAGCTGTTTTGTGCAGTTTGATGATTTGTGTGAAAAGTTTTAACGAAATGCTCAAAATGGTCTAAAAAGGTTTCTAATGCGATTTGAAGCTATTCTGTACACTTTGAAGTTTTTTGTGAAAAAGTTTTCTCGAAATGCTCAAAATGGTCTAAAACGTTTTTATATACCATATTAAGCTATTTTGTGCACTTTGATGTTTTTTGTGAAAAGTTTTATCGAAATGCTCAAAATGATCTGAAACGGTTTCTATTGTGATTTTAAGCACTTTGATGATTTTGTGTAACCAAGTTTCATCGAAATGTACAAAATGGTCTAAAACGTCTCCAAATGCGATTTGAAGCTATTCTAAGTACTTTCGTGTTTTTATGTTAACAAGTTTTTTCGAAAATCACGAAATGGTCTAAAACGTCTCCAAATGCGATTTGAAGATATTCTGAGCACTTTGGTGTTTTTATGTTAAAAAGTTTTGTCGAAATGCTCAAAATGGTCTAAAACGTTTTTAAATACGATATTAAGCTATTTTGTGATCTTTGATGTTTTTATGTGAAAAGTTTTATCGAAATGCTCAAAATGGTCTGAAACGGTTTCTAATGCGATTTGAAGCTATTCTGTACACTTTGAAGTTTTTTGTGAAAGAGTTTTCTCGAAATGCTCAAAATGGTCTAAAACGTTTTTATATACCATATTAAGCTATTTTGTGCACTTTGATGTTTTTTGTGAAAAGTTTTATCGAAATGCTCAAAATGGTCTAAAACGGTTTCTATTGTGATTTTAAGCACTTTGATGATTTTGTGTAACCAAGTTTCATCGAAATGTACAAAATGGTCTAAAACGTCTCCAAATGCGATTTGAAGCTATTCTAAGTACTTTTGTGTTTTTATGTTAAATAGTTTTTTCGAAAATCACAAAATGGTCTAAAACGTCTTCAAATGCGATTTGAAGCTATTCTGTACATTTTGATGTTTTGTGTGAAAAAGTTTTGTCGAAATGCTCAAAATTGTCTAAAACGTTTTTAAATACGATATTAAGCTATTTTGTGATCTTTGATGTTTTTGTGTGAAAAGTTTTATCGAAATGCTCAAAATGGTCTAAAACGGTTTCTAATGCGATTTGAAGCTATTCTGTACACTTTGAAGTTTTGTGTGAAAAAGTTTTCTCGAAATGCTCAAAATGGTCTAAAACGTTTTTATATACCATATTAAGCTATTTTGTGCACTTTGATGTTTTTTGTGAAAAGTTTTATCGAAATGCTCAAAATGGTCTAAAACGGTTTCTATTGTGATTTTAAGCACTTTGATGATTTTGTGTAACCAAGTTTCATCGAAATGTACAAAATGGTCTAAAACGTCTCCAAATGCGATTTGAAGCTATTCTAAGTACTTTTGTGTTTTTATGTTAACAAGTTTTTTCGAAAATCACAAAATGGTCTAAAACGTCTTCAAATGCGATTTGAAGCTATTCTGTACACTTTGATGTTTTGTGTGAAAAAGTTTTGTCGAAATGCTCAAAATGGTCTAAAACGTTTTTAAATACGATATTAAGCTATTTTGTGATCTTTGATGTTTTTGTGTGAAAAGTTTTACCAAAATGCTCAAAATGGTCTGAAACGGTTTCTAATGCGATTTGAAGCTATTCTGTACACTTTGAAATTTTGTGTGAAAAAGTTTTCTCGAAATGCTCAAAATGGTCTAAAACGTTTTTATATACCATATTAAGCTATTCTGTACACTTTGATGTTTTGTGTGAAAAAGTTTTGTCAAAATGCTCAAAATGGTCTAAAACGTTTTTAAAACGATATTAAGCTATTTTGTGCTCTTTGATGATTTTGTGTAACCAAGTTTCATCGAAATGTACAAAATGGTCTAAAACGTCTCCAAATGCGATTTGAAGCTATTCTAAGTACTTTTGTGTTTTTATGTTAACAAGTTTTTTCGAAAATCACAAAATGGTCTAAAACGTCTTCAAATGCGATTTGAAGCTATTCTGTACACTTTGATGTTTTGTGTGAAAAAGTTTTGTCGAAATGCTCAAAATGGTCTAAAACGTTTTTAAATACGATATTAAGCTATTTTGTGATCTTTGATGTTTTTGTGTGAAAAGTTTTATCGAAATGCTCAAAATGGTCTGAAACGGTTTCTAATGCGATTTGAAGCTATTCTGTACACTTTGAAGTTTTTTGTGAAAAAGTTTTCTCGAAATGCTCAAAATGGTCTAAAACGTTTTTATATACCATATTAAGCTATTTTGTGCACTTTGATGTTTTTTGTGAAAAGTTTTATCGAAATGCTCAAAATGGTCTAAAACGGTTTCTATTGTGATTTTAAGCACTTTGATGATTTTGTGTAACCAAGTTTCATCGAAATGTACAAAATGGTCTAAAACGTCTCCAAATGCGATTTGAAGCTATTCTAAGTACTTTTGTGTTTTTATGTTAACAAGTTTTTTCGAAAATCACAAAATGGTCTAAAACGTCTTCAAATGCGATTTGAAGCTATTCTGTACACTTTGATGTTTTGTGTGAAAAAGTTTTGTCGAAATGCTCAAAATGGTCTAAAACGTTTTTAAATACGATATTAAGCTATTTTGTGATCTTTGATGTTTTTGTGTGAAAAGTTTTATCGAAATGCTCAAAATGGTCTGAAACGGTTTCTATTGTGATTTTAAGCACTTTGATGATTTTGTGTAACCAAGTTTCATCGAAATGTACAAAATGGTCTAAAACGTCTCCAAATGCGATTTGAAGCTATTCTAAGTACTTTTGTGTTTTTATGTTAACAAGTTTTTTCGAAAATCACAAAATGGTCTAAAACGTCTTCAAATGCGATTTGAAGCTATTCTGTACACTTTGATGTTTTGTGTGAAAAAGTTTTGTCGAAATTCTCAAAATGGTCTAAAACGTTTTTAAATACGATATTAAGCTATTTTGTGCTCTTTGATGTTTTTGTGTAACCAAGTTTCATCGAAAATCACAAAATGGTCTAAAACGTCTTCAAATGCGATTTGAAGCTATTCTGTACACTTTGATGTTTTGTGTGAAAAAGTTTTGTCAAAATGCTCAAAATGGTCTAAAACGTTTTTAAAACGATATTAAGCTATTTTGTGCTCTTTGATGTTTTTGTGTAACCAAGTTTCATCGAAAATCACAAAATGGTCTAAAACGTCTCCAAATGCGATTTGAAGCTTTTCTAAGCACTTTGGTGTTTTTATGTTAACAAGTTTTTTCGAAAATCATGAAATGGTCTAAAATGTCTCCAAATACGATTTGAAGATATTCTGAGCACTTTGATGTTTTTGTGTGAAAAGTTTTATCGAAATGCTCAAAATGGTCTAAAACGGTTTCTAATGCGATTTGAAGCTATTCTGTACACTTTGAAGTTTTTTGTGAAAAAGTTTTCTCGAAATGCTCAAAATGGTCTAAAACGTTTTTATATACCATATTAAGCTATTTTGTGCACTTTTATGTTTTGTGTAAAAAAGTTTTGTCGAAATTCTCAAAAAGGTCTAAAACGTTTTTAAATACGATATTAAGCTGTTTTGTGCACTTTGATGATTTGTGTGAAAAGTTTTAACGAAATGCTCAAAATGGTCAAAAACGGTTTCTAATGTGATTTTAAGCACTTTGATGTTTTTGTGTAACCAAGTTTTTTAAAAAATCACAAAATGGTCTAAAACGTCTCCAAATGCGATTTGAAGCTTTTCTAAGCACTTTTGTGTTTTTATGTTAACAAGTTTTTTAAAAAATCACAAAATGGTCTAAAACGTCTCCAAATGCGATTTGAAGATATTCTGAGCACTTTGGTGTTTTTATGTTAAAAAGTTTTTTCGAAAATCACAAAATAGTCTAAAACGTCTCCAAATGCGATTTGAAGCTATTCTGTACACTTTGATGTTTTGTGTGAAAAAGTTTTGTCGAAATGCTCAAAATGGTCTAAAACGTTTTTAAAACGATATTAAGCTATTTTGTGCTCTTTGATGTTTTTGTGTAACCAAGTTTCATCGAAAATCACAAAATGGTCTAAAACGTCTCAAAATGCGATTTGAAGCTTTTCTAAGCACTTTGGTGTTTTTATGTTAACAAGTTTTTTCGAAAATCACGAAATGGTCTAAAATGTCTCCAAATGCGATTTAAAGATATTCTGAGCACTTTGGTGTTTTTATGTTAAAAAGTTTTTTCGAAAATCACAAAATGGTCTAAAACGTCTCCAAATGCGATTTGAAGCTCTTCTGTACACTTTGATGTTTTGTGTGAAAAAGTTTTGTCGAAATGCTCAAAATGGTCTAAAACGTTTTTAAATACGATATTAAGCTGTTTTGTGCACTTTGATGATTTGTGTGAAAAGTTTTAACGAAATGCTCAAAATGGTCTAAAACGGTTTCTAATGTGATTTTAAGCACTTTGATGTTTTTGTGTAACCAAGTTTTTTCGAAAATCACAAAATAGTCTAAAACGTCTCCAAATGCGATTTGAAGCTTTTCTAAGCACTTTGGTGTTTTTATGTTAACAAGTTTTTTCGAAAATCACAAAATGGTCTAAAACGTCTCCAAATGCGATTTGAGGATATTCTGAGCACTTTGGTGTTTTTTTGTTAAAAAGTTTTTTCGAAAATCACAAAATGGTCTAAAACGTCTCCAAATGCGATTTGAAGCTATTCTGTACACTTTGATGTTTTGTGTGAAAAATTTTTGTCAAAATGCTCAAAATGGTCTAAAACGTTTTTAAAACGATATTAAGCTATTTTGTGCTCTTTGATGATTTTGTGTAACCAAGTTTCATCGAAATGTACAAAATGGTCTAAAACGTCTCCAAATGCGATTTGAAGCTATTCTAAGTACTTTTGTGTTTTTATGTTAACAAGTTTTTTCGAAAATCACAAAATGGTCTAAAACGTCTTCAAATGCGATTTGAAGCTATTCTGTACACTTTTATGTTTTGTGTGAAAAAGTTTTGTCGAAATGCTCAAAATGGTCTAAAACGTTTTTAAATACGATATTAAGCTATTTTGCTATCTTTGATGATTTGTGTGAAAAGTTTTAACGAAATGCTCAAAATGGTCAAAAACGGTTTCTAATGTGATTTTAAGCACTTTGATGTTTTTGTGTAACCAAGTTTTTTCAAAAATCACAAAATGGTCTAAAACGTCTCCAAATGCGATTTGAAGCTTTTCTAAGCACTTTGGTGTTTTTATGTTAACAAGTTTTTTCGAAAATCACAAAATGGTCTAAAACGTCTCCAAATGCGATTTGAAGCTCTTCTGTACACTTTGATGTTTTGTGTGAAAAAGTTTTGTCGAAATGCTCAAAATGGTCTAAAACGTTTTTAAATACGATATTAAGCTATTTTGTGATCTTTGATGTTTTTGTGTGAAAAGTTTTATCGAAATGCTCAAAATGGTCTGAAACGGTTTCTAATGCGATTTGAAGCTATTCTGTACACTTTGAAGTTTTTTGTGAAAAAGTTTTCTCGAAATGCTCAAAATGGTCTAAAACGTTTTTATATACCATATTAAGCTAT